>NC_044036.1:81052890-81354722 GCF_901765095.1 Microcaecilia unicolor
CTATTGCCATCTTCTGTTTACAGAGCTGAGCGGGAGGAATCCACATCGATCTAAACTTAGCTTTTCCTACCCCCCCCCCCCCCCAAGTGGCAGGGTGCCCTCCTGGCACATACCTGAAGCCATCCTGGTGGTCCAGTGGATTCTTCAGGGCAGGAAAGATCCCCAGTCTTTCCTGCCCGCTGCTGCTGCTGCTGAACCTCTTGCTGCCGCATCGCTTTTTAAAAATGTTCTTTGAATCTGCCACTATATGTACAGCAAGCACTACTGAAGTACATAAGTAATGCCACACTGGGAAAAGACCAAGGGTCCATCGAGCCTAGCATCCTGTCCATGACAGCGGCCAATCCAGGCCAAGGGCACCTGGCAAGCTTCCAAAACGTATCTCTAATCTCCTCCCTTCCATCATGTCCTCCAAGTCTGTCGACAAGGCTGTCTCCGCTTACAATACCACTCTCTCCTCTGCCCTGGACACCCTTGCACCATCCATCTCCCGTCCCACAAGGCGTACTAATCCCCAACCCTGGATGACCCCTTGCATCCGATACCTTCGCTCCTGCGCCTGATCGGCTGAACGCCTCTGGAGGAAATCTTGCACCCATACCGATTTCATTCATTATAAATTCATGCTATCCTCTTTCCAGGCCTCCCTATTCCTTGCCAAACAGTACTATTATACCCAATTGACTAATTCTCTCAGCCTTAACCCTCGTCGTTTCTTCACCACCCTTAACTCTGTCCTCAAAGTGCCCTCCGCTCCCACCCCCCCCCCCCCCCTCACTCTCTCCTCAATCACTGGCTGACTACTTCCGCGACAAGGTGCAAAAAATCAACCTCAAATTCACCACCAAGCCTCCTCCTCCTCTTCACCCTTTAACCCACTCCGTCAACCAACCAACCCAGGCCTCCTTCTCCTCTTTTCCAGATAGCACCGAGGAGGAAACCGCCCACCTTTCCTCCTCAAAATGCACCACCTGTTCCTCTGATCCCATCCCCACCAACTTACTTAACACCATCTCTCCTACTGTCACCCCCCCATCTGTCATATCCTCAACCTCTCTCTCTCCACTGCAACTGTCCCTGACACCTTCAAGCATGCTGTAGTCACACCACTCCTCAAAAAACCTTCACTAGACCCTACCCTACCCTCCAACTACCGCCCCATTTCCCTCCTGCCCTTCCTCTCCAAGATACTTGAACACGCCGTTCACAGCTGTTGCCTTAATTTTCTCTCCTCTCATGCCATCCTCGACCCGCTTCAATCCGGCTTTCGCCCTCTACACTCAACAGAAACGGCACTGTCTAAAGTCTGTAATGACCTGTTCCTTGCCAAATCCAAAGGTCATTACTCCATCCTCATCCTCCTTGACCTATCCGCCGCTTTTGACACTGTCAATCACAACCTACTTCTTGCCACACTGTCCTCATTTGGATTCCAGGGCTCTGCCCTCTCCTGGTTCTCCTCTTATCTCTCCCACCGTACCTTCAGAGTACATTCTCAAGGATCTTTCTCCACACCCATCCCGCTCTCTGTTGGAGTTCCTCAGGGATCTGTCCTTGGACCCCTTCTTTTTTCAATCTACACCTCTTCCCTGGGCTTGCTGATCACATCTCATGGTTTCCAATATCATCTTTATGCCGCCGACACCCAGCTTTATCTCTCCACTCCAGACATCACTGCGGAAACCCAGGCCAAAGTATTGGCCTGCTTATCTGACATTGCTGCCTGGATGTCCAATCGCCACCTGAAACTGAACATGGCCAAGACCGAGCTTATTGTCTTTCCACCCAAACCCACTTCTCCTCTCCCTCCACTCTCTATCTCAGTTGATAACACCCTCATCCTCCCCGTCTCATCTGCCCACAACCTCGGAGTCATCTTCGATTCCTCCCTCTCCTCTGCGCATATCCAGCAGATAGCCAAGACCTGTCGATTCTTTCTTTATAACATCAGCAAAATTCGCCCTTTCCTCTCCGAGCACACCACCCGAACACTCATCCACTCTCTCGTTACCTCTCGCCTTGACTATTGCAACCTACTCCTCACTGGCCTCCCAATTAGCCATCTATCCCCCCTTCAATCCATTCAGAACTCTGCCGCACGTCTTATCTTCCGTCAGAACCGATATGCCCATATCACCCCTCTCCTCAAGTCACTTCACTGGCTTCCGATCAGGTACCGCATACAGTTCAAGCTTCTCCTACTTACCTACAAATGCACTCGATCTGCAGCCCCTCATTACCTCTCTACCCTCATCTCCCCTTATGTTCCTACCCGAAACCTCCGCTCACAGGTCAAATCCCTCCTCTCAGCACCCTTCTCCACCACCACCAATTCCAGGCTCCACCCTTTCTGCCTCGCCTCACCCTATGCGTGGAATAAACTCCCTGAACCCATACGCCAAGCCCCCTCCCTGCCCATCTTCAAATCCTTACTCAAAGCCCACCTCTTCAACGTTGCCTTCGGCACATAACCATTATACCTCCATTCAGGATATCTAGACTGCCCCAACTTGACATTTCGTCCTTTAGATTGTAAGCTCCTTTGAGCAGGGACTGTCCTTCTTTGTTAAACTGTACAGCGCTGCGTAACCCTAGTAGCGCTTTAGAAATGTTAAGTAGTATTAGTAGTAGAAATGTACAAACATTCTATACATGTTATTCCCAGAATTGTGGATTTTTCCAAGTCCATTTAGTAGTGGTTTATGGACTTGGCCTTTAGGAAACCGTCTAACCCCTTTTTAAACTCTGCCAAGCTAACTGCCTTCACCAAGTTCTCTGGCAACAAATTCCAAAGTTTAATTATGCGTTGGATGAAGAAAAAGATTTCTTCAATTTGTTTTAAATTTACTGTACTGTAGTTTCATCGCATGCCCCCTAGTCCTAGTATTTTTGGAAAGCGTGAACAGACGCTTCACATCCACCTGTTCCACTCCACTCATTATTTTATATACCGCTATCATGTCTCCCCTCAGACGTCTCTTCTCCAAGCTGAGAAGCCCTAGCCTCCTTAGTCTTTCTTCAAAGGGAAATCGTCCCATCGCCGCTATCATTTTAGTCGCCCTTCGCTGCACCTTTTCCAATTCTACTATATCTTTCTTGAGATAGCTTTATTTATAGGATCAAGTGACATGTGTAACTTATAGTATTCTATAAACTACACATGTAACTGAGAGAGATGCCCACACGCACATTCCTTTGCATTTCAGTGGTCTGGCACTTAAGTGCTACCTTATACAATAGTTCCTAATGCACATTGGTGTATGTCAATTAATGGTGCTTTTGAAACATGTAGTGATGTGAAACTCTAGGCACCAGCTTATAGAATTGTCCCATGTGCTGTCTCATTTGATTCCAAGGTCTCTTCAATTAGAAAAGGTTTCTTTGTCCTACACCAACTGTGTGTCCTTTGTGATTATTTTGACGATATTTCTCTACACACTTTAGTTCATGCTCTTTTCATATCCCATCTTGATTATTGCAATGTTTCATTTATTTTATGTAATTTATTTATTAGAATGTAATTACCGCCTTTTTGAATGAATTCACTTAAGCAAGAATAAGTCAAACAAACAATAGACATTTACAGCAATAAAAATAAAAATAAAGGTGAGTAGTGGAGTGCCTCAGGGATCGGTGCTGGGGCCGATTCTATTCAATATATTTGTGAGTGACATTGCCGAAGGGTTACAAGGTAAAGTTTGCCTTTTTGCGGATGACACCAAGATTTGCAATAGAGTGGACACCCCGGAGGGAGTGGAAAACATGAAAAAAGATCTGCGGAAGCTAAAAGAATGGTCTAACGTTTGGCAATTAAAATTCAATGCGAAGGAATGCAAAGTGATGCATTTAGGGAGTAGAAATCCAAGGGAGACATATGTGTTAGGCGGGGAGAGTCTGATAGGTATGGACGGGGAGAGGGATCTTGGGGTGATAGTATCTGAGGACCTGAAGGAGACGAAACAGTGTGACAAAGCGGTGGCTGTAGCTAGAAGATTGCTAGGCTGTATAGAGAGAGGTGTGGCCAGCAGAAGAAAAGAGGTTTTAATACCCCTGTATAAGACGTTGGTGAGGCCCCACCTGGAGTATTGTGTTCAGTTTTGGAGGCCATATCTTGCAAAGGATGTTAAAAAAATGGAAGCGGTGCAAAGAAAAGCTACGAGAATGGTATGGGATTTGCGTTACAAGATGTATGAGGAGAGACTTGCTGACCTGAACATGTATACCCTGGAGGAAAGGAGAAACAGGGGTGATATGATACAGACGTTCAAATATCTGAAAGGTATTAATCCGCAAATGAACCTTTTCCGGAGAGGGGAAGGCGGTAGAACGAGAGGACATGAAATGAGATTGAAGGGGGGGCAGACTCAAGAAAAATGTCAGGAAGTATTTCTTCACGGAGAGAGTGGTGGATGCTTGGAATGCCCTCCCGTGGGAGGTGGTGGAAATGAAAACGGTAACGGAATTCAAACATGCGTGGGATAAACATAAAGGAATGCTATTCAGAAGGAATGGATCCTCAGGAACTTAGCCGAGATTGGGTGGCAGAGCCAGTGGTGGGAGGTGGGGTTGGTGGTTGGGAGGCGGGGATAGTGCTGGGCAGACTTGTACGGTCTGTGCCCTGAAGAGGACAGGTACAAATCAAGGTAGGATATACACAAAAAGTAGCACATAGGAGTTTATCTTGGGCAGACTGGATGGACCGTGCAGGTCTTTTTCTGCCGTCATCTACTATGTTACTATCCAGCTCATAATCAAAAGTGATCGCCGGCCATTTCCTGACACAAATCGGGAGATGGCCAGCGATCTGGGAAAAGCGGCGAAATCAGTATAATCAAAAGCTGCATTTTTTGACAGCATCGCCTCTTTCCCGTCGCCTCACCGGCGAAAGTTGAAAGGGGCGTGTCGGCGGCGAAGTGAAGGCGGGACATGGGCGGGTATGGGCGTGGCTACCAGATAGCCGGCTTTCGCCGATAATGGAAAAAAAAATACGGCGTTAAGCAGTATTTCGCCGGCTTTATTTGGTCCTTATATTTTCATGACTAAGCCTCAAAAAGGTGCCCAAACTGACCACATGACCATCAGATGGAAGCAGAGATGACCTTCCCGCACTCCCCCAGTGGTCACTAACCCCCTCCCACCAAAAACCCCCCACTTTAAATACTTTTTTTTTCAGCCTGTATGCCAGCCATACCCACCTCCATGACAGCACAATGTGTTCTGTCCTCCGACAGCCTTTTCCTGCTTGTGAAGTGGCTCTGGGGTGAGTGTGACACCTTTTCTGTTATTTGCACTGCAGAGTCACATCAGCAATGCATTGTGGTGGGTGTAGGTATTGGTAGTTGGTAGGCTCTACTCCCCTGGTGCTTTCCCTCTGCTTACTGGGTCAGAGTGTGCCCTGTTTTGTTTCTTGTTGTAGTCCATGCGGTAGTGGCCATTTTTGTAAGCCAGTTTTAGTTCCCTTTCCTGTGTTACCCACGTTAGAGAACGTAGTTCTTACCTTGAATGGTGCTGAAAGAGGGCATTGTACACCATTGTGCCAGCTCTGACCTACTGCTCATCTTAGTACCAGGGGACTCTTTGCCAGTGGGGCACAACCTCTGATCTGCAGTTAACTGTGAGTAAACGTGCTTATTTCAAGAAAGGACTTTTTCAGAGAGATTAGTCTTCAGGTGTGAACTGGTGTGCCAAAGTTATACAGCAGCAATAAGTCCTAGAGGCTGTATGCAGGTCCCTGAAGCAGTTTTAGTGGGTGCAGTACATTTGTGGGTAGTGGGTTTTAGGAGGGGGTTGGGAGGCTCAGCTCCCAAAGTAAGGGAGTTATGCACGTGGGAGCTTTTCTGAAGTCCACCGCAGTGACCCCTAGGGAGCCCGGTTGGTGTCCTGCCTGTCAGGGGGGCCAGTGCACTAAAAATGCTGGCTCCTCCCATGGCCAAATGCCTTGAATTTGATCGGGGTTTGAGATGGCTGACATAACTTTCCATTATCGCTAAAAAACGAAGCCAGCCATCTCAAACCCCGGCCAAATCCAAGGCATTTGGCTGGCCGGAACCATATTATCGAAACAAAAGATGACCGGCCATCTTTTTCGAAAATACGGGTCTGGCCAGCTGTTTGCGACATCGCCGGCCATGTATTTCGCCGGCGCCGTTCGATTATTCCCCTCTATGTTACTATGTATTATAAAGTATGGCATAGTCAACACAATATGTAATAGAACATTTTAACAAATAGCATAGGGTATAAGCAAAGATGGAAAATATTGGCCCCTGTTTACAAAGCCACACGGCAATGGATGGGCTGTGTCGACGTTACAGCACCACTAGCCACTAGCATGGCTTTGTAAACAGGGAGGATAGATAGGTAAGAGAGTACCAGCAGTAAGAAGGTAGGGGGATTAATTTAAGAAAGCTGCACATGAGGTCAGAAAGGTACTTGAATGTTATCTTAGCTAGGGTAGGAGTGGATAAACATGTAAATTAAATATATAAGCTTAAATTGACAATTTGTCTAACAATTTCTTTGGCATTGTTTATACATTGCAGGAAGGAACATCCCAATACCTGGCCTAACATTGCCTTACGTTTCTGTTCATTTAACAAATGCCATCTACCTCCCCTAATCTTGTGCTTGCATCAAGTCTATTTTCTTTCAGGCCCTGTTTCTCTGGAATGAGCTTCTTCTAGGATTTACAGGCTGAACCATCCTTCATGAAGTTTAGATAGGCTCTTACAGCCTGTTTCTTTCACCTACCATTTGCAGGCTAGAACTAGGTCCCTGAGATTTTGGGAGGTACCATTTTACTTTTGTTTTGTTCTTTAGCTTTGGTTTTCTTGATTTATTTTGTCCTGTCATTGTTTGCTCTGTTTTCTGCTCCTGCTCCAATTCTCTTACTTAAGTTGGAGTGGTTGTATAACCTCCACCTTTGTACATGTACTTCCCAAGCTTGCTATCTGCTTATCAAAAGGTGGAATATGACAATTAAAAGAGGAAGGAAAGGACAATATTGGCCACATATGGGAACCAACAATGAGTTTTCAACAGTGGGGCACTTGGAGCAGAATCAGCCTTATAATACAATACAGGTATTTGTGAGTGGAAAACTTTTGGGGAAAAAAAGAGGGGGGGGGGGGGAAGATGTTTGAAAATGGCTTCATAGCTAATTACTTTCCTGTGTTTGGGCTCCTTTTACAAAGCCACACTAGCGATTCTGGCGCAGCAACTGCAACAAAGTCCATTCAATTCCTTTGGGCTTCTTCACATTTGCCACACGGGAATCACTAGCATGGCTTTGTAAAAGGAGCCCTTTCAGCACAAGAGAAATGTTTTCATTTTGTTTTATAAATTTTCAGTTTTTAATTTACAAGCCCCCCCCCCCCCCCCCCCCCCCCCCGTCCTCTCTCTGCACTGAATTTTTTTTTAATTACTCCATCCCCCTGACTTGGCCTGGATTCCTCCCCAAAATCCTTCACCAAAAGAGCCCTTTCAGCACAAGAGAAATGCTTTCATTTTGTTTTACAGTTTGCAGGTTTTCATTTACAATCCCTCCTCCCCACTCCCTCTGCACTAAAATGTTTTTTGTTTTTTTTTATTACTCCCTCCCCCTGACTTGGCCTGGATTCTTCCTCCCCAAAATCCTTCGCCAGAAACTTATCCCATCCCCAGGATCCAAATGAGCAGAAGCAATCCTCAGTCACTCCTGCCAAACCAGTGCCATGCTCTGAAATGGCACCAGCTGACTTGAGGTGCAATTTTACTTTGAGTGTGCACAAAAAAAGATAAATGAAACAAAATTTAATTTGAAAGAAAAAATCCATCAAGAAAAGAAAAAGAAAATGACAGGGAAAAAAAAACAATTTGCTATTTTGCTGAAACTCATTTGCTGGGAATACTGGTTTCCTGAGAAGACAGTGTAATCACTTACAGAAGACAGCCTGGGTGGGATCGACCTTCAGCATATCTTGGTTTAAACCACAGGATTAGAGGAGCTAAAAATTATCAGCAGTCAGGTATTTGACCACTTTAGAGAAAGGCAGAAGATACTAACATATAAAAACAGTCAGCATATTGGAATCAGGCAATATTTACTCTGAGCAGTACTGATCTAATCCTGGACCCTGTAATAGTGTATCACCGGTATCAAGGGTGATGCAGTATTCCACGTTACAACATAGTATCTTCTGAGGTATATTATAAGTAAATACAGGGCCCTGTTTACAAAGGTGTGCTAGTGTTTTTAGCGTGTGCTGTGTAAACGCCCATAGGAATATTATGGGCATCTACAGGTTAGCGCGCACTGAGTCTTAGCGCACCTTTGTAAACAGGGCCTATAGTGTATTGAGGTTAACACACAAACTTCCATGGAAGATATGAGGTCTTGATGTATCCATGTAAGAATGCAGCATATCAAAGACGATAAGCAGGTGGTCACAGTGCAATGAGCTCTCCACTTCTACTACTAACACAGCAATGAAAATGGCGCTCATTCGGGTCATAACGGATCTTGAGAAATTGACAGATCGAAGAGCTGGCAGATACAGACATGATGCGCAAGAATGGACAAACTTAGAAAGAATATGGAACACTGCTAGTGGTACACCAGGGGGGGGGTGGAAGGGTTGGGTAGGGGGAAAAACACAATGTTGATTATGTATTACAGATGAGTTTGAGGAATTTTGGAGAGTTGGTAGCCTTGGCTGCAGTTAAGTGTATTGTATGATTTTCTTTATTGAAATGTTGAATAAAAACAATCTTAAATTAAAAAAAAGAAAAGAAAATGGTGCTCATTTTCGAAAGATAAAAATATTTCAAAAACAGCACAAAGCAGCAGAAGGATATTTTGGGGGGAAAATCGTCCAAGTTGCGATTTTCAAAACTCTGACTTGAGACATTTTTCTCTGCAGTTTGTCTAAATCACAAGGGATGTGTTGGGGGGGTGTTTTCGTGGGATTTGGGCAAGCCCAGAATTTGGACTTTTTCAGCAATAATAGAACAAGATAAAAAATGTCTACCCCCTTAATCCCCCATGGTGACTGACCCCCCCCCCCCCCCCCAATATGTGACAGTGACAATATATAACTGGCTCAATGATAGCTTCAGATGTTATGGCCGTTCCTGTTAGAACAGCAAGCTGATCCCAGGCTAGTGATCAGTGCAGTGGACTGTAAATAAACGGACCCAGGTCCATATCCCATTCTAATTAGTACACTTGTGGTGGACATTGTGAGTCCTCCAAAACCCACAAGCTGCCTACTGTACCTATATATATATATAGGAGACATCAACAGGCTTGAGGGCTATTGTAGTGGTATACAGTTAGGTACAGGTGTTCCTGGAGGGCTCAGAATACAAAATAAGGGTGTTAGGGTGAGATGTGTACCTGGAACCTTTTATGTGAAATCCACTGCAGTGTCTCTTAGGCTGCTGCACTGTTCTGCTGAGATGTCTGTGTGGCCAGTCTACTAAACATGTTGGCCCCCAGAGATCCCAATGGCTTGTTTATGTTCAATTTTCCCTAGGACATTGTTTTTTCCAAAATGGTACCTAAAGAAAGATGCACTGAGCACAAAAACATCTAGAAAATAACGATTCTTGAAACAAAAAGACAGATGCTTTCCTGGTTCGAAAATTACTATGCTCTCTGCTTGATTTTTAGACATTTTTAGCAAAATGTCTCAAATTGGACTTAGATGTCATATCAAAAATACCTCTCCCTGAATATCAATATTTCAACCACTTAAGGGTTCACATTAAAAAAATAAATCTTTGTTCCCTTGTAGTGGTTAAGGGAAGCCTTCAAGTGCTTTGGCTCATAAGCGTAGCACTCAGAGTTCCTTTGGCCTTCAACAAGGAGGAGTAAGAACTCTGCAAAGCAGCTGATGTAACTCAAGGAGATGAACAATGATCTAACATGAAATATTGTAAGCTCCTTGAGCAGGGACTGTCTTTCTTCTATGTTTGTGCAGCGCTGCGTACACCTTGTAGCACTATAGAAATGCTAAATAGTAGTAGTAGTAGTAAATAACTTTAACTTTGCATTGCTGATTTGTAAAGAGCTGTTCTTCCAAGAGTTGTACAGATATGGGACCCCAGGTGAGAGGAGTGGCTTAGATCCATTACAATCATTTTATTTTATCTATAGTGATAGGCAATGCTGAGTGCAATATCCCTGCCTATCCCTTTCTTTGAATGAAAATTAGCTTTCATATGTTTCTGAAATAGTTGTCTGGAGAGACAGGCTACAGCAGAGCTTCCAAAACCTTTGCTAGGGTCACAACAGCTAGTCAGGTTTTTAGTGTACCCACAATGAATATACAGTTTGCATACAAAGGAGCCCTAATGGATGCATTCAGTCTCATGCATGTTCATTGGGGTATCCAGAGAGGTTTGCAAAGCCCCGGTCTACAGACTTCCTCATTTTTGTGCAGAGTTTTTGATTCAGAATTATTTTATCATTCAAGGAACTGAAACTTTAATTCATGCATGAGCTGAAACTTAGGTCACAAAACACTAGAACTGTCTTATCACCATAAGCATCACATAGAGATGCTGAGTCTACCCAACATAAAATTTGGCATCATGTAGCAGACCTGAATTCCCATTACAAAACCCGAGGGCAGCATGCAGAGCTGATAAACTCTTCCCCCCCCCCCCCCCCCCAACACTCTAGCCATCACTGGAATTGTTTTCTGTCTATATGTAGGGCTGATATTCAGCACACAAAAGCCATTGTCTTTGACAGCATTGACCACTGCAGGCGGAAATAGGCTCCGATATTCAATGTCTGCAATTATCCAGGCATCAGCACTGGATATCTGGGTTTAGTTTATTTCTCATTTAATATAGCACCCTTCATAAAATCAAAGTGAGTAGAGATATATATAGGGAGCACAAAGCTGACCAGTCGAGTCGGGCTGCCAACTTAAAGGGGCTTTTGTAAAGGCCTTGGTGAAAAGATGGGTTTTCAGGGCAGTTTCAAAGGTTGGTAAGACTATTCAGTGCAGATAGCAAAAGGCAGGGACTTCCGTAAGGCTGAATGAAAACAAGGCAGAATGGTGTGTAGTCTGAACATAAGAGTAGCCATACTGGGTCAAACCAATGGTCCATCTAGCCCAGTATGCTGTTTTCCAAACAGTGGCCAAGCCAGGTCACAAGTACCTGGCAGAAACCCAAATCGTGGCAACACTCCATACTACAAATCCCAGGGCAAGCAGTTGCTTCCCATGTCTGTCTCAATAGCAGACTATAGACTTTTCCTCCAGGAATTTGTCCAAACCTTTTTTAAACCCAGATACGCTAACGACTGTTACCACCTCCTCCGGCAAAGAGTTCCAGAGCTTAACTATTCATTGAGTGAAAAAATATTTCCTCCTATTTGTTTTCAAAGTATTTCCATGTAACTTCCTCAAGTGCCCCTAGTCTTTGTACTTTTGGAACAAGTAAAAAATCGATTTACTTCTACTTGTTCTACACCACTCAGGATTTTGTAGACCTCAATCATATCACCCCTCATCTGTCTCTTTTCCAAGCTGAAGAGCCCTAACCTCTTTAGCTTTTCCTCATACGAGAGGAGTTCTATCCCCTTTAGCCCCTTTATCAGAGACATAGCCAAACCTTGATTGGGGGGCTGATCTCAAAATTGGGGGCACATTTTGCTCCACCTTCCTGCCACTGTCAACCCCTGCCGTAACCTCATATACCTGGGCTGGCAGGGGATCCCAAACCCCACCAGAAGAATCCTTCCTGCAGCAATATTTGATGTCGTACTGCCTGCGCAGCTTTCCTGCCCCAACACACACGCTCAATTTTAGTGAAATTGAGCATGCGTGAGCTTTGTGCATGTTTAATTTCACTAATACTGAGCATGTGCACGGGGAGGGGGAAAGCAGGACAGGCAGCGCGGCACTGAATATTGGAGCAGGAAAGCTTCTGCCAGCAGGGATTGGGGACCCCTGCCAGCCAAGCCAGCAGACCTTGGAGAACCAAACCCAAAATTGGGGGGGGGGGGCAAGCTCCCAAAGCCCCCTGTGGCTATGCCACTAGTCTGAAATCTAGTATGTGACAGAGCAGGTATAGACAGCTGATCTCCGGTGGTGCCCGGATGTTATACCGATACCAGTGGCGTAGCTACGTGGGGCCTGAGGAGCCCGTAGATTTCGGCCTGGACCCCCCCCCCCCCACCTGATGACCCTCTCGACACCCCCCCCCCCCCCGCCGCCTTCCTTTGCTTTTGCTGGCATGGGACCCCAATCCCCGCCAGCCGACGTCCTCTTCGTCCTGCAGTCAGTGCAAAAAAAGTCTTCGTTCTGTTGCATGCTGACGTCCTGCACGTACAACGAAGACTTTTTTGCACTGACTGCAGGACGAAGAGGACATCGGCTGGCGGGGATTGGGGTACCCCGCCAGCAAAAGCGAAGGTAGGCAGCGGCGGGGGGGGGGTCGCGGTGGGAGGAGGGGGGGTCGAGAGGGCGGGAGGTCGTGAAAGGTGGCGGCGGATCGGCAATGGAGGGGGGGTCAGCAATGGCAGGGGGGTCAGCGGCACCAGGGGGGCTAAAATGTGCCCCCTCACCTCGGGCTCTGAACCCCCCTCCCACCGAAGTCTGGCTACGGCCCTGACAGGTACAACTGATATTCAGTACTGTACCCACATAGCTAACTGGGCATAGAGAGGACTGCATTTTGTACAGTCCTATATGCCCGATTACCTATCCAGTCACCAGCACTGGATATTAGTGGTGCCTGGATAACTTTCTGATCTGCCTTCCAACTGCCCTGGCACTAACCGGATAATGCCATGATGGTCAGAACAGATATTCAGCGCAATTCACCCTCTTCTGCCCAGTTAAATCACTTTGAATATCAACCTATTAATCATTATCCTGTCTTTTCAAATGATGCTGAAGATAAGTTACCTCATTATGGAGCCCTTTTACAAAGCCGCGGGAGGGATAACACGTGGGTAGCATGTGCCAAATCGTCACTACTGCCGGGCGCACACGCCCAATTTCCCATATGCAGGGCCGCTGAGAGGGGGGCAGGGGGGCCCGGCGCCGCAGTCCCACCCGCCCTCTGTCGTCAACCGTCTGCCACCGGGCCAGGTCCCCTGCATTGAAATCACAGCGCCTCTCACCTCCATGTGAAAGCGCTGCAGGCAGCAGGGCAGCAGATCGCCTCCCTTCGGGCCTCCTTCCCTCCCTGTGTCCCGCCCTCATCTGATGTAACTTCCATGAGGGCGGGACACAGGGAGGGAAGGAGGTCCTTTAGATTGTAAGATCCTTTGAGCAGGGACTGTCCTTCTATGTTAAATTGTACAGCGCTGTGTAACCCTAGTAGCGCTTTAGAAATGTCAAGTAGTAGTAGCAGTAGTAAGGAGGCCCAAAAGGAAGCGATCTGCTACCTGCAGCGCTTTCACACGGTGGCAGACGAAGGGGCGGGTGGAGGGGGGGGAGCAGCGACCTCGGGGGTGGCCTTGCCCTAGGCCCGGCCCAGTCTCTCGGCGGCCCTGCCCATATGCAATTTTGAGTGCCATATATAGAATCCGAGGAGATGATGTATACATATAGTTGAAAATATGCACACAAGGAAACATACAGACACATTATATTACATTTGTGAAATGGCTGGCATGGGAAACTTTTACATGTTAAATGTATATATTTTTGATACTGTTTCATGGTAGTTCTATTATTAGGTTTCAATTTACTGTTTTCAAGTTTACCTCATTTATTGTATTTATATTTATCCTTGGATATTTTACTATTGTTATGCTGTTAACAAAATTGGAAGTTTTATGTTAAACTGTACCTGTTGTACACCGCCTTGGGTGAATCTCTTTATAAAGACAGTTAATACATCCCAATAAATAAATAAATGGTCAATCATTAGCATGTGGTCCCAGAAACACTTCATTGTTGGCTTCTATGCTGTGAAATATTCTGTCTCAAAGAGACGCAAGAGGAACAATATATTTCAGATTGTTAACATAGCTGAAAGCCTGGTTGTTTGGAATATATTTACTCTGCATGATTGCACTAGAATATTATTTTATGAAATGGGGGTGGTTTACTGATTCTGTTTTTATTATATAATTGCATGGAAATTGTGGTTTATTGAAATCCATTTTAACACATGTACTTATATCTACTACTGATCTGCTCTCTTGCTTTCCACTTTGGAGTGTGTGGATGTTTGCCTTGCTGTTTCTTGGGACCCCAGTTCTAAGTACAACAGTTCTAAATGTTTCCTCTTTCTGGTAGATACATCCAGCCAATACTGCTTGGCAAAAGTATCATGAGTTCCTGGAGGGAAAGTCCATAGTCTGTTATTGAGATGGACATGGGGGAAGCCACTGCTTGCCCTGGGATTGGTAGCATGGAATACTGCTACTGATTGGGTTTCTGTGACCTGGATCGGCCACCGCTGGAAGCAGGATACTGGGCTAAATGGATCATTGGTCTGATCTAGTATGGCTATTCTTATGTTCTTATAAAATTTTGAGCAATAAATAAAAATACTGCAGAATAATCTATAGAAAACAGACATTACAAGGATTCTTTTGATCTCCCTGCGTGAACAAGGTATTCCATTATTTCACAAGAGCAAGTATTTAAAAGTCACAAGCTACTAAAATCTTTATAAACAGACTAACTTTGCAAAGAGAACCGGTTAAACTTCTGCACTGCCTGTCCGTTTGTCCTGCAGCAACATTACCAGCTCAACTAAGCAAAGTAATTACATTTTTGTCTTACCTCGTCTGTGGAGTGACCGCTCTGAGTAGCCTTCCCTGCAGCCTGTGGACTCCTCCTGAGTCCTGACACATTTCAGTAGGGAGGGGCCAGTTTGGCAATCCTCTTATCATAGGACTGCATGCCTCTCTCATAAAAAAGAAAAAAAAAGGGGGGGGGGGGCCTCCAGAGCTGAGGATCAGAAAGCAATAACTGTTTCCTTTTAGAAAAGGAAAATGCTGTGATCAGACCAGACTATGCACTTTTAAAAAGGTGCTTTAAAATGGTCCTGTATCTTTTTCTTAATTTACATTTAAATTTACCTCAAGCACAAAACTTAACAAAGAAAAAAGAAAATACCAAAAGCAAATATTTAAAGAGAACCTAACAACAAAGAAAACAATACTTACATATCCCTCCCCTAGTCACAAGAAAACAGGAGTGAAAACTAAGAAAATCCCTGGAACTGAGCCACAAAAACAAACATACAAATTAAAAAAAAACTCAGAAAGTAAGGAAAACATTCATTGTACATTCCTAAATAAATAGAGAGCCCCATAGTCCTACCCAATCATTACCACCATTAAATACATTTTGAAGCCCTTCATTGCATAGAATGCATTAGCAATGACCTAATACCAAAAATACATGAACACCATGGTGTTCATATATTATTACTCTCTGATCCTTTTGTTGATTAACTAGTAATACCAAAACTACAACACCCAATGCCATCAACGCTTTTTGACACATAGCAAGAAGCTCTTTCCTTTTCAGCTTCCAACACAAATCTAGGAAACGTTTAACCGTTTGCTCCAGAAATAAAGCATACTGATTTCTAAAGTACAGTCTCAAAGCAGCATCATTATGGTGTTGAAAATGATGAGACAAAAGGAATAGCCTAGATGAAGCCAAGAGAACAGAGATGCCCAGACGATCAATGGACAGGTCTCCATTCTCCTGTCCCCCTCCATTAACACTAGCCTTCCTCTTCCTCTCACCAAGAGGAAGAAAAGATCTTGCCAGTAGGGGGAAGACCCTCTTCTGATATCTTTAGCGTTTCATTCATTTATCAAAACAAGTCCAAAGGAGACTTAATGGTGTTTTCAGTGTTCTCCAGCCTATGATGGTGGACAGCAGTTTTAAAATGAATAAGACCAATTTGAACGGCCAGAAGCTAAGATGTAACTTGCTCCATCTTCCAAGCCTGTTCTTCTGCAAGGAAGTACTGGCCACCTAAGACTGAAGCTTAGAATGAATATCTAAGGTCGATGCAGTTAGTTAAGAAAAGTATTACTCCGTTATAGCTAAACAATTCCAAATACTGTCTAATGTGATGATACTGAGTTTGACCAAACTAAGGGGGGAAGTTTTCAACATGGCAGTGATGTTCCTCGGTTGGCTGCCACCCGGGGCGGATCACTGCTGCACACCTCCCCCCCCCCCCCCCCCCGTGTGCAGTGTCATCCCTCCCCATCAGCTTTGTCCCCCCCCCTGGTGCATCACTTCAAAACACACCTCCCCCCCCCAGGTGGATTGTTCTTATCTCCTGGGGTGCTGGGAGCAGCCGCACGACTGTTGGCTCTGCCGGTTCCCTGCTCCCTCTGCCCTGGAACAGGAAGTAACATCAGAGGGAGCAGGGAACCCGCGGAGCTGATAGCCGCGCGGCTGCTCCCTACAACCCCCCTGCAGCGTACACCCTGGGCAGACCTCCCCCACTGCCCTCAGTACGCCGCTGCAATATGGGCTAACATTAAGATGCATTATTAGTAACTTGGCATGTTTCTTATATACTACCTGCACCTGAATGTACACTGCTTCAATAGCCTCCGGGCTTGAGGGTTGCCTATACCACTCGCACCTTAATATACACTGCTTCAAACAGTCTTCGGAATTGTAGTTTTTCTGATATGCTAGCTACGCCTGGACACTAGCTGGCTGCACCTGCAGGTTTCTCATATGCCACTTGTGCCTGAATGTACACTGTTGCAATAGCCTACGGACTTGTAGTTGTTTTCTATATACTAAACGGCACTAGAACGTACACTATTTCAATAACTATGGCAGACAAGTTTCCATGTACCACCTACACCAGGATCTACACTGCCTCAATAGTATGGCGTACGCTGCTGCAAAGGCCTCTGGGCCTGCAGATTTTGATATTCTAACCACATCTGAATGTTTGCGGCTTCTATAGTCTTAGACTTGTAGGTTCTTCATACACATCCGGAACCTGAATAGCCTGCGGGATCAGGTTTCTTGTATGTACTAAAGGCACCAAATATGCACCACTTCAAGAATACTTAGGGTTTGCAGGTTGCGTCCATACTAAATGTACCTGTTCACTGTTCCAATAGCCTTCGAGTTTGCAGTTTTCTTATGTACCACCTTCACCAGAATGTATACTAACTACTCCAATAGCATTCGGCTTGCAGGTCTCATATATACCAGCTGCACCGAAAGTATACTACATCAATAGCCGGCAGGCATTGTAGGCTCCTTAGTGCACTTGAATATACACTACTTCAACTGCCATCGGCATGCAGTGTTCTGAAATTATATTGCCTCAATAGCCAGTGGGCCTACAGGTTTTCTTATATAATTACTGCATCTAAACATACACTACTTTAATAGCATTCTGCTTGCAGTTTTATGATATGCCACCAGCATATGAAGGTACTCTACTGCAATAGCATCTTATATATCATAAACATCTGTAGATACACTGCACATTTTCTTGCATACTTGCAGGTCAATTCTGATGGTTCCTACATATCATACATGGAATTTGCATGCCATACTACTCCAGCTACATGTTATTTCAGGTTCTTCAGAGCAGCTCTTGCTGCCTCATACTAAGGCTAAGACAACGGCAAGGATTACTATCATGCTTTCTTCTATTATCGAACGTTTCTATTTGAGGTGTACGCAACCCTGATCCTGCTGACAGGTTCTGGTTTTCTTACAACGATTACTAGGCATAATGTTAGATCAAAAACAGAATACTACACTCAAAAGAAAAACCCAGAGTACTACACTCAAGTGGCCTTCCACAAGGGCTGGGCAACAGCAGGGTCCTATATACGACTGTAAGTGCGGGGTCACTGCCACACCAGTGTACTTACATCAGATGCAATTCCAGCTGGCTAACCGGTGCTATAAGTCAGACTGATTCACACAGGTAGGACAGATTCGCTAGGAGGGGCCAGGGTTGTCTATCAACAAATGGGCGGTACTTAGTCACGCTTACTTAGTCATATATGCTTTCTTGACTCATTAGGGAGAGGTGAAAGCAGTCTATTTCAAGCTATGGCTACCTGGGTTTTAAGTGAGCACAAAAGTATTAAGAATGGCCGCAGCTAGGTTTTGGATTGGTGGGGAGACCGCATCAAGCGAGGTGTTGCTGTCCCGATCCATGATGGTGGGTTTTAGCCTGATAGAGTACACCGCAGTATGTCTTACACCAAATAAATCTCAAATGTGACATGATTTTGTCCCATGCTAGCAGTGGCATCGATGAAATCTAAGACCAGGAGCAGTCCCCCTCCGTACAGAGGAGGGCTAGTCCAAAGTAGCAGATGATCGGCAGTGCTTACCTCAGACTTTGATGGAATGGGGAGGCTGAAGGCTTCAAGAAAGAGAGTCAACGGTTGAGAAGGGGAAGATGCTTGGATGGCAATCCCTCCATCAAGACTGTGAGGTTAGCACCTAGGCATGTCTACGGTATATGCCCCAGGCGGAGCTGAGAATCAGCTTTGAGTAGAGCTGGAACTAGAGGGAGCTGTGTAACTGAAAAGGCTAGACACCGTGTCATAAAAGGGCTAAAATATAAATCCACATACGCAACCAGTTTCTCCTACATCTGAACACAAATATGGAACGCACTACCGAAGGCCATAAAAACAACGCAAGACCTAACTATCTTCCGAAGGCTACTAAAAACTGAACTGTTCAAGAAGGCATACCAATAACATCCATCCTCAATGCTAAATAATAAGACTGCACATGAACTAGAAAAACCGACCTCTTTACCACTTAAAAGAATAACCTCTTTGTTAATAATGATCAAGCACTACCACTTTAATCCTTATGTCGATTATGGTCTCTCTATAGTCGATGACCTAATGTATGTTACAATCTAATCTATCACACAGGAATTAATATGCAATACCATAACGTATTCTTCTTTACCATGTATGTATGCACCTTAATGCAATGCCTTTTGTAATTCTGTTACCCAGAAATGGCAACTGCCATTACGGCAAATGTAAGCCACATTGAGCCTGCAAATCGGTGGGAAAATGTGGGATACAAATGCTACAAATAAAAAATAAAATAAAATGCTCTAGATAGAAAGGCAAGTCAGTTATTTGTTACTGTAAACTGTATTCATGTATGTACTTGCTCGCTATTGTGAATGTCTTTGCATATGCAAGTTGTAGAATGCTGTGGCTATAATCTCATTCTTCTCAGATAGCTTCTCAAGCATGGATATATGTAGTGTGTGGTTTGAATGAAAGGAGAGTGCTAAGGTGTCGTCTGCCAGTTTGTGAGTTTGACCAAACTAAGGGGGGAAGTTTTCAACATGGGCTAACGTTAAGACACATTATTAGTAACTAAGCCTCATTGCATAAAATGGGATCTGTGCTGCACCAGCATGAATTAATGGGTAAAATAACACAGCTTAACACTAGCCCCCATTGATAACTACCTCTAAATCAGTTTCTCAGTTTATCACCTCATTTACTTCTGAGGAGGTCTGTCCTGTCCACCAGACCAGAATATTCAAGCTGGTTACCTCCCAAATTGACAATAGCAGTGAGCTAAATACAGAGACGCCAAGTTACCCAGTTCCAAGCTACAGATTTTGGGACAGTCCTGGATTTCTAACCACCCCATCTTAATGCATTATAGTACTTGCAGCACTGGTCAATGGACAGAATCAGGCACTGCAAATCCCACAATGCTTTGGGATGTAAGTTCAAAACTAGGACTGTTTCAAAATCTTCAGCTTGGTACTGGGTAATTTGGCATCTCTGTAAACATGTGCAATGTTTTATTGTAGCAAAATCTATGCCAGCAATCAGCAGGTAGACCTGGGGGGGTTGTTTGATTTTGGGGGTTGGATAGGACTGGATCAAGGGAGGGGCTTGAGCTAGGGGTAGGTCTTGTGTCTGAGGGGGCCTAGATCAGGAGAGGCTAGCACCAAGAGGGACCTACATCAGGAGAAGGGTTGATCATAGTGGCGGGGTAGCCTGGATCTCAGCCATGGCTGATGCAGCCAAGGCCACTATTCAGCCTGTCAAGTGGCTAACTAACCGCATAACAGGCTATCATTCTGTGGCAGCAGCAACCTGTTGTTGACAAATTAAAAAAACACATTTTTCTAACATTCTGTTTTTATGAGGAAATGAGGACCTTAGATAGGCAGAACAGTTGGCAGTGCAAAGTGATCGTCTCCTCGTTTCTATTCTGATATAATTGACCGGATATCAGTACTTAAGATTGTGAAAAGTTTTCTAGATTAGCTTTTTTTTATCATTATGAATCTAAGTGAATTGGGATACAAACATGCTGCTGACCTTTATCAGCTCTACACTGCACAAATATATGATGAGAAGAAGAGTGACTCAGAGAGAGAAACTGCTCAAAATAGGGATTGTGACCAGGATACCAGATGCACACCTTTTTTCCATGAAATATTTTATTTTGTATATTGTCCAGATTGTGTTTTGCTTTTAAAGGTGAGCACATTATTAGCATTTGTATAGCTCTACCAGACGCACGCAGTGCTGAACACCTGACACAGAGAGACAGTCCCTGCTCAATACTACTACTACTAGCTCCATCTCTACCTGTTTTTAAATCTATGTTGAAAGCTCACCTTTTCACTACTGCCTTTGGCCCCTAACCATTACTCATTTGCCCTCCTCCTTCCATGTTCCTCTTTACCCTGTAATGTTCCTCTTTGCCCATAATGTCTTGTCTGTCTGTTTTACTTAGATTGTAAGCTCTTTGAGCAGGGACTGTCTCTCTATGTCGTGTTCAGCGCTGTGTGCAGCTGGTAGCGCTATATAAATGTTATTAGTAGTAGTAGTATTGAGCAGGGACTGTCTCTCTGTGTCAGGTGTTCAGCACTGCGTGCGTCTGGTAGCGCTATACAAATGCTAATAATAATAATTTTAGGGCAATACCAGTAGAGTTGTTGATTCTGGGTTTTTTTTTCTCTTTCTGTGCCTCAGGGAGCAGCAGTGGATCAGACTGGAAACCCCTGTGCTTTCTTCCTTTCCCCTTAATAGAGATGGACAGTCCTTAACAAATACATTTCCTCTGCTGTTGTACATCTTTATTTATTAGATGACATTTTGGTTATTTTCTAGGAAAGGGTGGGCAACCACGGACCTCGAGGGCCACAGACCAGGTGGGATTTCAAGATTTCCACAGTGAATATGCATGAGATTGATTTGCACCTCTGTTCTGTTATAACTGAGCCCTGACGCTCAAAAATGATCATGTTGGCACTCTTTTGAACCTTGTTGGTATCCTGCCTTAAGGTGCTGCTATATGGAGGATGGGTTTTGATATACTGCCTTTCTGTGGTTACAACCAAGGTACTTATTTTGTACCTGGGATAATGGAGGGTTAGGTGACTTCTCAGAGTCATAGGGAGCTGCAGTGGGAATCAAATCTGGTTCCCTTAGTTCTCAGGCCGCTGGGCTATTCCTCCACGCTGTATCTTAAGTTTATTTTGCTGTACTAATTTTATGACTAATATTGTTTTTAAGTTTTTGAAGTCACTGTTCACATAATAAGTTGGCATTAGAGGCTCAATGATTACAACTCTCTTTATCACCTCATTTACCTCTGAAGGGGGTCTGAGAGACTGATTTATTGCAGCACAGATCCCATTTTATGCAATGAGACTTAGAGGCAGATGCACTAAAGCTTAATGAGCCTTTAATGACCCTCCAACGAGGAAATTTTGATCCGTTGCATGCATCAAAGGGCTTTTACCGAGGAAGCTAGCAGCTAACGAAAACGGAATGGAGATGAGCAATTAGTGTAAAAACCCCATTGAAACGAGATGCACTAACCTTTTCCGATTGCCTTTACGCAGGAAAAAGGCAGGAAATCTAACGAGAGGTCTGGACCTCTCGTTAGGACAGCTCTGTGCCAGGAAAAATCGTAAAGTGAAAAAATAAACAAACTTTGAGCCAATCCCAGCGCATTAGCAGAGCTAAAAGCGCTGTGATTGGTTGAAAGGACGTAGCATTACATATGTCCAAAAGAGCTGTGTTTAAGCTTAAAGAAAACGTGCCAGAAAACACATCAAATAAAAAAAATTAAAAAAGGATCGGGAGGGGGCAAGGGCGCTCATCAGGAGCGTCCTGTATGGACGGCCATGCCCCCCCCCCCCCCCCGCTGCTCCCCACTGTCCGCCACTTCTCCCCCCCCCCCCCCCCCCACACACGAGAAAGCGAAATTCTAGCAGCCCCGGTCCCCCTCCCTTCCTGTTCTTGTGCTTTGCAAAAGCTAACTCCGCCTCCTGTCATTCTTTCGCCCCGTGCCCCCCCCCCACTGCTCCCCACTGTCCACCACTTCCCCCCCCCCACACACACACGAGAAAGCGAAATTCTAGCAGCCCCAGTCCCCCTCCCTTCCTGTTCTTCTGCTTTGCAAAAGCTAACTCTGCCTCCCGTCATTCTTCCGCCCCCGTGCCCCGCCCCCGCTGCCCCCCCCCGAGGTTGACTACGCCGCTCCCCTCCTCCACCGAGACCCCCCTCCCTATTACCGACCCGAGCAGCGCCTCTCACCTCTTTCTGAAGCGCTGCACGGGCAGGAAGATCTGTTGTGTTGGTCGCAGAGTCTCCATGACGTCTCTTCTTCCCTGGCCTAGGCCCCGCCTCCTTCTGACGTAAGTAACCTATGTCAGAAGGAGGCGGGCCTAGGCCAGGGAAGAAGAAATGTCATGGAGACTCTGCGACCAACACAACAGATCTTCCTGCCCGTGCAGCGCTTCAGAAAGAGGTGAGAGGCGCTGCTCGGGTCGGTAATAGGGAGGGGGGTCTCGGTGGAGGGGGGGAGCGGCGTAGTCGACCTCGGGGGGGGGGCAGCGGGGGCGGAGCATGGGGTGGAAGAATGACGGGAGGCGGAGTTAGCTTTTGCAAAACAGAAGAACAGGAAGGGAGGGGGACCGGGGCTGCTAGAATTTTGCTTTTTCGTGGGGGGGGGGGGGAAGCAGCGGAAAGTGGGGAGCAGCGGGGGGGGGGGGGGTAAGGCCGTCCATACAGGATGCTCCGGACGAGCGCCCTTGCCCCCTCCTGATCCTTTGTTTTTGTATTTTGCTGACCAGGTAGCCATGTGTATGTGTTGTGGCTTTTTTGTTTGTTTGTTTTGACATTTGCAGCATGCGCAGAGCAGCCAGCAAAACGCTTGGCTGCTCTGCACATGATTTAGGGGCCGATTACCGACGTGTATTGTGATTCTTTGATACATTGTACGTTTCAATACCGATCTGAGCATGTGTGACTTTTTTTTTTGGTGCATTCTTCGTTTTTTTAAAATCGTTAGGGACTTTAACGATTTAGATTTTTTAACGTTTGGTTGATGCATCTGCCTCTTAGTTACTAATAATGCGTCTTAACGTTAGCCCATGCTGAAAACTTCCCCCCTTAGTTGGGGGGAAGATTTCAAGCATCTTCCTCTTCTCAAGCTTATATATGGGTTTAAGTAAAATTA
Source organism: Microcaecilia unicolor (assembly GCF_901765095.1). Taxonomy (NCBI): domain Eukaryota; kingdom Metazoa; phylum Chordata; class Amphibia; order Gymnophiona; family Siphonopidae; genus Microcaecilia; species Microcaecilia unicolor. Next base: position 81,076,350 of record NC_044036.1, read on the forward strand.
TGTGATGATTCTCTAATTATAAGTGATTTTTTATGTGCTTGTTTAGCTATTTGACTCAGAGTTGACCTTGATTTTTGCTTAGGATCCCAGAACCAGCTCCAGCAGTGCACAGGTTTATAACTGCAGCAAAGATACAGTAATAACCCATCTAAAGATAGCAAACAGCTGGGACAAGCATGCCCTTTCACTTACCCTCACCCTGAAATGATAATATGGGTGTGAAGTCTAGGGTCTACATAGCATGGAACAGAAACTCACTATAACCAGTTCTGCAAAGACATCCTGCAATCATAGAAATTCCCACAAAAGTTGGTTTTCTTTTAACTAGTCACCAGAAACACATGCACACACACACACACACACACACACAAATCAAAGTCTGACGCCACCTTCGTAATAGCAGTACAAACTATATTGCCAATCACATGGTGGAGAAATGCAAAGCCCCACAGAAAGACAATCATGGGCCGATATTCAAAGTGATTTAAGCAGGCAGGAGAGGATCTACTCACTTAAATCGCTTGTGCCTGCCCAGCCACCAATATTCTGCAGTACTAGATAGTGCTGCTGAGTAGGGACACTCACTAGCCATGGCCCAGGAGGACAGGTCAGAGGTATTAGCTAACCAGGTATGTAGGACTGCATTTTTAAAACCACTGACCAAGGTATGACCAGTTAAAGCTTATACCTCAAGCTTGCTGACCTCTAAAGATTCCTACACAGGAACTATGCACTAGCAGAATTCTTTATGTTGTTATACATGTTGAACATGGGCAGACCCTCACCTAATACCAGGGTTCAGGGCCGCCAAGAGACTGAGCTGGGCCCGGGGCAAGGCCCACCCCGGGGCCCCCACCGCCGCCCCCCCAATCGCTACCACTGTCACCTCCCTCTCCTGCTCCCAGGCCGCTGGTGCCGCAGTCCCCAGTCTCCACCCGCCCACCCCCAGCCCCGTCAACAGCCCCCCTCCATCCGCCACTGGGCCCCCTGCATTCAAAAAAAAATCTCTAAATCACCTGCAAGCAGCGCTTCACCTGTGAAAGCGGCAGATTGCCTCCCTTTAGGCCCTCCCTCACTGTGCCCTGCCCTCATGGAAACAGGAAGTTACATCAGATGAGGGCGGGACAGAGTGAGGTGATCCGCCGCTCTCAAACAGACGCGAGGCACTGTGCTGCCAACTAGAGACTCTCCCTTTTCCAAATGCAGGGGGCCTGGTGTCAGAAGGGGGCCACTGATGGAAGGCAGCTGAAGACTGGGGACTGCAGCGTCAGCGGCCTGGGAGCACCGGGCCCCCCTTGGAGGCCCGGGCCCGGGGAATTTTGTCCCCCCTGCCCCCCCTCTTGGCAGCCCTGCCAGGGCTGCCCAGACACACAACTGGGCCTGGGGCAGGCCTGACCCCCCACCCGGGCAGCTGCTGCCATGCCATGTGCCTGCCCCTTCCCTACATGCCACTGCCGTGTCGCACGCCTACCCCTCCCTCACACTCGGGCCCCATCCCCTAACTTTCTGTGTCTGGTCCAGTGCCCCTCCCTTGGTCTGCAAGTCTGCTCCTGCTAACGCATTCATCCAGGTCCTGGCACACAGGAGCAGGTGAGAGACAGACCAGAAGCTTCTGCTCCTCCCTCAAAATCTTACCACGCCGGACCCTCCCCTTGGAGGCTGGGCCTGGGAAATCTCCCCCCCACCCCCATCCCTCTCAGTGGCCCTGCCTAATACAGAATAAGAGACCACAAATTAGATTCGTTTCCTAGATCCATTCATATTGACCAAACAGAATATAAACTGTCCATTGTTAATTTCAGGAGTTTTATGGACAGCTCTGTCTCAATGGAAACGTAAGTTGCCTCCTTGGTGAGAAAATCTTTTTTTCTTTCTGATGAGAAAACTGCGTTGTATTCATAATTATTTTGAGACTCTTCAGTTTCCATTATTGGTTCAGGCATTTCTTCTCGCAACTAGATTATAGTAATCTAGCATATTTGAGGTGTACCACAACTCAATTAAAATGAATACAAACTGTTCAGAGCACCTCAGTTTGTTTGATTTTTAGTCTAACCAAATATGATATTTCCACGCACTATATTCAACTTTGCTGGTTGCCTTTTGAAGCTAGAATTCTACTCAAACTGGCCTGTTTTTTTATTTAAATTGCTGTATGATTTAGCTCCTATCTTTACTCGCATTTCGAGTTCGCAGTTTCTATAAGAGCTATAAGGTTCAATTGTGCGTATTTATTTTCCTTCTCTTCACCTAAAGGAAAAAAAAAGAGATTAAGGATATTGGAATTAACCTTGGCATTTCAAGCTGCTCGATATTGAAAAGAGCTGGCTGAAATATTTTTATCATCATATTCTTGTATGATATTTAGGAAAAATGTAAAAAGTGTTCCAGAAATTTATTTTACAAAATAATGTTTAAACTTGATTACATCTGTTATCTCTTTAATGTCATCACAGAGGAGTGTTCTGGTTTCATTTCTTTTTGCTTTGTTACCCGCTTTGAATTGTAAGGTATTAGCAGGATATGTCTGTATGTTATGTAAAACCAATATACAGACAAAACCTGAAATGAAAACTCCAGGAAGCCAGATTATAAGCCATGCTATACTAGAAAAAGAAAAATAGAAATACATCACTTCCTCTACTTTGCAAAATACAGAACAGTAGAGATGCACATTTCCCAAACATGGCATAGTCCAGTCCCTAAATCTGAAAATAAATCTTTTTATTTCCTAACTTTCTTGTCTGGTGATTTTTCATAGCTAAATTTTATCCCTTATTCTTCTCATCTCTTACCCTTCAGTCCAGTCCCCCTCTTTTCACCTCACACCTACCTACCAGCTTTCCATCTTCACACTTCTCCTTCCAACTCTTTCCCTTCCCCAGCCCTCTCTAGCTCTTTTATATTTCTAGCTTCTTATCTACCCACCTCTGTCTTTTATCCACTGCCTAGTACCCACTTCTATTCTCTGTACCCGGTATATCTCCAGCCCTTACCTACTTTCTTCAAGCCTCATCCCTTCATCAACTTCAGCTTCTTGACTTTGCCACTGAAGCCCACCTGGCATCCAGCACCTTTATTTTTTGTTGCCCCCTACCCCATTTCCATGCTCTCACCCCATTCAAACTGTCCCTTTTCATCTGCCACTCTTTCACTGTCCTCTGTCTCTTTAATACAGCCTCTCAACTCTTTTCTAGCCCCTTCTGATTCTGCACACCATCTCTCTGACCGTCCCTCCAGACTCTCTTCTCATCCCCTTCCCTTCTCCCTACAAGTCAACCCTTCCTCCTCTCTTCCCCCTTGGCCTGCTCTCTCCATACTGATCTGCTTCTCACCCCCTGCCTCTTCCTGCCCTGTATCCAGCTGTAGCATCTCTCTAACCCTTCCTAAACCCAGTGCAAAGGTGGTCAGCACCCTCAGCAAACCTTCAGCCTAACCCCCTCCCTCTTCAATTAACTTTCAATCCCCTGGCCTGCAGCCCCTCCCCAAAGATTTTGATAATTAAGTTCAACAATCATGTTCATCACACAAACATCCTATAAAAAGGCTTGTTTGTGCGAATGGTGCTTTGAGTTAGTGTGGCTGTTGTGATCTATTGTTTTGCTTTGATTGAAGCTGCTCTTTGCTGCCCCCAAGAAGCTGCTGCCCTAGGCAATCACCTAATTGTGCCTAATGGTTGGGTTGGCCCTGCCCCTGGCCTGTGTCCAGTTACAAGGGATTGTTAACCATAGGAGCCCACACACCCAAAGGGTGCAGGAAGAAGTGAAACAAGGTACAGAGAAGGGTCTTGAAATCTGAGGCAATTTATTTAAACTAGAATTGGGTGGGCACCAAGTGTTCTCCCCCCCCCCCCCCCCCCCCCCCCCCACCAACACCAAAACAAAATCTGAGCTGGAGGGAAAACACTTCTTTCCACCTTGGCAGTCTGCAGAAGGCATACACTGAAAACTGAGCATGCACAGGTGCCGGTATTATAGAGAGTAATGTTTTTGTTACCATCAGGGGGAAGTCTTCTGCTGGCAGAGCTTGGGATCCCCACCAGCTACTGCTAAACGTCTGCTACTGTTGGGTGGGCCTAAGCCCTAAGTGGGTAGGCCCCGGCCCACTCAGGCCCACCTGTGGCTATGCCACTGTATCAAGACAGAATGAAGGCAGTTATTAGGACAGTTAGTGGTAGTATAACTGTGTCCTACTGTAATTTTAGTAATTTTAGCAATGTTTGACTTATTCTTGCTGTACACCACCTTGAGTGAATTGCTTTAAAAGGCGATAAATAAATCCTTATGTTAGCAGTTAGCTTTGTTAGCACCTAACAATTAGTGACATATGTAGCTGTAAGTAGTCACCAGTAGACACGTGGTTTAGGAAAGAGGTACGGGAACAAAAAGAAAATGAGGAATCCGCTGACTTACAGCATGCATCTCGCTCCCTGGGGCTTGCCCTTGCCCTCCCCCTTGTCCAAATTTGCAGTCCCCTTTCCTTCCCTTTTCTTGCATGCAGCACATTCTCTTCTCCACCCCCTCCCCCTACTATTTCTACATCCAGCATCCACTTTTCTGTATCCAGCAACTTGTCCCCTCCCTCCCCTTCCTTTCATCTAACATCTCACTCTCTCCCCCCCTCCTTCAAATGGTGAGCCTACTGACACAGCAACCTGGTGAGACAGAGATAAAGAGGATGGCAGAACAGTGGTTTCTCTAGACAGAAGTAGTTGGAGTGGCAACAGGGGGGGCCCAGCTAGGTATGGGGAGCATGTCAAAGTGACATTTCTGCACATCATAACCCACCTTTCCCCCACTTTTAAACTAGCAATAAAACACCACAGTCTTCTATGCATAAAAGAAACCCTCCCCCCTCCAACCAGTTTCAACTATCCAGCAAAACCCCCATTATAATTGATAGCATCATTTAATAAATTCGTCTATGTAGGCGTGGAGTTTGGATTCTCTATAGAATTGGTAAGAATCTCAATATAAACACTGAAGTTCCTGTTCTGTATTACAAACTCCATATTCCCCAACAATGAAGCTTCCTCCCTTACAACTGGCCACACAAAAAATATTCAAATTGTGATCACCACCTCAGGAACAGCAAAGCTCCTTCCACTGGCAGACATTGTTTAAAGCAGATGGGTATTTGTTTGTGTGGTGACATTAGTCCTGAGCATTTTTAATTTTCAGTCAGACCAGACACTTAGCAAAATAACAAAGAACCCTGCAAAACAGACACTCAAAACCTATATAGAAAACTTACCAAACCAGAATAGCCCTAACCCACCTATGAAAAGACAGTGCTATAAATATTTAACTGGGCCCTAAAGCACCAATATACCTGCTACTGGGAAACCGGAACAAACTGGACTATTACAGATTCTTACAGACAATACATACTAGCAGAATCCTTCACATCAGTTGCAAATGTAGACCATAACTCTCACCTGATACAAAATAGGGGACAACAAAATATATGCAGACAAAAACTGAAACTAGAGATATCAGACTCTAGAAATTGTGCAATGCCACAAAAATAGAAAGATGTGAATGTCCTTTTGTACAGTGAAAAATAAAGCCAACAGGTGTAAATTCTCAACACTGACACAATTCAATCACTAAACTGAAAATACAATCATTTTTCCTACCTTTGTTATCTGGTGAATTTATTATTCTAATCATCTTGTTCCCAGCCTCGGGTTCCGAGTCTCTGGTTCTGCTTTCCTCTTAACTGTTTCCAAGGCTTCCTATCCATTTGCTATTTCTTTTCTCATCTCCTTTCTACTTCACTTCCTGCCCTACATCTGTGTTTAACAAAAAAAGTGGGAGAGCGACTAAGGAAACCAAAGACAGGAAGATGTACATTAATAATAAGGTTTATTTGAAGTACGAACACTCGACACAACGTCTGTTTAGACCAACGCGTCCACGCTAGCAACAGTCTTTTTCAAGACTATTGTTTTACTTTTGAGGATCTCTCTTCACCATCTTTCAGAGACACCCTGTGTAAGAGACTCCTGATGCAGGCCTAACGGCCGAAACACGACGTTGTGTTGAGTCTTCATACTTCAAATAAACCTTCTTATTAATGTACATCTTCCTGTCTTTGGTTTCCTTGGTCGTTCTCCCACTTTTTTTGTTGTACTGTTGTATCTACCGTGGGGTGTTTTGAGTTCTCCGTCGTTTGGCGGATTTCCTCTTACCTACATCTGTGTTTGGCACTGATCTTTCACATTCAGCTTTCTTCCATTTTTCTGCCTCCTTCACAAACCTATCTAGTTTTCCATCTTCCTTCCCATCCATTCATAATCATTTTACTTCTTTTTCCTTCCCTTCCTGTGAAGCATTCTCCCCCTTCCATTCCCTTCATGTGCAGCATGTCTCCCCACCTTTCCTCTCCTTTTGTATATAGCATGTTTACCCCTCTACTCTTCCCTTCCCTTCGTGTGCAGCATGTCTTCCCCTCTGCCTTTCCCTTCCCATCGTATGCAGCATATTTCCTCTCCCAAACTTCCAAATCTCCCTACCTTTTTCCCTTCACCCCTTGGGTCTGGTTTCTCTCCGCTTAGCTGCAAGTTTACAAACTTGTAGCTGTTGCTGGCAGCAATTACCTCAGACCTTCCTCTAGCCACCCCAAGGCTTTCCCTCTGCCACGTTGCACCCACGTGGCAAAAGGAAGATGCAACAAAGGATCCTGGGGCTGACCAGAGAAAGTCCTGATACAATCATGCCAGCAACAGCTATAAGTTTGTAAATTTGTGGCTGAGGAGAGAAACTGGACCTGAGGAGGAAGGCAGGGAGGTGATGCCAGACTAGCAGGGAGGTATTATTGATTCCAGTTGGAGTGGCAAAAGGGTGGCAGGCAAGGCAATTTTTTTAGGGAGGCACTTGCGATCCTGTTCCTCCCTGTAGCGATGCCTATAGGGTGCAATGAGGCACGTCAGCATTGTTCACCTCCTTCTTCCTCTGCTTCCATAGCAGGAAGGCTCATGATGCCAGTTCAGCACAGCAGGACAGACAGAAAGGCAGCAGCTCCTCCATTCCTCTCTCTTCATGACAGAGCCAGGACTCGGAAAGGGGGGCGGGCCAGGGTGCAGCAGGCTGGTAGCACTTTACTTTTCTGTGGAGATGAGCATGTGCAGCTGCAACCTGTTCCACTCCAGAAAGCATGGTGCAATACAGAATTGCAAGTGTGAGCAGCTTGGCTTCAAGACACAATTCCAGAGGGCCTCCCACCATAGACTAAGGAGCACAGGCTCACTGCCCTTCCTCCTCCCCAGCATCTGAGGCTGATGCCTAGGTTGCCTCCACTCTTCACCCTTTGTTATGGCTCTGCCTAAGGTTCGTAATTGGAAAATTATCTAAGACACTGTGCAGTGTGCAGGAACATGAATACAGTTTTCCCACTCATCTGCACAGTGGTCTTCTGCCACTCCAGCTGTCTCATGATATGAGCCTCACAGCACTTGCAGACCCCATGAGATTGTGGGACCTTATGTAGTTAAAACTGCAAGACAGCTGAAACAGCTTCAAGCAATTAAAAAACAGTCAGACACCCCTGTGCAGGTTGGTGGGAATATTGGTGTGAAACCTTCATATCACAATGCTACTCACAATTTCTTCATCTAAAATGCATTCAGCGTTAACTTGTATTGATTTATAATCTATGTAAGCTACATAACACTGAATAATAGTATTCAGATTATGTGGCATATAAATAACTAACTAAATAAATAAAATATAAACACTGGTTGCTGAAAGGAAAAGAGAGAAGAATGGAAAGATATATCTATCATTCAATTATTTATTTCCTTAGATCAGAGGTTCCCAAACCTGTCATGGGTGCCCCCTAGGCAGCCTGCTTTTCAGGATAGCTGCAGTGACTATGCATGGGAGATATTTGCATGCATTTCTTCCATGAACATTTATTTCATTCATATTTATTGCAAAGATTCTGAAAATATGACAGAATTGAGGTTGCCTAACACAGGTTTGGGGGCTCCTGTCCTATTCCTGACTTCCCCTGCCCTCTGTGTCTGCAGTGACCCTTATAATCAAAAGCTTTCAAGTAGTCATAATTATGTTAAGCTCCTGGTTTCAACTAGCTATTAGTAGCACAGGGGTGATAGCATAATGTGTTTATTTTTCAACCTGTTTATTACCCAAGATTTAAAGAATATGACTTCATCAGTAAAGAGTGAGAATTTTAACCGATGTTGGGTTGCCATCACCTGAAACTTACACATCTGCAGTGCCTATACATTTGAAAGTCTCTGAATTTTTTTTTCTTTTTTTCTTTTTAAAGTGTAGCAGTTTCCCTCTTCTTCTTTGGCTTCCAGTTCAATCAGAATTGGTTTCCAATGGGTCTCGGTACCTATGAGCCTTCATTCACTGCTCCTTGAGTTTTTGCCTAGTCCAATGCTTCTTAACATAGTCTTTGGTGCACACCCAGCCAGTCAGGTTTTCAGAACATCCACAATGAATATACGAGATAGATTTACTACTACTACTACTTATCATTTCTATAGCGCTACTAGATGTACGCAGCGCTGTACACTTTAATATGACGAGACAGTCCTTGCTCGACAGAGCTTACAATCTAATTAGGACAAATGAGATAAGGGAATATTAAAGTGAGGATGATAAAATAAGGGTTCTGAACAAGTGAATAAGGGTTAGGAGTTAAAAGCACCAAGGAGGCAGTGCATGTATCTCATGCATATTCATTGTGGATATCCTGAAAACCTGATTGGCTGGGTATGCTCTGAGGCCTGGGTTGAGAAGCATTGCCCTATTTGACCCTTCCCCAGGGCCACTTCAAGGGTATTGAGTAGCCTAGGCAAACCTATAGCCTTATGCTCAGCTGTACTATGCCTGTTGGCATTTATATCAGGTCATTGGAAATAAATAAATCTATGTGGAAAATGTTTTGCTTCTGTGAGGAAATCATTTTTGCCAGGACTAGAACCATCAAGCTGATCAATCAGTCAAAAGGAAGTCCTCCTGCTTGCCAAGAATACTGAGACACAGGGCACTGAAAAGAAGCACCCATTATCACTACCCACCTGATCTGTGGAAAAGTGGAAGACTTCAGTTTCCACGAAAAAAAGAAAAGAATGGTGAGGAAGTGGAACTAGCCTTGAAGGTAGAAAAGTTGTGAAAATGTTTGTCAGTTTCTGTAAAGTTTATAATTGCTTCATCATCCTCTCTCCCACTGCTACACAAAAATATTCCATGGTATAGAGCCAGACACCCACGGGAGATAAAAATAATGGTTAACTGACATACGTCTGTGAGAGCATGTGGTAAGGAATACTGATCACCAGATAACACGAGGCCAGCAAAGTCTATAGTGTGATGGTTTCTATGTTATTTTTATCCCCTAGAACAAACATTAGATTAGAAGAGTTCTCAGCTCTCCTTATTTAATAGGATGATTTTTTTTTTGACCAGAAGTGTTACATTAGTAAGGAGACACTGAGAAAACCCGTAACAGACCTCTCTTGGTGAGATGGGCATTTGCCCCAGAAGATAATTAAACAATATAAAACTACAACATAAATGGGTTCTGGTGGGCAGGGGAGAGTAGAATGGACCAAGGTCTTCATTGGATGATTCACAAAAAACATCCAAAAGCCATGAAAGAAATTAAGATCCACATTATGAAAAACTTATTTAAAAGGAAAAACGACCCACTTTCATTAGGAGAATCCGCAAAATATGAAGTATATACTAGGGATTGGCTGTCATATGTCAGCAACAAATCCCATATCGCTATATATTGTTAAAACCCCAAAATGGGCAAAAAAAAAACAAACAAGAAAATTCATATTTTTTTGTTTGCCGAAAAGTGTAAATTCTTTTGAAAGAGCACGCACTCTTTTCCTGATAATGCACCAGTGTATGCTATCGAGAAAACAGTACACGCTCTTTCAGAAAGAATATGTTCTTTTTCCAAATAGGATGCATTCTTTCAAAAGAGAATACACTATACAACTTTGCTCCCATGACAAAAAAAATAGCCAAACAAAAATGATCAAAATAAACATTTCCAGAAATGACATGGGAAGAGACAGAAAATGAACATCCTATCCCTAGGGCAATAATCAAATAGGAAAATAGGATGGGAAAATGTGAAATCACAATTTTCCTTATCTTGAGTTCCTGGAATAGAGTAAGTTCTTTCTACTCTATGATTCTCTTCTGGGGTCTCTGAGTGGACTCCCTTTTTTCTTCAGGGTCTCAAACTGGGTCCCCCCCAGGCTTCTCAAGACAATTCTGCAAGACAATCTCACAAAAACAATTCTCCAAAAATCAGAATATCTTCTCAGCCCTGTGGATAAGCACTTGCCACATCAATACCACTGGATCTCAGCAAGAACATTCCACAGTACTCTTTCAACAACATATCTCTTTTCTGGGAGATACTGGAATAGGGACAATTACTTGGCAGATGATGTTAAGTGCAAAATGATGCATGTGGGAAAGAGGAACCAAAACCACAGCTACATGATGCAAGGTTCCACATTAGGAGTTACAAATGAAGAAAGGGATCTAGGTGTCATCGTTGATGATACGTTGAAACCCTCGGCTAAGGAATGGAAAACAAAAACGAGGATGTTATAATGCTTTTATATCGCCCTATGGTGTGACCACATTTCAAGTACTGTGGGCAATTCTGGTCACTGCAACTCAAAAAAGATATAGTGGGATTAGGAAAGGTACAGAGAAAGGCGAAAAAAATGATAAAGGGGATGGGAAAACTTCCCTATGAGGAAAGGTTAAAGCGGCTAGGGCTGTTCAGCTTGGAGAAAAGGCAGCTGAGGGGAGATATGATAGAGGTCTATAAAATAATGACTGGAGTGGAACGGGTAGAAGTGAATCGCTTCTTTACTCTTTTCAAAAAATACTAGGACTAGGGGGCACACAATGAAGCTACAAAGTAGTAATTTTAAAACAAAATCAGAGAAAATATTTCTTCACTCAGTGAGTAATTAAACTCTGGAATTTGTTGCCAGAGACTATAGTAAAAGCAGTTAGCATAGTGGGGTTTAAAAAAAAGTCTGGAAAACTTCCTAAAAGAAAAGTCTATAAGTCATTATTAACATGGCCTTGGGGAAAATCTTATTTCTAGGATAAGAACTGTTTTGGGATCTTGCTAGGTACTTGTGACCTGGGTTGGCCATTGTTGAAAACAGGATACTGGGCTTGATGGACCTTTGGTCTGTCCCAGTATAGCAAATGCTTATATTCTTACTTCTCCTCCCCCAAAGTAAAAAAAAAAAAATCAGGAATTTCTTAAAACACTTCTTCATCAATATTTATTTATTTTGCCCGCTTCACTGATAACACCCAAAATGGGTTACAAAAATACATTCACAATCATGAAACAAAGAAACAATGCATACAAACAAATCCTGCCAAAAGATTTAATAAATTTATTTTAAAAATCTGCTAGGGACACTCCAATCCCTCACAAACACAACTGTACTTCCCATGGGCTAAGATGGGATGCACTGATTAGGTCTCATTCACTTCCTAAGGGATATTCAAAACTGGTTTTCAAAACCCTCTCTTAGGTTAGCACTGCTTTGGATCTCCTTTGTTTAGAAGAAAAAAAGAAGAGGTTCACACCTTCCACAAAATCACCAAGGAGAATGAATGCAGAGTGGAAGAAAATCCAATCCAAAAAACCAGTCAAAACTCATAGAATGAAAGCTCCAAGTAGGCTTTATTAGGACCTTACACGGTCTGTGTTTCGGCTATAAAGCCTTCATCAGGGGTCAATATGCTGATGTTCTGTTGAGCATATGATACTACTGGAGCACTGAAAATAACACAAAGTCAAACTCAGAGACAAAAAAGGTCACTAGCGATCACTGCGAACAAATACAATGGTGCTACATTAAATCTGAGGTTTGCAAGCGGTAAAATGCTGCATTACTTGTGGTAATATAACCCTTAACGGTAACCCATGTTGATAACTTCTCCCCTAAGTTATCATAAGCAGTCATATAACTTGTGACTGCAAACTTTTCATTTTTTTCTATGATACAGCAGGGGTATTTAAGTTGACTGGAGCTGTGAGGGAACCCTTCTTTTTATGAACCTTGGAGGGGAAGAGATACGCCATCTCATCTCTTGCCTCAGGTAACAAATTGCCTTGAGCCACTCCTGCAACCTGTGTGGTACCACGTTCACACAATTTTAGATTGGGGGACAGGAGACTGGCTTCCTCCCTCTCTAAACTCTGGCACCAGCTCCTATGGAATCTTCCCTGTGGTTATTGCATGAAACCCTGGACTGTACCATTGAGAAGGCTATAACAAATGGTTTAATCCACTTACTATGCTCTTCCAACTTCAAGTTGCCCTCTGGTGGAAAGGATACAATACCTGATAAGAGTCCATATGCCTTTTTATCAACAAAACCACACTACAAACTGACCTCACCAATCACAAGAAGACAATCCATCCCTGCAACGCATCAGGCTCCAGGCAATTCTGTAACAGGGTGTCACTGTTTAGATGTCATATTTCAGTAGGCAGTGTGCCTATTCTATAAGGACACTTATGTCAGAGCTTGTGTAAATGGGTGTGCCTAAATGCACTTATGCAAAACAAATGATGGTATTCTCGCATTTAAATGTCAGAAATACCTATGCCCCTCCCCTGTGAACACCCCTGACACTTATACACTAAGCCATTTTAGTGTGTAATTATAGAATACCAATTAGGCATCGTACTTCCATTTGCATGTGTATGGTGTACACTTACCCATGTGAAAGGCAGTATTCTATAAGTTTAAGCAGGCAAATGGCACTTAAATTTAGGCAACCTATAATGGAATAAATGGGTAAATAACCAGATGAATATACTTAGACTGTCATCTTCTGTGAACAGGTCCTCTTAACGCAGCATTCCAAAATAATTTGGGGGGTGGGGTTGGAATTATTTTTATTGAATTTTTCAAATATGAAACAAACATGTTCAAAAACAGAAAAATAATTACATAAGTACGTTGTACAATTACCAGAGCTGAGTTTTACAAATAACAGATTGTGACTGAGTTATAGGAGAAAGAAAAAGATCTAAGTCTGGCTGGAATACCCAATTAGGAGTAAGCAATAGATTATTCATATTTTTTGTAGAGCAAAATCAAGTTCCACCAGACATAGGCATTCACTTGAGAGTTGTCTTTCCAATGTGAAATTATTAATTTTAATGCAATGGATATTAGAAAGTCAAACAGTAATTTATCTTCATCTGATAGAAAAAATGGAATAGAAATGGACTTCCAGATTATATATTTTGGTAAAAGTGATGTTTGGAAACCAAATATCAATTTCAGCCTATTCCAAACGTCTGACCAAAATTCTGACCAAAAAAGTACAAGGTTAGAGCATTCCAGTAAAAGTTGTACAAGAGTTCCTGTGTATTTTATGCAGGACCAGCAAAGGTCAGAGTTTGAGGATCCAAACACTTTACTTTTTCTTGGAGTACATGATACATGACAAAAAGTGATTGTGTTATAGCAGCTGATAAAAAATAATAATTTGATGCAAATCTTCGGGGGGGGGGGGGGGGGGGGGTCTTCCCGTCATCAGTGTATGATGGCAGGAGGTCTTAGGGGGCTTGATCATTTTATTGCAAATTCTGGAATTTATAGTATAGTGACCCAGTTTAGAAGTGGAGTTTGGGACTGTAATCATGGACTATCATTCTGACCTCTTCCAGTCCAATATGATTAAAACTATTTGTCATTGTCATGTTTACCAAATTTCTGTCTCTGATTTTCTGAAAAACTTGTCGGCATCATTAGAAACAGCTGGCTTAACCCCATCATTCAGAAAGTCATTTAAACACTGAACATTAATCAGCATTTCATGTCAACTCGTTATGAACTTCAGATAGATTATTCGCACATATTTTTGATCTGGTTTTTTTTTCATTACTGGATATATGAAACCAGTCATCTGCTCATTCACATCATAACATCTGTGAGTCACTTATAATCCTTCATGTGTCCTTTGTAGACATTCATATAACAGCTAAACAATAGTTAAAAAAAAAGATTACTCAACATCATCCCAACTCATACTTCCACTATAAGTTGTCAACACTGAAGGCCTGACAACACAAAGCACATTTTCTCTTTTTTAAATACATTTATAAGGAATTTACAATTATTCATCAAGAAAAATAAAGTTAGAAAGTATGTTACAGAAGGGCCCTACTGTATTCATTTGCCAACGGTCATCCAAAGGGTTATTCTGCTCAGTGGCGTAGCAAGGGGGGGCGGGAGGGGCGGTCCGCCCCGGGTGTCAGCTCGGGGGGGAGTGCTCCCTGCCAGCTCCCCCCCTCGGCGCATCGACACCCCCCCCCAGTGCCCACCCTCCTCCATCCAACCAGCTCCCCCTACCTTTAAAAAAATATCGGAATCCAAAGCGAGGCGCAGCGCCTCGCGCCTGCACGTAAAAGAAATGTGCAGCATCTCATTGGGCCTTCCCTCGCTCTGTCTGTCCCGCCCTCCACTGACGCAACTTCCTATTTCCGCAAGGGCGGGACAGACAGAGCGAGAGAAGGCCCGAAGAGACGGTGCACATTTCTTTTACGTGCAGGCGCGAGGTGCTGCGTCTCACTTCGGATTCCAATATTTTTTTAAAGGTAGGGAGCTGGTTGGATGGAAGAGGGTGGGCACTGGGTCAGGGGGAGTGTCGATGCGCCGAGGGGGGGTATGTCATCGTGTTGCACCCGGGGGGGGGGTGCAACGGCAAACTGCCCCGCCCCGGGTGGCAGCCCCCCTCGCTACGCCACTGATTCTGCCCCTGCCATCCCCTGGACTATTTTATTTATTTGCTACATTTGTACCCCGCACTTTCCCCCTCATAGCAGGCTCAATGCGGCTTACATAGTAATAGGATTACAAAGTAAAGTGTAGAGAAAACAGGCTAATCTTAGCAGAGTAATGGGTATGCAGAATAGTGGAGATGTGTAGATAGGTAATATTATGAGGAGAAGGGGTAAAGGAGGTAGGAGGAGGTGCTAGTTTTAGGTTAAACAGAGATAATCAGAGGACAGGTCGGGGTGAGTATAGAGAAAAAAAAATGAAAGGAGGTGTGGTCTGAGTCATAGCCATTGTTGCAGGATCATGTGATGAATAGACGGGTTAATAGAGTTAGGTTGTGGCGTTTGGGTAAGCTTCCTTGAATAGATGGGTTTTCAGAGATTTTCTGAAGGGTAGATAGTCTTTGATAGAGCGGATGGGTCTGGACTCACAAATTGTCAGGTACCTAGTTTCCGGAGGGAGGCTTTTGGGCCAGTCCTAAAAGCAGTGTGATGGTAAAATGTATATAGGGCTAGATTCTATATATATGGCACCTAAACAATCAGTGCCAAAAAACCCCCACGCTTAGCGCTATTCTATAAACCTCACCTAGCATTAGGCGTTGTTTATAGAATATACATAACAGCTGTCCCGTGACTAAAATTTAGGCACAGACATTTATGCCAAGTAAAACCTGGTGTAAATTATTCTGTATCGGCGAACATAAATTTTTGTCCCTCCCATGGCCACGCCCCTTTTGAGATCCACACAGTCCTATTTATGTGCATCTTTATAGAATAAGCTTAGCGAGCTATGCATGTAAATCCTAATTAGTGCCAATTAGTATTGATAATTGTTTAACATCCAATTATCAGTGCTGATTGGCTTGTTAACCAATTTTGTTCCATGCACAAATTGGCTATGCATGCTGATTTGTGAACAGAAATTTAGTTGCCATTTATAAAATCCTACAGATAGCGGGTAATTCTCTACAGGTCGCCTAAAGTTAGCATGCATCATCCCGATGCCTAAGTGCAAATTCTATATCAGCAATTACACGCACTAATTGCCATTATAGAATACTAGCATAAGTCCACAGTTATGCGCCAACTTTAGGCATGAGCATGTATACTAATTCAATGGCTGGCAGTTAGGTGCGTAATTGATAGCATTCTGCAACCTGTGCACATAAGTGCTGGGCGCACCCCTGACCCATCCATGCCCCTCCCATGCTTTGGATTTTCAGTGCACAATTTGTAGAATACCAGCTAAGGGCAGTTATGCGCATATCTGCAAATCAGAGCCAATTAGCACCAATTAACATCAATTATAGCCAATTAAGCAATTATGTTATGAACATAACTGACACTGTTCTATAACTTGGGCATGCAAGATTAGGCCCTACAAAGCAGTTTACAAATGTAAATACATCATAAACACATCTATAAATAATTATAGGAGCCTGATTTTACCCACCGAAACCAGCACTGTGGGTACCATAATACATCAGGATAGCTTAATGCAGGATCAGCCTAAATTGTCCTCTGGAGCTTGGCAGCTCTGGTTGATAAACAAGACATGTCGAAGAAAACTTTGTGGTTAATTGATGCCAAGCTCACCCTCTGCTGCTGACAGAGTAATTTCTGGATAGACATTTTGTAATCATTACTATTTCACTGCTAACGCCAAAGAACATCTCACATTCATAATTCAGAAGTCAAAGCGATGAGATGCTTTCACTCCGTTATTGATAATACAATGACCTCATCGGCAGAATGCTAAGTGAAGCTCAGAAACAAAATGAGCAAAGCTCTTGTGGCAGGTTTTTTTTTTTTTAATTACTGGGCAGTGAAGAGAAGGGAGTACTAGCAAAAGGTGACATTTATCTAGATTAAGTTCAAAATTAAATCGTGGACTGTTCTTCAGTGACAGTATAGCTTCATTACTGTGTTCTATGATGGTGGTTATCTTTCTGTGCATGACTGATTACAGCATGACCTTTCAGTGGTTACAGCAGTAAAGCCCTTTAATTCTTCTGTAACATCAATTGCAGCCAGCTTAGTTTGGCATGACAGAGCATTTACTGATAAATAATGTACAATTAGACATCTGCATCATAAATGTGCTTGCTAATATTTCTGTAGTTGAGAAGTAAAGTCAGTGCCAGGCAGACTTCTATGGTCTGGGTCCTGATTATGGCAAGGACAGATCAAGATCCCTCCCGATGGAGGTGTAGAGATGAAAACTGTAACTGAATTCAAGAAAGCTTGGGACAAGTACATTGGATTTCTAGGGGAGAGGAAGGGATAGTAGATGGCATGGATGGGCAGACTGGATAGGCCATATGGTCTTTATCTGCCTTCATTTTTCTCTGTTTCATGTTTTCTATGATCTTGAGTAGGGTCAAGAGCTGGAGGTTGTGGCTGGAGGAAGAAGACGATTCCCTGGGATAGGGCAAAGAGCCAGGAAACTCTTTGGGAAATTGGACCCTATAAGAAGACAGTGAGACAGTGGGTAAGACAAGGCCTGGGAGGAAATGTCCCTTCTGTCTCACCATCAAGAAAAGCAGGCAAAAGCTAGGGTTGGTACATACTGTAAAAAGGAAATCTCTCCTTTAGAAGAGGTGTAGAAAAGGCAGATGGGAAATAGGGTCTGAGAGCTGTAACCTCCTCTCCAGTCAGGACAACCTGGAGATCCCTCATTTCCTCAGAAACAAGGGGGAGGGGAGTGGATTGAAGATCACATACTAATAATGCTGCAGCTCAGCAGACAGAAGAGGTCCAGGGAGGCAGGCTCCCAAGGAGGAAAAGGGGCCCTGGAAGTAATAGGGCATGTTTCTTCTCAGGCAGGAAAGATGGAAGGTTTAGGATGCATAGGGCATGCTTCCCTGAGGCAGGGGAGAAGGTAGTTTCCCTGGGAGAGAATCACAGAGAACTGCAGTGATTAATACAAGGGAATTCTCCCATAGAGTAGTGATTAGCAGGGATGCCTGCCTATGGGCTGATCCTGTTTGTTTGCACTGAAAGAAGATTTTCAGCTCTCCATTCCTTGTACTTGGGAATTAAAATATGGAAGTCTCTACCTATTGCCATCAGAACAGAAAACAGCTACCTTAGCTTCAAGAAGAGACTAAAAACCTTTCTCTTCCCATAGTCTGCTTCACAACAGTTCATAGACTTCTACCTCCTACTACCATCCGTCATCCTTTCCTATAATGTTTTTGGTCTCATGCATTACACCAATGGTCTCTAACTGTTCTCATACCTCACACTAACATTATCGATGTTTGTGTCATCTAGAATGTAAACTGCACTGAACCCTGGAAAGGGGATATTAGAGATATACAAGAATTGATTTAATATGAAAGAAGCTGCATAAGGAAACTAAGATTCCAAGAACCCCAGTTTACAAATATCCTGTTTAACTTTAGAAAATGTGAAGCTATAAACATAGGGTGAGCAATGGAGGCAGTGCATGCAAAAATAGATTTCATGCATATTTATTGGGGAAATCCTGATTGGATTGTAGCCCTCGAGGTCTGAGGTTGCCCACCCCTGCTGTAAGTCCTGCCTTTTTATGTGAGATATGAAACTGTAAAGTCTAATGTGAACCTTGAAACTCAGTTTATACAGGCTAGGGCCCAGCTTGCTGGGACGGAAGGGTGAACAATTAGAAGCAAAGGGTCTAGCCTGTGAATGCCCTCCTTTTGTATGGATAGAAAAGATGTGCACTGTATAAGAGGAAGCAAAAGCTACTTTATTTTGTTTTTGAAATATTGATGAAGACTTTTTGAGTTTCATGAAGGAATTGTGGTTCCACTGTGCTATATAAGACTGTTGGAGGGAGAAGTTGGACAGGAGGCAATACCACAGCTGTCCTATGAGAGGTGCTAGGTCAGAAGACATAGGAGTGAGGAGCAGGGCCGCTGAGAGACTGAGCCAGGCCCGGGGCAAGGGCACCACCAGCCCCCCCCCCCCCCAAGGATCGCCCCGCCCTGCCTCACCTCCCCCCAATCACTACTGCTGTCGCCTCCCTCTCCTGCTCCCAGGCCGCCCGCACCGCAGTCCCCAGTCTCCTCTGATGTAACTTCCTATTTCTGCGAGGGTGGGACACAGTGATGGAAGGCCTGCCCGAGGCGATCTGCCGCTTTCACACAGAAGGCGCTGCGCTGCTGATTTCGAGATTTTTTTTTTAATGAAGGTGGTCAGATGGCAGACAGAAGGGAGCTGAAGGTAGGTAGGTGGAGGCTGGGGACTGCGGTGCCAGTGGCTTGGGAGTAGGAGAGGGCAAGAGACCCCAGCGCTGGGCCTTCCTTGGAGTCCTGGGCCCGGGGAATTTTGCCCCCCCCCCCCCCCCCCACTCATTTGATAAGGCTGAAAAGACACAATGGACTGCTGTCATGATGGAGATTGGAAAAACAACATTTGTCAGAAGAGTTAAGCTCTGATTTGTAGAACTGTAATTGTGTCATGAAAGCCTCATGGTTAGCAGCAAAGGGAGACTTACATCAGATCTTCTCGCTCCCCAAAAGCTGCCTTTTAAGCAGTTTAGGTTCAGGTTTATTTTGCTTGATTAACCACTTAGAGAAAATTTTTCAAAGCTGAGGACAATAAACAATATAAAACTAGAGACTCGCATTGTCCAAGAGAACTCCAATATCATAACAGAAAAGTAAAAAGATACTGTCTACCCATCATGCCTTCAGATTCCAGCACATAGTCCCAGCCAAACCAAACAAGCTTCACGAAAAAAAATGTGTTTTTAATAATTTCTTAAAGGAAGATAAGGAAGGTTCTGAACATAAAAAACTGGAAACTGTTTCTGGAGTTCAGGGCCCAGCAAACTGAACATTAAATTTTGATAAGTGGTTAGGGACAAAGACGGCAGCAGCAATGAATTCTGTTGAGCAGGCCAAAAGGGACTTTAGAAGCAGTATATGGAACCAAAAACCGAGCTAAAACCACGGGAGAACCAACATGAAGAATCTTGTACACCAATACCAATATCTTAAATAACATAAGATAGGTAACTAGCAACCAATGTTCAATTTGCAAAAGAAGGGTAACATGATTGTACTTTTTTACCCCTAGAAGTTTCACCGCAGTATTCTGCACTAACTGGAGCCACTTGAGTTCTCTTTGGCAAACACTCTTGAATACAAAATTACAGTAGTCCAGACAGGAAAGTATTAAAGCATGTAAAATAATCAAAAGGGCTCTTCTTTCTAATAAATACTGAACAAACCTGCCCCAGTTTAAAAAAATATTTACAAACTACTGCGAGATACACGAATGGGAGAATAAATTAGATTTAAGTAGTATACCCAGTACCCTAATTTAATTAACCAACCAGAATCTGGGCACCACAGATGGACAGAGATACAGGACTTACAAAGTGTAGGTTCTTGCTGAAAAATACTGCTTTCACTTTAGACATATTTAATTGCATCTTAGTAAGTTGCAGCCAGTGAGCAATTTAAGGTGAGAATTCAAAATGGACAATGCCCGGGCATCACAATCATCGAAAATGGCCAGGATTTGAATATCATCTGCGTATATATAAGGAATCAAACCCAAAGATTGAACAAGACTGCCAGTGGTACTGTAAAGATGTTAAATAGCATAGATGCTACTACTACTACTTATCATTTCTAAAGACCTACTAGACGTACGCAGCACTGTACACTTGAACATGAAGAGACAGTCCCTGCTCGACAGAGCTTACAATCTAATTAGGACAGACAAACAGGACAAACAAGAGATAAGGGAATATTAAAGTGAGGGTGATAAAATAAGGGTTCTGAACACATGAATAAGAGTTAGAAGTTAAAAGCAGCATCAAAAAGGTGGGCTTTTAGCTTAGATTTGAAGACGGCCAGAGATGGAGCTTGACGGACTGGCTTAGGAAGTCTATTCCAAGCATATGGTGCAGCAAGATAAAAGGAACGGAGTCTGGAGTTAGCAGTGGAGGAGAAGGGTGCAGATAAGAGAGATTTACCCAGTGAAGGGAGTTCCCTGGGGAAGAATGTAGGGAGAGATGAGAGTGGAGAGGTACTGAGGAGCTGCAGAGTGAATGCACTTATAAGTCAATAAGAGGAGTTTGAAAACGAATAGGAAGCCAGTGAAGTGACTTGAAGAGAAGGCTAATATGAGCATAACGACCCTAGCGGAATATTAGTTGTGCAGCAGAATTTTGAACAGATTGAAGAGGAGAGAGATGGCTAAGTGGGAGACCTGTGAGAAGCAAGTTGCAATAGTCTAAGCGAGAGGTGATAAGAGTGTGGATGAGGGTTCTGGTAGTGTGCTCAGAAAGGAATGGGCAGATTTTAGCAGTCTGCTGAATATATGCAGAGAAGGAGAGGGAGGAGTCGAAGATGACCCCAAGGTTACGAGCTGATGAGACAGGAAAGATGAGAGTGTTATCCACAGAAATAGAGAATGGGGGAGGAGGAGAGGTTGGTTTAGGGGGAGAGATAAGAAGCTCAGTCTTGGTCATGTTTAGTTTCAGATGGCGCTGAGACATCCAGGCAGCAATGTCAGACAGGCAGGCTGATACTTGGCCTGGATTTCGGCTGAGATTTCTGGTGTGGAGAGGTAGATCTGGGAGTCATCAGCATAAAGATGATACTGAAAACCATGGGATGAGATCAGAGTACCAAGGGAAGAAGTATAGAGAAAAGAAGAGGTCCCAGGACAGATCCCTGGAGCATCAGCAAAGAACCCTGGCGCACTCCACTTTGGAGAGAAAAAATGGAAGAATATTCTGTACCCCAAAGCACTCGGTTCAATCTGCCACAAAGGTAAGAATTAAACCATTCAAGTACAGTACCAGAGATCCCTATACTGTGTAGCCAGTTAAGCATGAAGTGATGAACCATTAAATCAAAGGCTGCTGAGAGATTAAAAGTATGACAACCTTGCCCTCACAAAGTGCTGCTCTAATATTGGTGACCAAGCCTAGCAATGCTGTTTCAGTGCTATGATAGGGATGGATGAAACCCCATTTGATTTGAATGAAGAACAGCCTTCTGTTCAATTAAGGAATTCAGATGCTGTGTTGCCTGAACAGCTTTTAAAGCCTGGGAAGCATCAGAGTGATCAGGAAATACAGAGGGCAGAATCCAAGTTAGAATGTGAATCTGCAGTCACTGGGCCAACAGAAGACAATTGATGGAAGAACAGAAGTCAACAATAATCACTGGTCTAATATTTGGTGCAAAGTCAAGACTGACCAAAAAAAATGGTCAGCTAAGGCACTTGCTGTGAGAGCTAAGGATTGAGAATCCATCGGCGTAGATGAAGTCTCCTTGAAGCAATAGTTCCAAAACTGGCACACGCAGTTTCCTGTGTCAGAAAATAATTTTCTATTTCCTAGAGCAGGCATGCAATGTAGGTGCACCCGGCAGTAATCAGGCAGTGGTATGCACTGACCAATTACCACAGGGGTAACACATGAGCCCTTACCACCTACTACATAGGAGGCGAGTAAGGACTGGGTCAGTATATGGCCATGTGCTGATTTTTGCTTTAGTGCATGGCCATTAACTGCTTCTATTTAAAGAAAGGGCTTTTTACAGCTGCTGTACAGAGTAACTGAGTGCATGGCAAATCCATGTGCCCGTACTACTGCAGGCTACTTTTTACCACGGTTTAGTAAAAGGGCCTCTTAGTTTATGCTAATTCCTGCATAAAATGCATAACATGAAGTGTATCACCTCTTTCTATAGTATAATTAACACCTTGCTGCAAATTACCTGAATTTGGAAATACCTTGTAACGGAAGGCTAGCACATAATTAGGTTGCTTTGCTAAATAATGCAGATCTCAGCTTTCCAGTTTAGCAAACTGTTAAATACATGTAATTGATTCCAAACTGTGGTTTCATTATTGTGGTGTTACATCGTTTGGTAATAAAATAGATTGTTAGTGCTGGGAAGACAAAATGTGGAATTTGCATGCAGCTATGTAGTATATAAGGAGCCTGATAATCCAAAAATTCTTAGCTCCTACATTTAGAAATCTAAGGGTCCCTTTTACTAAAGGGTGGTAGGGCTACCGCATGGATAGCACGTGGCAAAAGAGCATTACTGCCAGGCACACCTAGCTGCCCTGTGGTAGTTCTGGGATTGTTGCATGCTGTTTCCCATGGTAGAAAATAAAACATTATTTTCTACCACAGGGGGGCGGGGAGGAAGAATGTCTGGCGATAATTGGGCTGCACACTGCCCGATTACTGCTGGGTTAATGCGTGAGCCCTTACCACCAAATAAACAGAAGATGGTAAGGGCTCAGGCAGGAAATGGCCATGTGCCAATTGTAAAATTAGTGCCCGGCTATTTAGGACTCCAATAGGAAAATAGACTTTCTACTGCTGTGGTAAAAAGTGGCCTTGGTGTGCCCACTACTGCAACTTTGTAAAAGGACTCCTAAGTTATAGTCTTAAATTTATTTCCTATTTTCAACCACTTACATAACTAAGCTGAAAGTTCACCTACAGTTAGGAGCCTAAAAGTTATGCTCTTAAATTTTCCTAAATGTAGAAGCCTAAGTTAGGTGTCTAGTGCTGAAAATCAGTGTTAAGTTCACGTTTTTTCCCCCACCCTAATCTTGCCCCTTTTGCCACTCACTTTTTGGGCTCCTAAATTTAGGAGCCTAGTGAAATTAGGAGCATAAATTTAAGCACAGAGAGATTTCTGAATTAGGGGGCTGAGATCTTTTGAATATCAGCCCCAGAGAAAATAAGCAGATTGTATGAGCCTTGCTATCAAATTTTTTTTTTTTTAAATTAAACATTCTTGAAGTATTAAACTCCAAAGGTTCAATATTCAAAGTGATGGAAGCTTCTGCATGTTTAAATTGTGCTTGATGGGCTAGCACCCACTATTCAGCAGCACTTAACCAGGCATTGCCGCTGAATAACAGAATATCAGAACTATCTGGCCAATCAAATCTGGGCAGGAGAGGGGCGTTACGACACTGGAGCCTTAGAGGAGCCAGGTGTTATGTGGGTGGTGGCAGTATTGTCAGTACTGTAGTGGTATTTCCCTGTGATCTAGCCTGAGCTGGTCTTGGCCTACACAAGCCTATGCACAATAAGATGGCTGCTGCAACCCCCTGACCTGAACATCTCTGTGTCAGCAAGATCCAGCTTCAGCCTGTGGAAAATCACTGACAGGCTTGCGGAAGCCAAGGACATTCTGTGTTCCAACCACCCCCTTCTTTTCCCCTGAGAAGCAGAGAAGGGAGGCAGAGCCATGGCACCAGAAGTTACCATTTCCAAGGTCACAAAACAAAGAACTGGACTGTACGAGAGGCTAATTGGTCCGGGCTATCACCTGACCGAGAGGTCTGGAAGAACGCGGGAAGAGTGGGAGAAGTTAGTTAGTCGGAGACCCTCGGAGGAGGGGTACCTGGTATGAAGACCTGAGAAATCCAGCAAGGCTAGAGACTGTATGATACCAACCTTGTGACCTGCATAACTGGTGCAAATACCTGTGGCAGAGATATGGGCTCTGAGAACCAACGGAGAGACGGAAACCTGCTTGTTTGCTGAGAAAGACCTGCTCTACATCTAAGATACAGACAGCTGAGATAGCGTCTTTGGGAAAATCAGCTCCGATCTCATCTGCGGCCATCATCAGGACAGCATGGTGAGATCACAGTGATATATTTCCTAGTCTGGGATTAGTCAGTGGTTATCTAAGTACGACTGGTTTATGTCAGCTCTTGGTCAGGGAAAGCTGCTAATGTGTATTTTGCATAAGATGTGATAAGTTTCCATAAGGATCATTAGGATATCATTTGTACTATTCTAATCATTACTGTACGTAGTCTCAGGATAATCAGAGTGTAGTTAGACAATATATTTTGTTAGTGTGCATATCAGTAAGAGATATTATATTGCATATAAGCTATTGCAGAGTATTTCTATTTTTTGTACCTATAATAAATAATAATATATCATCTGTGACGTGGCTTCTGTTCTTTGGTGGGGAACAAAACACTGGCAGGGTGCCAGCACCAAGGTTCCTGTATAATATACCCCTAGGCTAAGAAGTAATCAGTGGGTAATTATTATCCTCAGTATTATTTATTTACACCCTACAGTGCTCACGTAGCTAAGAAACCAAATAAGAGGCTGTCCTAACTTTGGTTGCTTAGCTATGCCAGTGCTGGTGCCAAATATCTGCTGGTACCCACATAGCTTCCTTTAGCGTGCATACTGTAAGTTCCATTCTCCCCCCCCCCCCCCCCCCCCCCAGGACCCCAACAGAATCCCCTCCACATGGTGTGACCTGCCCCACCCCCGAATCTGCTCCCTTCTCCCAAGGTCAAAAGTCTCCCTGAATCCAATCTCCTTCCCCTCTCCCCCAAAGCCTTTTAATCCCCAGAAGGCCCCCTCCCCACAACCTGTAGGCCCCCTGGACATTCCATTCAAATCCATGATGGTTTGAGGGTTTTGGGGGCAGGAGTGATCCCCATTTGCTCCTGCTCCTTGCAGCTCCTGATGCAAAATGGCTGCTGTGACCTCTAGTGGCAGCCTTGTGGTACTTGAAAGGTAGGATTCAGGGATTGGGGGAAACTGACCAGAAAAAGTTTATGTGGATGCCCGGCTGAATATGGGAAGGAACCAGCATAAGTATTGGCAGCCACCTTCAATCCAGTCAGGCCCAGATGTCAATGCTGGTGTCTGCACATGGCCCAGCACTGAATATTCAGGTCTACCTTTGCTGGCGACCATAAAAGTGTAAAAAAAAAAAAAAAACCTCATGCTCACTGCTGTTAGTTGAATATCGAGTGGTAGGAGGATAAATGTATAAACCATTTTCACACATAAATGCTATTTCACTTGTGTAAAAGGCCTCTTATAAAACATATGCATGGTGCAAGAGGGCATATGCTTTTACAGTAGGTGTGCTCAGGGGTGATGTTTGTGTGAAATGTGAGTGGGCACAAATTATAGGCTTATTTTAAAAACTCTCAAGCAAGCATGTCTGCACCTTCAATCTAGATACAAATTTCTACTAGCATTTGTGCTAGTATTTTATGACAATACACAAGCACTTTCACCTCAAAGCCTAGGTACCCTGTGAAAAAAAATTATACTCCCATGAAGGTAATTTTCAAAGCATTTTTGTGGGTAAAACATGGTTCTTCGTGCAGAAGTGGGTTGTTGTAAATCTGCTTGCTCAATGCATGAGATACCTTACGTGAATACAGCCTGTTTGTATGTATCTTGATCTGAATTTAGTAAAGGTGTTCCCAGGGTAGGGCTGGAAAGGGATATACATTTATGTACATACTTTTGAATACGCATGCAAGGAGTGACCTAGTGGTTAGAGCACCTGTCTTGACATCCAAAGGTGGCTGGTTCAAATCCCA
Source organism: Microcaecilia unicolor (assembly GCF_901765095.1). Taxonomy (NCBI): domain Eukaryota; kingdom Metazoa; phylum Chordata; class Amphibia; order Gymnophiona; family Siphonopidae; genus Microcaecilia; species Microcaecilia unicolor. Next base: position 81,102,547 of record NC_044036.1, read on the forward strand.
CTGCTGCTGCTTGTGATCTTAGGCAAGTCACTTAACCCTTCATTACATCAAGTACAAAATTAGATTGTGAGCCCTCCAGGGACAGAGACATATCCAGTGTACCTGAATGTAACTCACCTTGAGCTTCTACTAAAAAAGGTGCAAGCAAAAATCTAAATAAATAATAATAATACGCATGTAAAATAGCACAGCTCTTCACTGAGATCCACAAGAATCCAGCTAAAGGGCCAAAGTAAACATGTAGGAACGCCACATACTCATTCACAGTGACTTACAAACTTAATTGTCATCGGTTCAATGGCCACCACCTTCCTATACTAATGTTTAATATTAAATAAAGCTTTTGAAAGCAGTAGACGTGGAGGGGCATAATCGAACGGGGCGCCCATCTCTAAGGACGGCTCCGTAAAGGGGATGGGCCTGGGTCCGCCTGTCTGAAGTGCACTGCACCAACTAAAAGCTGCTCCAGGGACCTGCATACTGCTGTCATGGAGCTGGGTATGACATTTGAGGCTGGCATAAAATGTTTTTAAATTGTTTTTTTGGGTGGGAGGGGGTTGGTGACCACTGAGGGAGTAAGGGAAGGTCGTCCCCGGTTCCCTCCGGTGGTCATCTGGTCAGTTTGGGCACCTTTTCGAGGCTTGGTCGTGAAACAAAAGGGACCAAGTCGGCCAAATGCTCGTCAGGGACGCCCTTCTTTTTTCCATTAGCGGCCGAGGACGGCCGTCTCTTAACCACACCCCCGTCCCGACTTCGGTACACTGGCAACACGCCCCCTTGAACATTGGGCGTCCCCGCAACGGAAAGCAGTTGAGGGCAGCCAAAATCAGCTTTCGATTATGCCGATTTGGCCGGCCCTGAGAGAAGGACACCCATCTCCCGATTTGTGTTGGAAGATGGGCGCCCTTCTCTTTCAAAAGTGAGCTGGTTAATCAATTAACTTATATTACTTGATACTCATCTTTAAAGCATAAGTTCTTGGTCTAGTCGGCTTAGGGGCACTCTTCTCCGAAATGGCATGTGTTTTGCTAAATGCTTTTTCAAGGAAGTCCTCTAATATTAGCCATCACTCAACCTGCTGACATTTGCCAAACATGAACTACGCTGGGCAATGAACGTCACATAAAAGCTCCCAGGTACACGTCTCACCATTACCCCCTTATATTGTGTGCTGAGTCCTCCAAAACCCACCAAAAACCTACTGTCCCCAACTATACACCACTACAATTGCCTTTATGGCTGAAGGGGTCACCTATACATGGGTTTTCAGTGCGTGTGGAGGGCTTACATTTTCCACCACGAGTGTAATGGGTAGTATGGGATATGGGCCTGGGTCCCCCTCTCTACCATGTACTGCTCTGACCACTAGACTACTCCAGGGAGCTGCTTGCTGCTCTGTTAGGACTGACTATTACAACTGATGCTCTCATAAAGCCAGGCATGTAGTGTTTCTTTCACATCTTTGGGGCGTAGTAGGTTATTTACCAATGGGGGAGTAAGGGGGTCATGCCTTAATCCCTCTAGTAGTCATCTGGTCGTTTAGGGCACCTTTTTGTGCCTTATTCATTCTAAAAACAGCTCTAGATAAAAACACTTAGATTGTAGCCCTGAATGTTTTCCTTTTGTTCCATTATGGTAGAAAAACGTCCAAGTGTTAGGAATGCCCAAATCCCATCCTTGACACGCCCCCTTGTGAATTGAACATACTGCTGACGAACCGCACACCAAAATGTTTAAAAAATGGGTTTCAAAAATACTGATTTGGACATTTTGACAAGAAAAACATCCAAATGGTGCTTTATGACACTTTTTAAATGTTTTTTTTCTCTTTTGAAAATGAGCCTTTCTGTGTGCAAGACAAAGAACTCTGAAAGAAATGCAAAAGGACACTGGAAGCCAATGAAAATGGATAAGTAATGGTGAAACACGATCAAATCTACACACTTTAAGAAATAACCTGGCTGCTGAATTTTGTAGTGTCTGAAGCCTTTTTGGCTGATAGGATGGTAAACCACAATACACAGTACTGCAATAGTCCAATCTTGAAGACAAAAGCATGAATTAAAATGTGTAGAGAGAAATCCAGAAAACTATGGAGATGCCTTAATTGGCATAGGGAAGCATAACTCTTTTTCAGAACTTCTGAAATCTTGAAATGTAAGATCAATTGTAATCTAAATAATGGAATGATCAATTGTAATCTAAATAATGGAATGATGTAGCAGGGGTGATAGACCACAAAGTTGGAACGAAGATGTGGCTTTTGATAACTCTACTTCATATATAAAGTTTCAGTTTCACTAAGATTTACGTAATACTATCTAGGCAGTGTACAATCTAAAATTATATCGGGACTAGTTCCATGAAAAAATGAACTGAGGGTGAGAATGTCCGAATTCTTTCCTGACTGTACTCAAACATTGTCTTCTGTGTTTTCTTTTAATCAAGAAAATATAATGCAGTCTCTTTCCATGATAAAAAGCATTGCACCCTATCCAGCTTATTTTCGAAAGAGAAAGACACCCATATTTCGACCCAAATCGGGAGATGGGCGTCTTCCTCCCGTGGGCGTCCAAATCGGTATAATCGAAAGCCGATTTTGGGCGTCTTCAACTGCAATCTGTCACGGAAACGGCCAAAGTTGACGGGGGCGTGTTGGAGGCGTGGTGAAGGCGGGACTGGGGCGTGTTTATCGGCCGAGGAGAGATGGGCATCCTCGACGGATAATCGAAAAAAGAAAGGCGTTTTTAGTGCGAATTTGGGTCACTTTTTTGGACCCTTTTTTTTTCACGAACAAGTCCCAAAAAAGTGCCCTAAATGACCAGATGACCACCAGAGGGAATCGGGGATGACCACCCCTGACTCCCCCAGTGGTCACTTACCCCCTCCCACCAAAAATAAAAAAAGAACTTTAACAACTTTTTTTTCCCAGCCTGTATGCCTTGGATTTGGTCGTTTTTGAGCTGGGCGCCTTTGGTTTCCATTATCGCTGAAAAACGATACCACCCAGCTCAAATCCACACAAATCCGGTGCATTTGCCCGGCACAAACCGTATTATCGAAAAAAAAGATGGACGCCCATCTTTTTCGAAAATACGGTCTGTCCCGCCCCTTCACGTACCCGTTCTCGGAGATAGACGCCCATGGAGATGGGTGTTCACGTTCGATTATGCCCCTCCACGTATATAGTTTTTTTCTTTGTTTTAAATGTTAGCCCAGCAACCCAGCAATCTACAGATACAACATAAAATCCTGAATTCAGAAGAGGCAGCTTCTAACCAAAGAGCTGCAAAACAAACAGATTTGCATGCCATATGCAAATTAACTTCATTCTTAGAACACATATATCTTAATAGTCAATGTGGAGATATCCAGAAACACAGATCCATATTGTTTACCACTGGTCTGCTTGTCTGCTGGCTTTATTCAGTTTCTTTGTGCTATCTGGAGTTTAGTGAGCTTTCATCTGGAAGATGGTGCCATCTACTGAAAAATTATGGGATTATCATATGCTCGAAAAGTTCTTGTCACATTTATAAGCATAATTTTTAAGCTCCTAAATTAAGATTAATGTTCAGCTGAAAAGTTAGGCTCCTATGTTTGCCTGAAAATTGATCACAAATTTATGAGCCTGAGACACATAAATTTAGGTGCTCAGCTTTTTAGCCCATAATAATGTTTGTGCAGCGCTGCGTATGCCTTGTAGCGCTATAGAAATGCTAAATAGTAGTAGTAGTAGTAATAATCACAGAAATTTTTTATTAATTCTTGAGAACAGCAGTTCCAGAACTATGGCTGCTTCAAAAAATACTAAGTCCGAGCCACAATTTACCCTAGCGTCAGGATTAAAACACGGTAAACACCTCAAAGCAGATCAACCAATCCTGAAGAAAATGGCCCCTGATTGGGAGAAAGCAGGGTCCAGTGACATGGCTGAGATCAAGAGTTTGAAGTACACGTTGCAGATAGAAATGGAAGTGATTTAGGATTTTAAAGAAGCTTTACATCTCTAAAATGTTTCCTTCACAACAGAGGTTGGGCGATTTGGAAGCTAAATTGAATGAGCCTCAGCTAGCAGGTAAGCAGGCTGCTAAAAACATGAAGGCCCTTTTTCATCTGCAAAAGAACTTACATCTCTCTAGCTGTTGCCATTCTAACAACAGAAGAAGTTTGGGAATAAATGAGGATGGGGAAGGCCCTAATGTAATTACATTTTTGGAGAATCTTATTCCTTCAATTTACAAATGTTCTTGAGACTGTAAGAGCACACCAGGTTCCCTTATGGCTGCTGCAGAATTCAAAATACCCGCAGACCATAGTGGTGAACGTGGTCCGATAACCTCAAAATCTCAGTATTTTAAATATCATGAAGCCAAAATCTTCACTTGCGTACAATGCACAAAAGATTCTCTTAATGCTGGACCTGGCAAAATCAATAGCCCAGAAAAGTAAAACAAGTTTTCTGCAATAGTGCCAGTAGCTAATATCTGTAGGTGTGCAGTTTGGGCTCCTGTATCTGTCCAAAATATGGATCAGTAAGACACGATCTTTATCCAACCTGGAGAACTATCAGTTACTAAAATTGGTGGTGATGGGTGCTGCTGCTATTAAAATATGGAAAGTTAAGATAACTATCAAATGGGCAACATGGGCCATTTTCAGAAAAATTTCCAGGGTTTGTACCTCTCAGCCACAGATCATCGCTGGACTGGGGAGGAAATTATTTAGAAATGTGGTAAAAGCCCAGGATGCTGCAGATAAAGATTCCTGGTACATTAGTACACGTGTGTGGGGGTGTTTTTTTTTGGGAGGGGGTATGGTTATAAAGTCGGGCCTTTACTGAACCTTGATTTAGCAGAGGAATCACCAAGCTAAGGTATCTGAGAACCGCAGGTTTCAGCCTCCTGTTTGTGAGCTACCTTGCAAGCAGCATCATTTCATCATCTCAGGAGCACTGGGCAGCCAAGCCGTGGCCTCATGCTTCCAAACTGTGTCTTAAAGGGTTCAGTATCATTTTTAAAAAGCTGGTCCGAGTGTCTCCTCCAAGCACAAACTCCCTCTTGTGGCCGCCCCTCCCAAATCTGAAGGGTCCCGCTTTCGAAAGCAGCCCACCTTTGAAAATTTCTTGTCCCTAGCGGTAGTACCACAAGACTACTGCTAGGGGTCACTGGCACCATTTTGGATCTTGGTGCCAGCAAGGGCAAGAGCAACAGGGAATTATGCCTGCTCGGCCTACTAGAGATCAGGGATTAGGGATTTCCAAAGGTGGGTCATATGGTAGTCTTCAGTAGGGTGGGAAGGTAACTTCTGGGTTGGGAGTTCAACACTTAGAGGGGGGCCCCTTCGGGTAGGATGGCTTCTGATTAGGAGGGAACTCTGGGACCAGCTATTTCAAAATGTTTCTGCTCCCTTTAGGATGCGATTATAAATCATCACAGGCTGTGTTACAGTATTTACATAGTAATATGTTGCTTTTACATGTGTTTGCATCTCATTACTATGTACTGTGGGATAACCTAAATAATGCTACATTAAGGCACCGGAACCAACTTTAGAGCCCTTTAGCACCCATTAAGGGGCATATAATGCATTAATGCAGCCACTAATTTAGCTGAAAGCCCAGAAATGAACAGAAAGCTAGCTGCCAAGAACAGAACAAACAAAAAAAACGTTCTCCAGCTCAGATATAACTGAACCTGAGCTGCCTTCTAATTTGTAAACACATGCCTTACCATCATGGTTTTCATAAGTTAAATACGGCATGAAGCAAAAGGAGAAGTAGGAACTGTAATAAGGTAACTGAACTATATTACTTGCAATGAAATTGGTATTTTGAACATGAAGGCATTAAGAGCTCCTTTTCCTAAGCTGCAGTAAGAAATGGCCTTAGCGCACCCTTGCACAGGTTTTCCCATGTGCAAAAGGCCATTTTTTTTACTACATCTGGAAAATGGCCGATTTTCTATTTTTTTTTTTCTGGTAATGGCCATTAGCACACAGCAGTAATCCTAGATAAGTACATAAGTATTGCCATACTGGGGCAGATCAAAGATACATCAAGCCCAGCATCCAGTTTCCAACAGTGGCCAATCAAGGTCACAATTACCTAGCAAGATCCCAAAGCAGTACAATACATTTTACACTGCTTATTCTAGAAATAAGCTGTGGATTTTCCCTGTCATTTTAATAATGGCTTCTGGACTTTTCTTTTAGAAAGCTATCCAAACCTTATTTAAACCCTGCTAACTGCTTTTACTACATTATCTGGCAACGAATTCCTGAGATTAATTATACGTTGATTGAAAAAATATTTTCTCTGATTCATTTTAAATTTACTATTTTGTAGCTTAAAGAGTAAACAAACGATTCATGTCTACCCGTTCCTTTCCACTCATTATTTTATAGACCTCTATCTTATCTCCCCTTCAGTTGTCTCTTCTCCAAGCTGAAGAGCCCCAAGTCGCTTTAGCCTTTCCTCATAGGGAAGTTGTTGTTGGAATGTAATTGTATTTTACATGCATTGCCTGTCACCTATTATTTCTCTGTGATTACTCTGTGACCTCTGATGTGAATTACTTAGAGAGGTCACACAGCTATGCAACTTCCTGTGGGGGTTAGATACAGCAGATGCAGCACATGGAGCACATGGAGCTCATGATCTCTCCTAACCTGAGAGGATCTATGGTGGTGTGAGCATCCATTACCATCTAAGCACATGGAAGGAGCTGATAATACAAATGTATAGTAATATGTATATATAAGCCTGTCTGATTATAATCTAACTACAAACTGTGAGTAAACAGATGTTTTGTTACTTCAACTTTAAAGTGACTCAGCAGTGATTTATTCAGGGGTGTATGAGAGAGAGATGAAGAAAGAAATTAACATTTCTAAAGCTGAAGCTGTGTGTACTAAAATCTGCTAATTATTTACTACAAATAATCCAACAAAAGGGTTATGGGCCCAGGGCCAGGAATTGAAAAAGAAGAGAAATATTACCAGGCAGAAAAAAAGGCCACATTTTTTCTCTTAAGTTTTAAAGGAAAGATTCAGTCTGTCTCTCTCTCCCCCCACACAGCAGACAGAAGGCTAAGAAAATGGCTGAGGGAAGAAATTCACCATTGTTCTATTCTCTCAAGGTGCCTAAATTAACTGAGTTTAATTATCAGCAGTGGGAACTAAGATTCATATGTCTCCTTCGAGCAAAAAGATTAGATATATGCTTAGACCAAGACAGAACAGCTGAAAATATGGCTGAATGGGACAATGCAAACTATTATGTGAAGTGCATGTTTTTGGAAGCTCTCTCAGAGAAACAAGCCATATTAGTGGAGGGAAAAGATACACCAAAGGACATTTTATATAAACTGAGAACTATGTATGCAACTACATATGCAAAGCAGCAACCAATTTGGTTGGCAGAGTTGAATGAAACCAAATTAAGGGATAAAAGTAAATGTAATGATCACATTATGCATCTTATGTCTTCATTTCAAAAGCTAGAACTTTCTGGAATTCCCATGTGCGATGCATTGAAAAGAGCATTTCTTTTTACCTCACTATCAAAGAAGTTTGATGTTTTTAGGTCTGTAAATGAGGCCATTGAAGGGCAATCTTTTGAACAGGCAACATCAAAACTAAGGCAGGAATGCATAATAAATGATTCTGAGGAGATGTGTTCTCAAAGCAAGTCAGAGAGAAATGAAACAAATTTCTTGGCAAAGAACAGAGGAAGGCGGAGCTATGGGAAAACTCCACCCAAGGGCAAGCTGATTTGCTACTCATGTGGAAAGGAGGGACATGTATCTAAATGGTGTAAGGAAACACAAAACACTCCCTCTAGCTCACCTAAGCCAATGGAACTAAAGAATTTTCAAACCAGGAAATGTATGAAGGACAAAGATAAACACAAGGGCTTTCTAATGGCAGAAAAATCTTTGACTATGGTAAATAATAATTCAAATGAAAGTACTTGGATTTTGGATTCGGGGAGCACATGCCATTTAACCAATTCTAAGGATTTCTTTCAGGAAATGTGTCCAGAAGAAGGAATTCTTCAAACTGCAAACGCAGGGACTGCTAAGATCCAAGCAAAAGGGATTGGATTCTTAAAATGCAAAGTGTCTAATGAAGTTAAAGAAATTCCTGTAAGTGATGTCTTGTATATTCCCCAAGCAGTTTGCAATATGCTTAGTGTATCTACATTAGATAAGAAGGGATTTGTGATTCATTTTGAAAACAGTAAGTGCACAATCTCTAAAAATGATGAAGTGTATGCTGAAGCTTTTATGCATAATGATGTTTATAAACTGAGCATTTCAGGTGAAGCCTCACATATGGCGCAAGTAAGGAAGAATGATGGTAAATGTAGTCTGGAAATCCGGCACCGCCGCCTGGGACATCGTGATTCTAAGGTGATCCAGGATCTTTACAGTAAGCAACTGGCCACCGGCATTCAGATAAGTGCAGATGCTGGTAAAATGGAGAAATGCATAGACTGTGTTACTCAAAAAGGTGTGAGACCCTCATTTCCTGCATACACAGGAAATAGGAGTAATAAAGTGCTGGACTTAATACACAGTGACTTATGTGGACCGTTTAATATCCCATCATTGGGAAATAACAGATTTGTGCTAATATTCTTGGATGATTTCTCTAGATATTGTGTGGCCTATTTGCTGAAAGAGAAAAGTCAAGTCACAGACATGCTGAAGAAATACGTAGCCATGGTGAGCAATAAATTTGAAAGAAAACCAAAGGTTCTTCAGACCGACAATGGTGGTGAGTTCACTTCACAAAGCATGCGCACATTTCTAGAACAAGAAGGCATTCAGCATATCACAACAGTAGCTTATACACCAGAGCAAAATTCTGTTGCAGAGAGAAAATTTAGGTCACTTGTGGAAATGACCAGATGTATGCTGTCAGATAGCAATCTCCCTAAAAGACTATGGGGGGAAGCCATTCTCACAGCAGTGTACCTACAAAACAGAATGCCAACTAAAGGCGCGGAGCGCACACCACATGAGACATGGCATGGTAGGAAGCCAAACCTGTCACACATAAGAACATTTGGAAGTACAGCATATGCTCATGTACCAAAGCAAAGAAGGCATAAGCTGGATTCCACAACAGAAAGGGGCATTTTAGTTGGCTATGCTCCAGGACACAAAGGATATAGAATTTTGAATCTGAAAACTGGCATTGTTGGCATAAGACATGTTACATATTTTGATGAAAACAAAAGGGTTGATAAAGGCTGGATTATCCCAGATGAGCCTTATCATCCAGAATATGAAACTAGAACCATAATAGACATGCCAGTGTATATAAATGCCATACCAAGGCAGATGTCTGAAAGCAACTCATCTGTATCTAACGAGGAACAGGCAGAGGAAGCAGACACAGAAAGGATCATTGCAGAAGACAGTACAGTTGGAGAAGGGGAATCAATTGGAGAAGAACTCTCAGATTTAGAGGATGCGGAAAGGTCAGACCAACCTGTTGTCAGACGCTCATCCAGGGAAAACAAAGGTGTTCCACCCCCAAGACTGTCTTACTTAACAAAGTCAGCAGAAGCTCAAGAGCCCTTAACATGGGATGAGATTGAGAAAATGCCAGCAGAAGAAGCTGCTGAATGGCATAAAGCTGCACAAGAAGAAATTGATGCATTGGATAAAAATAATACTTGGATTCTTACAAAATTACCTCCTGGCAAGAAAGCTATAGGATGCAAATGGGTATTCAAGTTAAAAAGGAATGCACAAGGAAAAGTGGAAAGGTATAAAGCAAGATTAGTGGCAAAGGGATATCTTCAAAAATATGGAGAAGATTTTGATGAAGTGTTTGCACCTGTAGTGAAACACACGACAATCAGAACACTTCTGAGCATTGCAGTCTCAAAAGGCATGCAAGTCAACCACGTTGATGTGAAAACAGCGTTTCTTCACGGAGATATAACTGAAGACTTGTACATGGAACAGCCAACAGGTTTCATAAATACAAAACAAAGACAGCTAGTGTGTAAATTAAACAAAGGTCTTTATGGATTAAAGCAAAGTGCGAAATGTTGGAATGACAAATTGCATGAAATATTGACAAATTTAGAATTTAAGCAAGGTGAAGCAGATAAATGCTTGTACACTAGGTGCACAAATGGACAATATGCATACATTTTAGCTTTTGTTGATGATCTGCTCATTGCAAGCAAAAGTGAGCAAGAGTACAAGGACATTGTAAAGTGTTTAAACCACAATGTTGAGATAAAAGAACTTGGTAATGTGTCATACTATCTTGGTATAGAAATTGAGAAACAAAATGATGGTTCTTATCTTCTAAGCCAGAAGCAGAAAATAAATGAGCTTATTGAAAGTTTAGGTATGCAAGATGCCCAAGTTGTAAGCACTCCCATGATCACTGATTTTCTGAAGGATGAAACAGTAAGAGAACCTTTACCAGATAACATCCAATATAGATCAGCCATAGGTAAGCTTTTATATCTAACTACCACATACAGGGCTGATATAGCAAATGCAGTAGGAATTTTGAGCAGAAGGGTCAGCTCACCTACCAAATCAGATTGGACTGCAGTTAAAAGGATGGTAAGGTATTTAAAGGGTACCATTGATTGTAAATTAAAGATTTCAGCCAATAGTAATCCAAAACTAATATGTTACTGTGATTCAGATTGGGCAGGGGATCATTCTGATTATAAATCCACAAGTGGATATGTGTTTATGTATGGAAATGTACAAATTTCATGGGCCAGTCATAAACAAAGTATTGTGAGTCTGTCTTCTACAGAAGCTGAATACGTGGCCGTATCGGAAGCGTGCAGAGAACTGATGTGGATTGAAAAACTTTTGCTGGATTTCGGAATAGCTGAAAAGAGACCAATCCAGATAATGGAAGATAATCAGAGCTGCATCCGACTGTCACAGAATGACAAGGTTCAGTCACGCACCAAGCACATCGCAACGAAATACCACAACGTGCGAGAGTTGGCAAAAGAAGGGGTCATCAGTCTACACTATTGTCACACCAGTGAGATGACAGCTGACATCATGACCAAACCGTTACCCAGAGAACATTTTGTGAATCTGCGTATAAAGCTTGGACTTTGTATGAATAAATAATTGCATGACAGTTATGCATGAGAAGGGGTTTGTTGGAATGTAATTGTATTTTACATGCATTGCCTGTCACCTATTATTTCTCTGTGATTACTCTGTGACCTCTGATGTGAATTACTTAGAGAGGTCACACAGCTATGCAACTTCCTGTGGGGGTTAGATACAGCAGATGCAGCACATGGAGCACATGGAGCTCATGATCTCTCCTAACCTGAGAGGATCTATGGTGGTGTGAGCATCCATTACCATCTAAGCACATGGAAGGAGCTGATAATACAAATGTATAGTAATATGTATATATAAGCCTGTCTGATTATAATCTAACTACAAACTGTGAGTAAACAGATGTTTTGTTACTTCAACTTTAAAGTGACTCAGCAGTGATTTATTCAGGGGTGTATGAGAGAGAGATGAAGAAAGAAATTAACATTTCTAAAGCTGAAGCTGTGTGTACTAAAATCTGCTAATTATTTACTACAAATAATCCAACAGTTGTCCCATCCCCTTTATCATTTTTTTCGCCTTTCTCTATACATTTTCTAATTCCACTATCGGGCTCATTTTCGAAAGAGGACACCCATCTTTCAACACAAATCAGAAGATGGGCGTTCTTCTCACAGGGTCGTCCAAATCGGTATAATCGAAAGCTGATTTTGGACGTCCCCAACTGCTTTCCGTCGCAGGGGGCGTATCAATGGTGGGACTTGGGCATACCTAACACATGGACGTCCTCGACCCATAATGAAAAAAAAGGGGCATCCCTGACGAGCACTTGGACGACTTTACCTGGACGTGTTTTTCTTATGCTCAAGGCATAAAAAGGTGGCCAAAATAACCAGATGACCACCGGAGAGAATCAGGGATGACCTCCCCTTACTCCCCCAATGATCACTAACTCCCTCCCACCCTCAAAAAATACTTTCAAAATATTTTTTCCAGCCTCTATGCCAGCCTCAGACGTCATACTCAGGTCCATCACAGCAGTATGCAGGTACCTGGAGCAGTTTTAGTGGCTGCAGTGCACTTCAGGCAGGCAGACCCAGGCCCATCCCCCTCCCTACCTGTTACGTTTATGGAGGAAACAGCGAGCCCTCCAAAACCCACCAGAAACCCACTGTACCCACATCTAGGTGTCCCCCTTCACCCATAAGGGCTATGGTAGTGGTGTACAGTTGGGGGTAGTGGGTTTTAGGTGGGGTTGGGGGGACTCAGCACACAAGGTAAGGGAGTTATGTTCCTGGGAGCATTTTATGAAGTCCATTGCAGTGCCCCCTAGGGTGCCTGGCTGGTGTCCTGGCATGTCAGGGGGACCAGTGCACTACAAATGCTGGCTCCTCCCATGACCAAAGGGCTTGCATTTGGACGTTTCTGAGATGGGCGTCCTTGGTTTCCATTAACACTGAAAATCAGAAACGACCAAGTCTAGGGATGACCATCTCTAAGGATGACCAAAATTTCAAGATTTGGGCATCCCCGACCGTATAATCGAAATGAAAAATGGACGTCCATCTTCTTTCAATAATACAGGTTTCCCCGTCCCTCCATCGGGACGTTTTGTGCGGGTGTCCTCAACAAAACTTGGGCGTCCCTTTTGATTATGCCCCTCCACATCTTTTTTGAGAAGCGGTGACCAGAATTGCACACAATATTCAAGGTGTGGTCGCACCATGAAGCGATACAAAGGCGTTATGTCTTCAGTTTTGTTTTACATTCCTTTCCTAATAATTTATTTATTTTATTTGTTGCATTTGTATCCCACATTTTCCCACCTTTTTGCAGGCTCAATGTGGCTTACATATTACCATTATCGGCATTAGCCGATTTTGGTCTGAACAAATACATGGTTTGAATGAATACAAAGTGAATTGTGGTAGAATGAGGTACATGTAAGGTACGTACAATTGAGGGAACTTAGAGAGGGAGAGGGGAAGAAGAGTCAGGTAATGTCCATTATGGTCCTTGGTTACATTGTGTCGCCAAGTGTCCGGTATTTTATGTTGGGTCGGTGGGGTATGCTCTTCTGAACAGTTCTGTCTTTAGTGCTTTCCGGAAATTAAGGTGGTCGAGCGTAGTTTTTACTGCTTTTGGCAGTGCATTCTACAGTTGTGCGCTTAAGTAGGAAAAGCTGGATGCATAGGTGGATTTGTATTTGAGTCCTTTGTTACTTGGGTAGTGGAGATTTAGGTATGATCGTGCAGATTTTGTGGTGTTTCTGGTCCAATAATACCTAAAATTCTATTTGCTTTCTTAGCCGCAGCAGCACACTGAGCAGAGGGTTTCAACGTATCATCAACGATGACACCCAGATCCCTTTCCTGGTCGGTGACTACTAATATGGAACCTTGCAATACGTAGCTATAATTCGGGTTCCTCTTTCCCACATGCATCACTGCACTTGCTCACATTAAACTTCATCTGCCATTTGGCTGTCAAGTCTCCCAGTCTTGTAAGGTCCTCTTGTAATTTTTTACAATCCTTTTGTGATTTAACAACTTTGAATAACTTTGTGTCATCAATAAATTTAATTACAATCTCTAGATCTTTTATAAATATGTTAAAAAGCAATGGTACTAGCACAGAGCCCTGGGGAACCCCACTATCTACTCTTCTCCATTGAGAATACTGACCATTTAACCCTACTCTCTGTTTTCTATCTTTTAATCAGTTTTTAATCCACAATAGTAGACTACCTCCTATCCCATGAATCTCCAATTTCCTTTGGAGTCTTTCATGAGGTACTTTGTCAAATGCCTTTTGAAAATGCAGATACACAATATCAACCCGCTCAACTTTATCAACATGTTTGTTCACCCCTTCAAAGAAATATAATAGATTGGTGAGGTAAGATTTCCCTTCACTAAACTCCATGTTGGCTTTGTCTCATTAATCCATGCTTTTGAATATCCTTTGTAATGTTGTTCTTTATAATAGTCTCTACCATTTTGCCCGGCACAGACGTCAGGCTCACTGGTTTATAATTTCCCAGATCACCTATGGAAACTTTTAAAAATCAGCGTTACACTGACCACCCTCCAATCTTCCAGTACCAGGCTTGATTTTAAAGATAAATTACATATTACTAACAAAAGTTCTGCAAGTTCATTTTTCAATTCTATCAGTACTCTGGGATGAATACCATCCAGTCCAGGCGATTTGCTATTCCAGGTTTAAAGAGATTTCATTCAGTTTCTCTGACTTGTCAGCTTTGAATATCTTTTCTGACACTGGTATCTCTCCCAAATCTTCCTTGGTGAAGACCGAAGCAAAGAAACCATTTAATCTCTCCGTTATGGTTTTACCTTTCCTGAGTGTCCCTTTTACCCCTCGGTCATCTAGCAGTCCAACCGATTCTTTTTCCGGCTTCTTGCTTTTAAATATACCTAAAATTTTTTTTACTATGTGTTCTTGCCTCCAATGCAATCTTTTTATCAATGTCCCTTTTTGCGTTCCTTATCAGCACTTTGCATTTGACTTGCCATTCCTAGTGCTGTTTCCTATTATTTTCAGTCGGATTCTTCTTCCATTTTCTGAAGGATTTTCTTTTAGCTCTAACAGCTTCCTTCACCTCACTTTTTAACCATGCCGGCTGTCGTTTGGTCTTCCTTCTTCCTTTTGTAATACACAGAATATATTTGGCCTGGGCTTCCAGGATGGTATTTTTGAACAGCATCCATGCCTGATGCAAATGCTCCTGCAATAAATAAGGCCTAAGACTGAGGATAACTTCTATGGAAAACAAAAATGAGGATGTTATAATACCTTTGAATCGCTCCATGGTGCAACTGCACCTTCCTCAGTCTCCTTTTCTCTTTTGTCTCTCCCATCCTGTTCTCTCTTGTCTTCTCATCAACCCACCCTCTTCATCCAGTCTACCCTCTCAATTCCCCTGTTTCAAGTTACACTGGTTACTAATAAAAGACTATCTTGCAAGTTCTGTGTTTTTATCCACCAAATTCTATACGGTTCTACTCCATCATATATGAACACCCCCATGTAAAGCCCTATCAATCTTCCAGAGAATTTCTCATTCTGCTTTTCCCTATTTGTTGGAATGTAATCTATAAAACAATTCACAATGTCAGTTTTTCATATCAAGGTACTAAAGTTTGGAATTCTCTATCAAAAACAATTAAATACACAGATTACCTGTCCTTCAGTAACCTACTGAAGACTCATTTTTTTCAATTTAGCCTTTCAGAAAACAAAGAATTCTATTTGAATATTATCCATTCATACAATTAATTTCACTTTTTCTTTCCTCCCTAATCCTATATAGCCCTAATTATACTCATATTTATTCATCTTCACTTCTTTGTTTACAAACTTAATTACAATTTAATACTCTTCTATATCCATCTACCCTAAAGAACAGTTGCATCCAGGTTAATTCACCACATATTTTATATTTGTTTTACAAAGCCAATGTTAAATCATTATTTATTGTACTTTATAATCTGTTTATGTAATTTTTATATATGTATCATTTAATTGTTTGCTATGTAAGCCACATTGAATCTGAGTCACTCTCAAGCTAATGTGGGGTAAAGATGTCATAAATAAATAAATGTTCCCCTCTCATCCTCTCTGTTCTTCTCTATAGCCGCCCTCTCCTTCAACCCCGTAGTTCTAATCTTTCTACTCCCAATTCCCCCAGTGGTACTGGTGAATGGGAATTCTCCCTGTCACCTTGCTGTCCAGTGCTTTTGCTATTGCTGCTGCTTAAACAAGAGTTCCTTTTAGTCAGCAGAACACCTGAGCTGATCTTGTAGTCTCAAATCGTAAGACTGCAGAATAGTATGAGAGATTCTGCACTATGCAGCTCAAACTTGAACTGAGTCATGCTGTTCAGACAGAAAAGGAGTAGACAGAAAAATCCAGAGGACCTGGATATGTGTAAGTTATGGTGACCTGGTACCTAGGATTTGTTGAGCTTTGGTCTTTTCAATGGTGACGAGACAACAGAAATAATTTGCAACGACACAGCCTGGGAACTGTGTGGATAATTTTCAGAGCCATTTCTGAAGGTAGCTGTCCAATAAAAAAGGTATCATCTTATTTTCTTTTCCATGTTTTATTTTGTTTGATTTCTATTGATAACCTTAAGAGTGGACTAACACGGCTACCACACTCCTCTACTGAAGGTAGCTGGAAACTATGGTGGGGATTCTTTATTTGCAGAAATGGTGTTTCTACAAAAATGACTGCCTGATGTGCAGGTAAAGGTACTTGTGAACTTTTTTATCCACAGAGAGAAGAGGTGGTGGTAGTGGGTTTAGGGAGAGGTTTGCATTTGGATGCATATGGGGCAATTACCAGTATATAAGCTTGTGCCTACAGCTACGCTCCATTTACATGGATCAAGGGCAATTTTATTGGTGTTTTTGTATTTAAGTGCACTAGGCACTATTTTATTAGGCACTATTTTATAAAGTAGCACTTAAGTGCTATAGTGCGTAACTCCAAGTTACATGCACATACTTGTTAGCATTCTGTAAGCTATGCATCAGTTAGCGCATTTAGATGCAACTATTTGCAGCTGTCACTAACATGGTGTAAAGGGTCATGCCTGAGTTTTGACGCACCATTGTGGGTTTACGCTAATTGATGACGCTATGGCAGGCTATACTCCGCTTGGAGCTCCTCAAAAGGGACTGGCTCTCCCTCCTCCCATATTTGCCCCAATGTCATAAGCCCCCGTCGCTCCCAGTATCTGTAAACAGAATCCTCTGATCTGGGGGAAAAACCTGGCGCAGTATGGATGGCCATCTGTGAAAAATAATGCTTATCCAGAAAAAATTTGTTTCCGAATTAAAGCCTAGGTTTGAAGCGGAAATCACATCACCTGAGGCAGTCGTTTAAGAAGCTGCAACCGGGGTAACCAGAGAGAAAAACTCAGAGGTAGGGGACCCATCCTGTTTTGCTCTATCCGTAACCAGGGCTTTCTGCTATCAGTGATCCACTCCACGAGTACTTGAAGCTGCGCTGCCTGAAAATATAACAAAAAAATTGGGAAGCCCCATTCTTCCCTGCAGTTTAGGCTGGTGTAGCATATCTACTCGTACTCTAGGTGGCATTCAATTCCAAATATAGGCGAAAACCTTACGTTTCAGCTGTCAAAAGAATTGTTTGGGTAGCGGCAGCGCCATAAATAGGTACAGCAGCTTAGGCAGAATCATCATTTTTACTGCATACACCTTCCCCAACCAAGAGATCTCCAAATCTTCCCATCTGTCCAGGTCAAGAAAAAGCTCCACAATTTGGGGGGAAAATTAGCTTGATATAACCCTTTCAGTGTGGACTTAAAGATTAACCCCAAAATATCAGATAAACCAGGGAGCCCAGCGAAAGGGATACTGATTAGGGAGAGATTAAGGCCAAGGATCTCTGATTTTGTCATATTTACCCAAAATCCAGAGACTTCTCTATAGTGTTGCACTAAGCAGATAACCCTCGGGAGCGATCGGGCAGGATTCATTATATAATTAACCAAACCACTTTCACCCACTTCTGTGCAAGGAAACATTTAAAGACATGAAAGCCAGCTATGGAAAAACACTGATACTGGGCCGAAGGTGATGGGCCCGTGAGTTCACAAGTTAGATAGCGCAGGAGTAAATAGTCTAGCTAGCATCTCACAGGTGGCAGGTGAATCTGGATGCCATAATGCTGTATCAGAACGTTCTTGCTGCAGGTGCCCTTTGCCCTTGGTTACCCTCTGCCGTTTAGGCCTCAAGGTCACTGTCACCACTGACCCCGAGGAGTGAGCCTCCACAGGATCTGCAAAATCACCTGCAAAGTCACCAGAAAAAAAACTCCTTGGCCTCCAACAGGTTGTGTATTTGGTGGAGCTTGCCATCTTTATAGAAAAGAGCAAATGGGTGGCGCCATCTATAATGGATACCCTGGGTGCGAAGATGTTGCGTGAGCAATTTCAGCTCTGCACGCATCTTCGAAGTGGCTGCTGTGAGGTCTTGATAGAGATCAATTGGGTAGGTGTCCCATTTAAAGATCTCCACTACTTGTGCTGCATGTAAAATGTTTTCCTTAAGCTAGAAATCAGTGAAACAGGCAATCAAGTCTTTGAGTTTATTTGCTCTAGGGGGCCCTAGGGCCCGATGAGCTCGCTCAAGATGAACCTCGGAAGGCTCCATATTAACCCTTGTCTCAGCCAGTAGGGCACATACAATCTTCTGCACCACCTCCTCACTGTCTGTATACAGCGGAGTATCTGGAAACCCACAAAACCGGAGGTTGTTATGACAACTTCGATTTTTATATGTCCTCCAAAAAAGCTGCTGCACTTCAGACTACAAATGTTTAAGCTGTTGGCTCAAAGCACTCACTGCTTCTGCATGTTCTTCTAGGCGGGATTCAGTGTACTCCACACGGTGTCCCAAAGCGCTAATTTCTCCCCGGAGGTCAGAGCCCAATGTAGTAATTTCAGTGCGGACTGCCCGCATGTCCGTTTTTTTCTCCTGTATCCATTCTCAGATCTCCTGCAGTGACGCATACTCACCGTCTGCAGGTTCATCTGCAGTAAATAGCTCCGGGGAAAGCTGCGTTGCTTGTGAGTGATGGCAAGGAGTGCCATGCGGGTCCATTTTCGCCACACGGTCATATGCTGCAGGCCCCGTGTAAGCGAACTTGGCAAGATCTACTGAGGGCAGTCATCGTAAGTTGCAGCTAAGTGATTCCCAAGACAGGACTCGTGAAAACTCCACGGCTGGACGTGAAAAGGACGCATGGTGGCCAATCATTGCTGGGAGCTAGTCAAAGCATTCGGTCCAGGCTGCCATCATTGACAGTGATATCTGCATGTGAACATTTTCAAGTTTCACTTTTGAACACTCCCTGGAACCCTGTGTCAAACACCAAAGGGTTAAAAAATATAAAAGTTAACTTTCCTCAGTTTATCACCAATAAAATATTTTTCTAAGGTTCCTGGAGCTGTTCTGGTCACAGATTAACAAATTTCAAGATAACCTGTATTTAAACAAGTGTCGGATTTTTGTATGCATGCCCAGCCCCAGGGGATCTTGCTGTTCTTATGGGTCCAAAGGAGAACTGATGGTGGATAGGAGGAGGTAGATCGGCAGGGCCTTGGAAAGAGTGGTTTGCAGCAGGAATAACTCTTGTGCAGTTCATTTAATCATTTTGTATTTAAAAATAGACTTGTGACATTTGTCACATAGGAATGTCCCTCTATAGATATTAAATAACTTACAAAAGCAGCATGTACACAAAATGACCCTTCTGAAGTTGGAATAGTATTTTAACAGGACACTCTGTAGACTTTACTGATAAGGCTGGGTACATAGTATTGAACTCTCTGCATATCTAATTATATTGTAATGTGCACAGCTACAATAAGGATGTGACAATATTCAGCTGAATGCTTCTATTCAATGTAATTAAAAAGTTAGTTACTTGCAAGGGCCAGTTTTCAGTAACTGAGCTCTTGCTACCATGCTCAAAGAATATTTGATGAAACAGTCAGAACAAGGGTGACAAAGGAAAGGGCAGCAGACCCTTGTTCTGGGCTGTTTCCTCTGTGTATTTACAAGGGTTACTATCCTCTGTTTTGCTGCAGAAGATTCACTCACTTTAAAAAAAATAGGAAAGATGTCCATGTTTGAGTTTATATGATTCTGTTTTACCAGTTTAGTTTTCTATGCGTTTTATGCATTAAAAAATAAAACCCCCAAACTTTGAAAGTTATATTTTAGAAGTGGCTTAAAAAGGAGCCCCATTAGTTATAGCTCTGGAGAGAAGGCACAGCTAATTTAAGAGACCATTTTCCTGGTGCTGGCAGAAATGCTGGATGTTGCTCGGAGGATTATGCAGTGGCAGATAGCCTGGCGGACTAAACTAATTTTAGCAGTCTCATTTGTGAACTGTCAGGACAGAGACAGACAGAACAGACCTAGTGTGTTTTCTCACTGAGAATTCAAATAGCATTCATGCAGTCAGGACAGCTGGTTGGTTTTGAACGCAAATTCATTAGTTTGGATGCCTGTCTTAGCCTTTGTTTTCTTGTTTGTAGTTGGGATTCACTAACTGATTGGGTACAGGTGTGTCGGTTATACTATCTCATAGTCTCTCTTTGGCTAAGATCCGAGGGTAACATCTGAGACTGAGTGAAGGATAGACTGTTCTTGACCTTTTGGCTGAGATTGAGAACCTGTACAACATAAGGGTATAAAACCCTGCCACACTGCTGAGGACTCAACTGCATTACAGCCATTGCCCAAGCAGAAGGATTAAATTTCCTGCTTTAAAGTATGCATTCAAAATCTTTTAACTGTGCTTATAGTTGAACTCAGAAATATTTTAGGCAACACTCACATGTTTCTATCAAATACAAGCTACAGTAACTGCAGATCCAAAAACCTTCCCCACTCCCAACTAGACCTCAGTGAAGTAATTATTGCTGTTACTCTACTACAGTAATGCCTTAAGAACATTTTGTGGGGTAATTTTTAGCTTCCCTGTAAGTTAATTTTCAAATGGAGTTCCCCACAGGTACAAAATACTCATGGATGTTTTTACCTGCTGGAAGGTAACCTTGGATAGCCAAATAAAATTGCCAGGTTTTTAATTTCCTCAACCTAACCCTCTCTGCATTTGGGGGCGGAGCAGTTTTCAGTAATCAGTTTTGCATGTAAGCCTAGGTTTACTCACTTTGAGAATAACTCTCACACTATAACTGTATTTTATGGAAGGGGTTGCATAAATAACTTTTCAATGACTCTACACTTAGACATCAGTGGTTTTATGCGTAAATGTATATGTATAAAGCTCTGCATAAAAATTTATTTTTATTTATTTCAGGCATTTAATATACCACCCTTAAAGGGACAGCAGAGCAGAGCAGTTTACAAAGCTTAAACAAAGATTAAAAAAGTAAAATAAGCAAAGAGAAAAATATACATTGAATCAGGCAATTACATAGTCTATAAACTCCTGGAAGCTTGCTCAGACAGCTAAGCTTAAGCTGCTTTATTTTTAAATCCAAGGAAAGAAATTTTAAAACAAATATACACTGGGACTACATTCCACTGTAAAGGACCCGAGTAAGACAAAGCTGTAGCTTCTAGAAATGTTTAATTGTGATGGTGGCAGAAGGAAAAGATCAGCTTAAGAGAAATAGAGAGAACAGAAAGCAGTATGAAGTGAG
Source organism: Microcaecilia unicolor (assembly GCF_901765095.1). Taxonomy (NCBI): domain Eukaryota; kingdom Metazoa; phylum Chordata; class Amphibia; order Gymnophiona; family Siphonopidae; genus Microcaecilia; species Microcaecilia unicolor. Next base: position 81,123,856 of record NC_044036.1, read on the forward strand.
ATGAGTAGCTAAGTAGGTTGGAACTTGTGAAAAATGTGAAAAAAAAAAACCATTTGAGCAAGTACACTATTTTTAAAATTTAAATTATTACAGCAAAAATTACCATTTTATCATCATCTTGGAGAGGGAAAATATTTTTCATGTCTTCCAATCATTGTAACTCCATATTTTTATAGTCATGCATGGTCCTTTTATGATCACTAATCAAACACCTGAGGGACCCCTGATTATGCATGTTACCAACTCGAGCTTAGCTTGAGTTATCTGTTGCAGGGCCCACTTTATTCCTATGGTCCCTGATGCAGATAACTTGAGCTAAGATTTAGTAAAAGACACCCCCCCCCCCCCATGTTCTTTCTGCTGTGTTCTCTTTGAGGGTTTGAACTTCAGTTTCGACTGGGCCCAACTTTGCAAGGGAAGCCAATTACTGTTCTTACAAGTTACCCAGCACCTGGAGAGCCGTTTGTTCACTGCACTACAGTGGCACAATCAACGATTCGGAGAAAATATTTCTTCACTCAACGTGTAATTAAACTCTGGAATTCATTGCCAGAGAATGAAGTAAAAGCAGTTAGCTTTAGAGGAGTTTAAAAAAAGGTTTGGATAGCTTCCTAAAAGAAAAGTCCATAAGTAATTATTAAAATCCACTGCTTAGTTCTAGGATAAGCAGCATAAAATGTACTGTTTTCGGATCTTGCCAGGAACCTGGATTGGCCACTGTTGGAAACAGGATGCTGGGCTTGATGGACCTTCAGTCTGTCCCAGTATGGCAATACTATGTACTTATGAACTTACGAATTACCCAGCGCCCGGAGAGCAGTTTGTCCGTTGCAAGTTCAGGGCACTACTGTGGCACAATCCAAAAGGAAGAGAAGATGATTCGGACAAATACTGTCAACTTGACCTCAAGATAGCGGGATCATTCCAGTATTACTTCTGTCAGGAGTAAGTCATTTCCTTCTGCATGGCTTTGCTGTAATGTGAAATAGTTTTACATCAGATGACATGATTTACAGCAAAGCATCACAGCTGTCATAAGTGAACTCATCTAGTAAAGAACCACAAAACAATGTAGTTTTATTGAAAAATATATCGAGATGTACTGCAAAGCTCATTCTGAAGATGAAAGCATATATTTATTTTAAACTGAGTCAAGATTAATTGGCTGCATCCTTCCAACAAGAAGCAGCGTTTATTTGGGATGGGAGATGAGGGCTGGGAGACATTTCTCAGTACATGGTAGCAGTGCTCTTAATTAGCAGTGGCTCTGCTGGAGATTTGCAGCTCTGATCCTTCTGTGCAGTCAAATGTGAACAACTATCTGAAAGTGTAAGTTCCATTTTATTATTGTAAGGGGTCCCTTTTACAAAGCTGTGTAAAAATTGGCCTTAACAGTCATGCTGCTGTTAAAACACTGATTTTCAGGGAGGGGGGCGGTATTCATTATTGGCCATGCACTAAAGTTGCCATTAGTGCGCTGCCATTTTTTTAAAATTACCATTGGAGCACTTACTGCCACTTATTTTTTAAGCAGTAAGGGCTTCCACGTTATCCTTCCGCTAATCAGTTTGCATGTGGTAATGTAGATGCGCTAACTGGTTAGCATAAGAACACCTGCTCTCTGCCCCTAATATGACCCCTAAAAAAAATTCCAAAACATATATTTACTGTGCAGTTACTATGCGCACATCTGAAAGTAAAACATGATGCTTTAGCACATCCACATTGAGCCATTTTTTATTGTGTTAGGCATTTATGAGCGCTGAATACAGCTTATTAAATTGATTATTTAAATCGTTCCAATTTATCCTCACCTTTCCAGTGAGACACAGCATCAATACGTACATTTTAGCATAGCAATTACAAACAAACAAACCACAGCAAGCATAAAACTGAAAATAGAGAAATCATAAAGCCAAGAAACAGTACACTCTAAAACAATCAAGTCAAAGTATAGTACCTGCAAAAGTTCTTGATATCCAAGGGGACAATTCTGTAACTGGGCGCTACACTTAGGTGCACAAATTATGTGGCCTGTGAGCAAGTACTTTTATAGAATACTACAAGTTGGCATCAGCATGCCTAAATTTACATGAGTACACTCATGCCATGTCAATAACAAGCTTAAATGTGCACACATGGAGGGGCATAATCGAACGGCGCCAGCCAAATACAGGGCCGGCCATCTTCGGGTCCAGATCAGCGAGGGGGCAGAGCCTAGCATATTTTCGAAATACGCTTGGGGCCGGCTAAATCGATCGCTGGGTTGAGAAGAGATGGCTGGCTCCGACTTTCAGCCATAATGGAAACCGGGCCCAGCCATCTCAAACCCAGCGAAATCCAAGTCAGTTGGTTGTGGGAGGAGCCAGCATTTGTAGTGCACTGGCCCCCCTGACATGCCAGGACACCAACCGGGCACCCTAGGACTTCTAAAAATTAAAAACAAAAACAAAAATTGGTCCCAGGTGCATAGCTCCCTTACCTTGGGTACAAACGGAGCCCCCCAAATCCCCCCCAAAACCCACTCCCCACAACTCTACACCATTACCATAGCCCTAAGGGGTGAAGGGGGCACCTACATGTGGGTACAGTGGGTTTGGGGGGATTTTGGAGGGCTCAACATTAACCACCACAAGTGGAACAGGTAGGGGGGGATGGGCCTGGGTCTATCTGCCTGAAGTGCAGTGCACCCACTAAAAACTGCTCCAGGGACCTGGGTATGATATTTCAGGCTGGCAAAAAATGTTTTTTTAAATAGTTTTTTTTTGGGTGGGAGGGGGTTGGTGACCACTGGGGGAGTAAGGGGAGGTGATTCCCGATTCCCTCCGGTGGTCATCTGGTCAATTGGGGCACTTTTTGGTGACTTGGACCTTAAAATAAATGGACCAAGTCCAGCTGGCGAAATGCTTGTTCGAGCCGCCCATCTTTTTTCCATTATAGGGTGCAGCTGGCCATCTCGTAACCACTCCCCTGTCCCACCCACACTCCGCCCCGTACCGCCTTCTGTACCCTCCCTTGAAGGTTGGCCGGCTCCGCGACGAAAAAGCAGTTGGCGCTGGCCAAATTCAGCTTTCGATTATATCGATTTGGCCGGGATGAGGAGATCGCCGGCCATCTCCCGATTTGTGTCGGCAGATGGCCGGCAACCTATTTGGAAAATAAGCTCATTAGGATCTAATTCTATATATGGAGATTTTAAAAAATCAGAACCAATTGAAAACACACAGGCGTATTCGATAAGCTGCACCCAAAGTTAGGATTAAAATTTAGGTGCAGTTATATACACTGACTGGCAGTGAGAAGCATCCTCTTGTCTTATCCTGCACAGACCATAGCCTGACATCAGTATCATTTTCTCCGGAGTTTATATTGCTCTTACACCAGACCTATTTACTGTAGCAAGAAGAGTCAGAGTTGCTACAAGATGCTTCAGTTTCTCGCCCCGCTGGCACCCCAGCTCCTAAGATCCCGTTTAAACCTCCAGAAGTGGGTAGATGAGGCTATCTCTGGTTCTCCCTCCTTGGTCTATTCAGAGGCCATCCATGAAGGAACCATTAGAGGAGGGAGATGATCCGAAAGAACTGAGGTTGTTTCATAAAGAGGAGCTCAGTATTATTTCTGAAGCACTGGCGTTTTCCCATTGAGAAGTCTTCTGCTTCGGCGTTAGGAGTTCCATCTTCATCTATCATGAGAGGGCTTAGAGGTTCTTCTAAGGCCTTCATGATGCATCCAGACATACAGGACCCGATTACAGCAGAATGGGTCTCAACGGATGCGGGGCTGAGAGTGGAAGGAGCTATGGCTTGCCTCTGCTCATTAGTTCTGGGGCAAAAAGATAAATTGCAGCTTCCCAGGGTGGGACCCTGGTTACGGTGGTGACTAAGAAGACCACCTTGCTGGTGGAAGGGGGCTTTGCCATAAAAGACCTATAGGTTAGGAGCTAGAAGGCTTGCTGAAACAAGCCTTAAGTGGCCTCTGGGCCTTTAAGCGATAGTGTACAGCTCATTTGTGGTAAGAGCATGCCTGAAGTGGCATCAGCAGTCAGCAACGTAAGATGGGAACTATAACACCCAGCTTGAAGCAGTGCCACGTATGTGAATGTTTCCTTGTTTGTGCTCACCTCACCCTCTGGTGGCCAGAACCGGTGGCTGCTATGGACTGTCACCCGTTCCAGACTTCAGCCTAGTCCGGTCCAGATCTTCCGGGCTGCCAGACTTGCTTTTCTTGTTTGTGCCTGAACAGCACCTGTAGCTGCCTTGTGATTCCTGCAGCTGAGCTTCAGCAGCTGATGGGCTTTATTAATCACCTGGAAACTTCTGTGTTTGCCTTTGCATTGTCTAAGGTCCCTGGTTTGTTGGTGCTTTGTTGCACTTCTGCCTAGTCTGGTTTCTTGTATAGTTCCTTGTCTGATTCTAGTTAGGCTGTGTGTAGTTTAGCTTAGGTTTATTGCTTATTTCTTAGTCTTGTTTCTGGTTTGTATTCTTGGTCTAGTTTCTGTCTTTGTCTCTTGCTTAGTGGCTGCTCTGCTGCTTTCAGTCCTGTCTCTTTTCTGTCAGTGTTTGTACCCTGTTTCAGTGGCTGCTTGTCAGCTTTGAGTTCCTGTCCTTTAGCTCGTCCATTTCCTGCTTTGTGTAGTTTTGTCTGTCTGTGACTCCTAGCCCAGTTTCCTGCCTTGCTGCCCATGTATATTCCTTTCTCCTCTGACCCTCAGTCTCTGTTCAGCCTAGTTGGTATTCAGTTCCTGCCCTGTCTGGTAAGTCCTGCCGGCCGCCTGCACCCAGGGGCTCAACTCCTGGGGAAGGGCGGTCAAGTGCAGGTGAAGTCTAGCTGTTTCAGTCACAGTTCTGCCTTGTCTCTGGTGTGGGGTGGTTTTGCCTGCCACTGCTGCTCCTCGGCAGTGGCCCAAGGGCTCACGAACCTAGTTTCTGCCTTGAAAACCTGTCAAGCAGGGTTGCCTACTTGGTGGATGCTATTTATGACATTTTACGGCCCATCAGAAACACCAGTTGCAGCATTGGGCAGCGGACGCAGTGGCAAAGTCATGTCTAGTCAAATTGCCTTTTTGGGGCAAGTAGCTATTTGGAGAAGATCTCAGTAACTTGGTGAAAGAACTCTGAGAAACTAAGACACAGTGGCTGCAGGAGGATAAGCTGAAAGCCTCTGGTCATCCATCTTCAGGGAGCTTTCAATCTCAATTTCGAGACAGCAATATGATTAGAAGTCCTGCTTTCAGGCATGCCAATCTTCTTTAGTGTGCACATGAAATCCTCTGTCAGTTACAGTGCCCAATGCCTCAAGAGCTTCACAATGATGTAAAGCTAGTCCACTCTTCTCTTCATCCAATGGGAGGACATCTTCAGGGGTTTTGGGAGATGTGGACAGAACACATCAGAACAGTGGGTTCTGGATATTCTTACAGAAGGTTACATGTTGGAGTTCTGCCGGTCGGTTGCTTCTCTCTTCTTTCAGTCTCCTTAAAAAAAAAAAAGGGAACCAAGGCATTCGAGGTTCGGGCCACAATAGATTCCTTATATGTGGTCTGGGCCATTGTTCAAAGTTCCCCGGGCCGAACAGGATTATCCCCAGGGGAGGACTGTAACACTCAATAGGTTCAGATGACACATAGTGGGTAGGGAAAAGAATAAAGGGGAGAGCAACATCTTATCATGGGAACCAGGGCCAAACAATATAAAGGGGAAAATAAACCCTCTTACCTGAAAAGGTGGCAACTGCCAGAAATCCCATGTTGCAGACAGGATTGGGAGAGAAGCTGCTGTTTTCCTTGAGGGAGGGGCTGTTGCAGGACAACCTTAGGAAGCAGACAAGTTGAATCTGGGAGGGACCAGAGTGCCCATGAATCCTGAGATTTGGAGTGCACAGCCTGTCCTCCAATCCAGGTGCAGAAAGGGTAAGCCAATCAAAGTCAGGCAAGGGTGGAGCTTTGGAAGCTTGGGAGCCATTCCTGACATATTAAAAAAACAAACAAACAAAACTCTTCCTTAGAGAAGGAAGGCACCAGGAGGAATGGACAGCTAATGTCCAGGGTTAGAGAAACCTGTTCCCTGCATGCAAGAAGCAGGTCTTGGGCTGAGATTCCAATCCAGAAGAGATGAAGGAGGCACCTCTTGGAAGACTTTAGGCTTTAAGCCAAGGAAGCTATGGACAAGCGCTAAGGTTGAGCCCCTTTGAAACCTTGCCCTGTGTTGATTACTAGGAGCTTGCTGTGTTTGGAACAGCTGGTGTGGAGGGGCATTTTCAAAAGAAACATCTAAATTAGAATTTGGACGGTTTACAAAGACGTCCAAATTCCAAACAGGAATGAAGGTCATTTTCGAAAAAGATGGACGTCTATCTTTTGTGTTCGAAAATACTATGGTCCATTTTCAAACAAAAGAGTTTTCTTTTGTTTGAAAATGTTTGAGCACTGCTAATGAGAACTAAGTGTGTGCACAAGCCCAACCAAAACCAAAAGTGAAAGCACGCATTGGTACCTATTTTTCTGCGCTTAAATATAAGCCTTTCAAAAATTTAAAGTGAAACAATTTTTGAAAGACTCGTTTAAAAGCACAGACAAAGTGCCGAAGTGTGCTTGTACTTCCAGGTTTGTCTAGACATACGCTTAAGAGCCCCACTTACTGCAAACCCTTTGTTCACATGTGCTAAGCACAGTCCTCTCCTTGCTTTTGGTTTGTTAGCGCTGATTAACTGTACATATCATTTGAATAAGATTTCTCTTGAGCATCGCTTAACTATTTTTCTGGGCTGTTGTACTTTGGGCTTTACCATTGCAGGCTTTAGTGCCCAGCTTTGAGCATCAGCCTTCTAGTGCAGCAAGAGGCAAACCAGAAGCAGCCTCAACAACTCACATGCACACCCTCCCCCTCCATCCCTATTTGGAATCTCACCATCTATCTCAAACCCAATTCCCCAGCCCCAATATAGCATCTCTCCCTCATTGTCAAGCTCCCCACATCCCACCTTCCAAATAGAGAGCTGTGCAGGGATAGAAATTTCACCCATCCCCGCCCGTACACACAAGTAATCGCCTCCATCCCCACCTATACCCATAACCTTCATAAGTAGTTATTTCATTTAATTAAGTTACTAATGTATTCTACCCAATTAATGCTTATTTGGAAATATTAATTGGGAAGAATACATACTTGATAAAGGAGTCTCTCTGCCAGAGCCTCTAATGTATTCTGTACATGTAAGGGTTCAATGTAATTCTCCCTGAAGAATAATGTTTGCATTACTTTGTTTGAACCACATATTGAGTTTGTGCTTGCTCTAATTGACTGCATTTTTCGCTACCTCAAACTTCATCGTCTTCATGCATGCAAGGCAGATCATATATAAAAAGAAAAAAAAATTAAAAGAGAAAAGTAGAAGAAAAAGTCACTGCTTTGTACAATTGCTTAAGGAGAACATACTTGTACCAGGATTAATCACCAGAAAACTTAGGGGGAAATTCATCAACTATTATGGCCTTAACACGCATTAAGGGAATTAACGCACAGCTTGTGGGCTTTTAGCATGCGCTAATTCCCTTAATGCGCGTTAAGACCGTAACACTGCAGTTAGCACACGCTCCTGCCACCAGGATAGAGTTATAATCTAAGCAGGAACAACTACCGAACAGAACCGGACACTGTATAAGTTATTTCTTTCTGAATCACTTTATACTCATATTCAGCGGTTCCATTCTTTTAAATTGCTACACTCATTATACATGGATACCGTGGTGGAATTGCCCGCTAATCTATTTTAAAGCATGGAAACAGATGTTAAAAATAAAAACAAAAAGAATAAAGTGCTCCTTTTTAAAAAAAAATCAAACTAGCAATCCATATAAGCAGTAATTTTGTCACCATTCATGCATATAAGGTAGACCTTTTATTTAGTTGGCTTAAGTTATATTCAAAGCCGCTTAATTTCATGCTCTATAACCTATGCTGGCCCCTAGTCTGCCCTTAACCATCCAACCAGTGCAAATTAGAAAAATAAAATAACTCCCGGTGCATTATTAAACACTTGTGGCTTTGTTGGCAAACAGCACCGTGCAACAAGTTCTCCTAGACTTCGCTTCAATAATCCAGCCCTGCCGCCTTTATGCTCTCTGGCTTTGTCCAAGTTGATACAAGCACCAACAACGACCGGTGCGTAGCTGGGCTGGTGGGGCAACCTCCACGAGTACTACCGATCTGGCGGCACGTGGAGTCAAGTGGAGATCGCCACACGCATGCGCCAGATCAGGTGGCCTCTGATGTTGCTGGCACCTGGTTGTGTCAGTGTGCCCTTGATTATAAATGTCCTTGGTAAGTATAAGCTGCATCAGCCCCGAGTCACAGAAAGCTAGTGCGTCTGCGCTGAATATATCACAACATGGAAGAAGAAGAAGAAGAAAAAAAAAAAAAAAACTATTTTTGATTACAATCACAGCAGTACGCTGTATTGATGAGTTTCAAGCGCTGGCACACTATGAGCCATATACTCAAAATACTGCATAAGATACTCCTTCGATCACAGCCACAATTTCTTCCTAAGGTGGTGTCTCCATTTTATTTAAACCAATTCATAATACTTCCACTATTCTGTTCACCTGCTCATACTAATGTTAACCAAAGTCGGTTGTATACTTTAGATTGTGCGCGACAACATACCATTTATTTAACTCGAACAACATGCCCAGGCCGCCCATCTCAGTTATTTCTTTCTCTATGGGAGCAGCATCTGTCTCAACCAGTCACAAAAACCTACTTTGTCGCAATGGTAGCGGTTTGTATCTTGTATGTATCTTTTTCTACTATGAAAATGCAGATTTCGGACATACATGCTGCGCTCTCCTCTGACGCAACTTCCTCTTTCTCCGGCAAGGCGGGATGTAGAGGGAGAGAGAAGTGACTCTGTATCATAGGGGACGGGGCACCGGAGAAGGAAAGCTGTGGGATTGTTAGTGAGGCGACCTCAGGTATGAGTTTGATCGGGGGAGAGGTGTCGTATCGCGAACAAGGAGGACAGTTGAAGATAAGAGGGAGAGATAGCAGATCATGCGGAGGGGAGATCGATCCCCCACCACCCCCGAATGCATGTGAGGGGACACCGATTCCCCGATCCCCGAATTCGTGTGAACAGACCGGTCCCCCGATCCCCCCCCCCCCCCCACCCCCAAGGAGGTTGGATAAAACAGGAGACGAAGTCAGCAGCCTGTCTAATCTATTATGAACGGAAACAGTTGTTGTAGTAGTACTCCCATAACAATAGCAACGAAATAAGGGGGAGGGGAACAGATTAATCTAATTGGATTCAACGTATTGACGTCACTTCATCTCCAACCTCCTTGGATTCCCCCCGATCCCCGAATGCATGTGAGGAGGGGTGCTCGGCGTGTGAGTGGAATCGAATGTGTGTGACTTGGTATCTTTGCAGTTTGAAAATGTAAGTGTGGCTTCATTTGCGCTGAAAGTTCTATTGTACCACTGTTTAAAGCCTGTTTTCCTTGATTTAATGTTTATTTTCCCACAGGGGCTGTACTCAAATTTCTGAGACCACTCTCTGTCGTCAAGTCCTTACTGTTCAACTAACAGCAAACCAACATGGGTCAAAGTAAACAAACACGAGTATTTCTCCTTAACGATATGGAAAAACTGGAAAAAAGGCTTTACAGGCTTGAACAAGGTAAATGGTGCATTGGATTTTATTATAGTTCTGGTCAATGACCTGATGACTTTTGCTCTCATTCATTGCTGTGGCAGTGATTCTACAAGGCTTATCTACAGTCTGCTTGTGCATGTTTTGAGCTGGAAATAAGTGACTTAGGTGGAAGTTCTATAAATGGCACGCAAAAATCAATGCAGGGAAAAAATCAACTCTAAACACTGTTCTATAAAGGGCGCTCGTATAGAATAGCAGAGCTGATGCCTGCACCCAAAGTTGAGCACTGGTGTAAATACCATGCATTTGAACCCTTAAATGGTGCTATTCTATAAGGCTGTATAATTGTCCCAATTGAAGTTCAGTGGGGAAATGTAGGGCATCCTTTCAGAAGTCTGCCGTAGCTCCTCTAGGGCCTGTTTTATTGTTTTCCCATTCTGCCTCATGGAAAAAGAAAGTCTAATAAATCAAAAGTCGGCAATTCATTTTCCCCAAAGCACTATTAGCAGTGTGCCAGTGCCCCTCTGATAGAAGTGCCAGAGGTGATTCACTTATTAGTTGTGATACGGGTCTCTACCAGTTGTCCTCTCTTTCATCATCCCTTGCATTCTGCCTTTCTTCAGCTGCGCCTCTCTCTCAATCCATCCTCAGTCTACTTTTCTCTTTTGTCTCTCCCATCCTGTTCTCTCTTGTCTTCTCATCAACTCGCATTCTTCACCCAGTCTACCTTCTCAATCCCTCTGTTTCAAGTTCCCCTCTCATTCTCTCTGTTCTTCACCATATTTCTCAACCCCATAGTTCTAATCTTTCTATTCCCAACTCCCCCAGTTGTACTGGTGAATGGGAATTCTCCCTGTCATCTTGCTATCCAATGCTTTTGCTATTGCTGAAACAAGTGTTCCTTTTTGTCTGCAGAACACTTAAGCTGATCTTGCAGTCTCATATCATAAGACTGCTGAATAGCATGAGAGTTCCAGCACTGTGGGGCTCAAACTTGAACTGAGCATGATGTGCACACAAAAAGAATAGACAGAAAAATCCAGAGCACCGGGATATGAGTAATTTATGGTGTCCTGGTGCCTAGGATTTGTTGAGCTTTGGTCTTTTCAGTGGTGACAAGACTACAGGAATAATTTGCAAGGACACAGCCTGGGAACTGTGTGGATCATTTTCAGATCCATTTCTGCAGGTAGTTGGAAACTAAGGTGGGAATTCTTTATTTGCAGAAATGGCGTTCTTACAAAAGTGACTGCCTGATGTGCAGGTAAAGGTACTTGTGAAGTTTTTTGTCCACAGAGAGCAGAGGTGGTGGTGGATTTAGGGAGAAGTTTGCATTTGGATGCATATAGGGCATTTACCAGTACATAAGCTTGTGCCTAGAGCTATTCTCCATTTACAGGATCAAAAGAACCTTTAATTGGTATTTTAAGTGCACTAATTGGTGTTTTTGTATTTAAGGCACTATTTTATAAAGTAGCAGTTCAGTGCTATAGTGCATAACTCCAAGATGGGTATAAACATGGGAGGAACATGGGAAGAGCATGGGCGTGGCACCAAGTTACATGATGATTTATAGAATGCTAACAAGTATGTGCATCACTAAGCACATTTAGGTGCGACTATTTGCAGCTGTCACTAACATGGTGTAAAAGGTCATGCCTGATTTTTGATGTGCCAGTGTGAGTTTAGGCCAGTGGTTCCCAATCCCGGTCCTGGAGGCACCCCAGCCAGCCAAGGTTTCAGTATTCACAATGAATATTCATGAGAGAGATTTGCATGCAGTGGAGGCAGTGCATGCAAATTTCTCTCATGAATATTCATTGTGGATATCCTGAAAACCTGACTGACTGGGGTTCCTCCAAGACCAAGTGCAGCTCAGTGCCGTTAATAGAAATGGTGCTAAGCATGCTCCATTGTAGCACCCAAATCAAAGCGCCAAATTATAGAATTGCCTCCATAGGTTTCAATTTTGAAGGATAGTATGTAAATTTTCCTGAAATCTCCTCAGACTAATAGTTTGCTGGAATCATTTTTAAAGGCCAATACCCACATGCTTTCCGTTCTGAAAACTGATGTCAGGTATATGGGTAGTGGCTGTCAAATCTATGCAGGCTGTAACCTGCAATTACCCCTCTGTTATTGATTACAACTGAAGACCCATTCTAGTCTGTTCTTACAGTCAGACATCAAATTCCTTGGCAGTATTACAAACGGACATTTATTAAAATGATAAACTGTTTTGACAGCAGAGATTTGGACCAGTTTTCTCAAGGAGCCCTTGGAAAGAGTGATTTGCAGCAGGCATTCCTCTTGTGCAGTTCATTTAATCATTTCATATTTAAAAATAGACCTGTGACATTTGCCACATAGGAATGTCCCTCTATAGATATTAAAGACCTTAGAAAAGCAGCACGTACACAAAATGACCCTTCTGAAGTTGGAACAGTATTTTAACAGAACTTTCCTGATAAGGCTGGGTATATAGTATTGAACTCTCTGCATACTAATTATATTGTAATGTGTGCAGCTGACTATTTTTTATTCCATGTGACTAGAAAGTTACAATTATTTGCAAGGGCCAGTTTTCAGTATCTCTGAGCTCTTGCTACTGTGCTGGAAGAAAATTTGATTCACTAAAAAAAAAAAAATAGGAAAGCTGTCCATGTTTGAGTTTATATGATTTTGTTTTACCATTGTAGTTTTCTGTTTATTTTATGCCTTAAAAATAAAAAAATTGAAAGCTATATCTTGGAAGTGGCTGGAAAAAGAGCCCCATTATAGCTCTGGAGAGAGGGCACAGCTAATTTGAGAGAGGTTTTTTCTGGTGTGGCAGAAATGCTGACTGTTGCTCTGAGGATTTAAGCTATCAGTGGCAGATAGCCTGGTGGTCGGTGCTAATTTTAGCAGTCTCATTTGTGAACGGATAGGACAGACAACCAGAATTGACCTAGTGTGCCTTCTCACTTAAGATTTCACATTGTACTCTTGCAGTCAGGATGACTGGTTGGTTTTGAACGCAAATTCATCAGTTTGGATACCTGTCCTAATCTTTGTTTTCTTGTTTGTGGTTGGGATTCACTAATTGATTGGGTACAGGTTTGTCGGTTATACTATCTTGTAGTCTCTCTCTGGCTAAGATCTGAGGGTAACATCTGAGATGAAGTGAAGGATAGACTGTTCTTGACCTTTTGGCTGAGATTGAGAGCCTGTACAACAGAAGAGTGTAAAACCCTGCTACGCTATTAAGGATTCAATTGCATTACTTGTCATCTACTATGTTACAATGGAGCTTATTTTCAAAATAGAAAAACATCCAAAAAGTGGCATAAATCTGAATTTGGACATTTTTCTCACAAAAACATCCAAATTGGTATTTTCAGAACCAAATTTAGACGTTTTTCTATGAAGTTCGTCAGAAGTGCATTCAAATCACAAGGGGGCATGTCAGGGGCAGGATCTGGGCCTTCCTAACAATTGGATGTTTTTCAGCCATAATGGAACAAAACAAAACCGCCCGGGACTAAAACTAAGATGTTTTGAGCTAGCCTGTTTTTATAACAAGAAAGGTGCCCTAAATGACTAGATGACCACTGGAGGGAATCAAGGATGACCTCTCCTTACTGCTCCAGTGGTCACTAACTTCCTCCCACCCCACCCCCAAAAAATGTGATTTAAAACATTATTTGCCAGGCTCATATGTTATACTCAGGTCCATTAGAACAGCATGCAGGTACCTGGAGTAGTCTAGTGGTGGGTGCAGTGCATTGCAGACAGGTGGACCCAGGCCCATACCTCCCCCTACCTGTTACACTTGTGGAGGAAACTGTGCGCCCTCCAGAACTCACCGAAAACCCACTGTACCCACATATAGGGGCCCCCTTCACCTGTAAGGACTATGGTAGTGGTGTATAGTTTGGGGTAGTGGTTTATTTTTTTTGGGGGGGGGGCTCGGCAGACAAGATAGGGAGCAATGGTGAGACGTGTACCTGGGAGCATTTTATGAAGCCCACTGCAGTGTCCCCTAGAGTGTCCTATTGCTTTCCTGGGATGTTTGGGGGACCAGTGTACTAAAAATGCTGGCTCCTCCTACAGCCCAATGGCTTGATTTTGTGCATTTTGGACTTTAACTTTTTTTTTTCCGAAAATGGGCCAAAAACAAAACGTCCAAATCACAAAACCTTGTTCAAAACAGTATTTTCAAAAAAAAGATAAGATATTTTTCTTTTTGGAAAATTACCTTCTTTCCTATTCAGATTTTGATTGTTTTGATTTAGACGTCATATCAAAAATGCCTCTCTATGTATCACAGCCATTGCCCAAGCAGAAGGATTAAATCTCCCGCTTTAAAAAATGCATACAAAATCTTTTAACTGTGCTTATATAATTGAACTCAGAAATTTTTTAGACAATAATGGTTTTAATCAGTTAGTAACTATATATTGTACACGTGGGTACGCACACACTCACATGTTTCTATCAAATACAAGCTACATAACTGCAAGATCCAAAAACCTTCCCCATCCCCAACAAAACCTCAGTGAAGCAATTACTGCTGTTACTCTACTACAGCAATAAGAACATTTGGGGGGTAATTTTTAGCTTCCTTGTAAGCTCATTTTCAAACGGAGTTCCCTGCAGGTACAAAATACTCATGGACATTTTTACCTGCTGGATGGTAACCTTGGATAGCCAAATAAAATTGCCCCATTTTAATTTCAATACCAGCTAGAAAATCATCCTCTTCCCATGAATATTACTGAAATGAAACGCTCAATAAAAGTATTATCAATTTCTTAATTATTAAAATAGGGAAGAAAAGCCTCAACAGACTCCTTGAAAGTTGGACTCCTGGGCACAAGAGCTGTGAACTGTTAACTCTTAGGAGTACTTACTGTCATCATAGGCTGAAAAAAAACTTATATCATGACTATGCCCAGACTCTTCCCACTTTTCACTGCTGACTATGGCCAAAGTTTTGGTGACTTCATCAGGGTCCGTGGTATATCCACTGTTAAGTAGAAAGAACTGAGTCAGAATATCTCCTGACACTCCTTCATAAATACTTTACTCAAGACAGTATATTCTCGTATCTCACTTCACTCTACAGCTGTCTGGTTCAGTTCTTCCCAAAGTCAAAAAATGGTGTTCACAGATATAAACTTATTTATTTATTTATTTAAGATTTTGCTCACACCTTTTTCAGCAGTAGCTCAAGGTGAGTTACATTCAGGAACACTGGATATTCCTCTGTCCCAGGAGGGCTCACAATCTAAGTTTGTACCTGAGGCAATGGAGGGTTAAGTGACTTGCCCAAGATCACAAGGAGCAGCAGTGGGATTTGAACCGACCACCTCTGGATTGCAAGACCGGTGCTCTAACCACTAGGCCACTCCTCCACAATAGTCATCAAAGAGAATTGACAACACTTCAGCTCTAGCTTTGAAATGAGCAAAGTCTTCAATAGAAATGGCACCATTCCACTTTGGAGTTCAAACTTCTCGGATGCAATGTTTGCAGACGAAAAATCCACTTCTGCTCCAACTATGAAAGCATATGTCTCCTATCACCTCCTCTGCTGTTAAATTCCATGTGTTGTAATACAACACACCCTAGCGACTTAAACATATGTTGTTCACTTTCACAGTGCATCACTAAAGGAGCGGATACCTTCTTCATATTAGTATTACTTTTATGCTCAAACGCGTCACTAACTTTCTTGAGGTTTGCCTGATACGTAACTTATTGCAAGGGCACTGAATACAATAAATCACATAATCCATTACACAAGACGTCCTTGACCACAGGGCAAAGCTTCTGCCCGATTTGGGGTCCACAAACTCAACTGTAACCATCATAACATCACACATTTGAGAGGCTCCACATTTAACATGATCTGGTCTGTTGAGATCCTGCTCTTGTGCTATTCTCAACACTGCGGGGCATAGGATCTTTTTCAGGTTTCTTCCCCTGCTATAGGCAAATCTTAACTTCATTTCCGAGAACATAGGTATCGTTTGTATTACATGCCAATGTTTTCTGATTGCTGTTGAGACCTTAGATGTAGCGGCTGTAAATTTCAACACACATGTCAAAACCTCATCATCCTCTTATTCCTTGGAGTTAATAAATAATCATGGTTATTAATTTAATTTGCTCAACCTAAACCTCTGCAATTCGGGGTGGAGCAGTTTTCATTAACAGTTTTAAGTTTAAGCCTAGGTTTACCCACTTAAAGACCTTTGAGAATAACTCACCTTGTAACTGTATTTTATAGAAGGGGTAGCATAAATAACTTTTTGCAATGACTCTCCCCTTAGCCATCAGTGGCTTTATATGTAAATGTATATGTATAAAGCTCTGTATAAAAATGTATTTTTATCTCGGGCATTTAATATACCATCCTTAAAGGGATAGCATAGCAGAGCAGTTGTACAAAGCTTAAAGAAAGATTAAAAAAATAAAACGAGCAAAGAGAAAAATTTACAGAGACTCGGGCAATTACATGGTCTATAAACTCCTGGAAGCTTGCTGAGACATCTAAGTTTAAATAGCTTTATTTTTAAATCCAGGGAAATAAAATTTAAAACAAATATACACTGGGAATACATTCCACTGTAAAGTACTTGAGTAAGAGAAAGTTGTAGCTCCAGAAATGTTTGTGATGGTGGCAGAAGGAAGAGAAGATCAGCTTGAGAGAAACAGAGAATAGGAAAGAGTACGAAGTGAGATAAGTAGCTAAATAGGTTGGAACTTATGAAACAAAAGTTTGATGACAAACTACACAGTTTTTTTGATTTAAATTATTACAGCAGAAATTACCATTTTACCATCATCTTGAGTAGGAAAAATATTTCTCATGTCTTCCAATTATTGTAACACCATATTTTTTTAGTCAATCATGGTCCTTTTATGATCGCTAATCAAAAACCTGAGAGACCCCTGATTGTGCATGTTACTTTGCTTACCATGTTCGTTCTGCTGTGTTCTCTTTGAGGGTTTGAACTTCAGTTTCGACTGGGCCCAACTTTGCAAGGGAAGCCAATTACTGTTCATACGAATTACCCAGCGCCTGGAGAGCAGTTTGTTCGCTGCAAGTTCAGGGCACTGCAGTGGCACAATCCAACGGGGAGAGAAGATGATTCGGACAAATACTGTCAACTTGACCTCAAGATAGCGGGATCATTCCAGTATTACTTCTGTCAGGAGTAAGTCATTTCCTTCTGCATGGCTTTGCTGTAATGTGAAATAGTTTTACATCAGATGACATGATTTACAGCAAAGCATCACAGCTGTTATAAGAGAACTCACCTAGTAAAGAACCACAAAACTATAGTTTTATTGAAAAATATATCGAGATATACTGCAAAGTTCATTCTGAAGATGAAAGCATATATTTATTTTAAACTGAGTCAAGATTAATTGGCTGCATCCAACAAGAAGCAGCATTTCTTTGGGATGGGAGATGAGGGCTGGGAGACATTTCTCAGTACATGGTAGCAGTGCTCTTAATTAGCAGTGACTCTGCTGGAGATTTGCAGCTCTGACCCTTCTGTGCAGTCAAATCTGAACAACTTTCTGAAAGTATAAGTTCCATTTTATTTTTGTAAGGGGTCCCTTTTACAAAGCTGTGTAAAAATTGGCCTTAACAGTCATGTAAAGGCAAGTTAAGACCATTTTTACCACTGCTGTTAAAACACTGATTTTTGTGCTGGGGGGGGGGGGGAGTTCATTAATGGCCATGCACTAATTGCCATTAGTGTTCGGCCATTTCTTTTTTTTTTTTTTAATTACCGTGAGAGCACTTACTGCCACCTATTTTTTAAGCAGGAAGGGCTCCGACGTTATCCTTGCACTAACCAGTTAGCATGTTGTAATGTAGATGCGCTAACTGGTTAGCACAAGAACACCTGCTGTCTGCCCCTGACATGACCCCTAAAAAAATGTCAAAAAAATATATTTACTGTGCGCACATCTAAAAGTAACACATGATTTAGTACATCCACATTGAGCCATTTTTTAAAATTGTTTGGCATGTGTTAGTGCCAAACACAGCTTAGTAAAATGATTCTTAAAATTGTTCCAACTTTATTCTCACTTTTCCAGTGTTAAGTGAGAGACAGCATATAACAAAAATCAATACATACACTTTAACATAACAATAACAAAACAAAAAAAATCAAATAAACCACAGCAAGCATGAAACTGAAAATAGAGAAATCATAACGCCAAGAAACAGTATAGTCTAAAACAATCAAAAGTCCTTTCAAGCCAAGGGGGCA
Source organism: Microcaecilia unicolor (assembly GCF_901765095.1). Lineage (NCBI taxonomy): Eukaryota > Metazoa > Chordata > Amphibia > Gymnophiona > Siphonopidae > Microcaecilia > Microcaecilia unicolor. Next base: position 81,141,789 of record NC_044036.1, read on the forward strand.
ATTCTGTAACTAGGTGGTACAGCTTAGGTGCAAAAGGTTATGTGGCCTTTGAGCCTATTCGATAAGAACACTTGTGTGTAAGTACTTTTATAGAATACTAACATAAGTTGGCATCAGCAAGCCTAAATTTGCCCGAGCACACTCATGCCATGTCACTAGCAGGCTTAAATGCACAGTCTTAGGACCTAATTCTATATATGGCGCCTAGAAAATTGGCACCAATCAAAAAGACACTTAGGCGTGGTTTACAAAATACACATAGCGCTGTCCACTAAAACTTAGGCGCAGTTATTTACACTAATGAAAAGCTGATGTAAACGCTCATACCTAACTTTAGACGCAGAATGGGTTATTCTATAACACTGCGTGTAAATTTTAGGAACGGACACACACCTTTCAGTTCTGCCTGATAGAATTTACGTGGACTTCTTTATAGAATACACTTAGCGAGTAGTGTGTTAATTGCTTGTTAAACATCAAATTATCTGCACTGATTGGCTCATTACTCAAGTTACGCACACGGATTGGTTGTGTGTGCCAATTTGCACGCATAACTCTAGGCACCATATATAGAATCCAGGAGTTAATGCATAAATATCTGACACTCCCATGCTCCTCCCCTTGTAAAGGTATCCTTTTATGCTGCATTAAGCACTAACATATACTTAACCCAGGAAAAATTGCTTGAAGGAAGATGCACTGAAGCATTCTTGGTTAATTTTGCCATCCAAGTGTGCAGTATTTTTTTTTTCTTAATTTTTGTATAGAGGGCATGTCGGGGAGCAGAGAATGGGCGTGGAAGCACTATTCAGCTAGCGCACTGTTATCGTTGCTGCACTGACTGGTTAGCGTGTCCATAACACAAGAGCCTTCTGCACCTCCTAAATAGGAGGTGGTAAGTGCTTCCGTGTTCATTTGGCTGTATGCTAACTCGAACATAAGCACATAACCAGAAACTCAAAAAATATAGAAAAATACCTCTTTATGTAGCTTCCCACTATTCCAGAATCTGTGGGATAGTTCTGTCCATCAACCAGCGGGTGGAGATAGAGAACTGAGCTATCTCTCTTAGCATCCAATCCAGCTCATCAGTATTTTCTATCTCCATCAGGTGGAAGGACAAACTTTTCAGGCTCTGGTTTCTTATGAAGCAGTATATTGCTGGAATTCTTTGCCTTCTAAAATTAAAACTGGAAACCAACTACTTGATTTTTAGAAAACATTTAAAGACTTCTTTTAAAAGTTTTAGTGTATAATTTTATATAGAGGTGTTCTAATGATTTTACTACTGTTAACTTGGATTATTTTTATTTGTTTGTAATTCCTACATATGACCAGTTCTCTTTTATTGTAATCCGTTGTGAGCTTTTATGGCTAAGATGCAGATAGGATATTGTACTGCACTTTGTTTTATTCAAATTTCAAAAAAGAATAATAAAATATCTGTTGGTAACTAGCCTTACGTTAAATCTGTAAATGACATGTACTCAAATCTAAAATCAAAATCCTCATATCCTGGAAGACAATGCTAATCTCAGAAATGCACAGGTTGAGCAGGATCCGAAAGTTAATTGAAAACTTCTAAATAATTCATGTGTAATGTTCGTCACCTTGCTGTTAGAAGGAACTATGTACTTTTATCTTGTGCAATCATAGACTGCTTCAATTTGTCATTTGAAAAGCATACTATACTTTCTCATCAGGAAGAATTCCAGAGATGTTGGTTGATAGAATGCATTTAAACAGCAGGTGCTGTGACTAAAAATTATTGGGAGCATGAAATCAAGGATAAAATCATAGAACATGCAAAACTATTGTGAGATTTTAGAATCCAAACTGATATCAGCAATCATCACAGTCAGAAATTGAGTTAATATGTCTATAATCTGGCAAAAGATATTTTCAAAACTCCATGTTTTGAGGACCATACGAAACTCAAAGTAGCTTGTTAAACTGCTCTGCAGCTAAAGAGCTCTGTAAGAGAGACCCAATGTAACAAAAAGTTGTTTGTTGTGTTGATTTCACAACTGGGAGCGATGGAAGCTGTAATAAACAACGCTGAGATGAACGCAGCAACCGGAAGTACTGTTGCTTGGATAATTTATCCCTTAAATACACTGGCGCTTCCAGATAAAAAGTGTTAAAACACCAAACACAGAAGAGTGGAGGAGTGGCCTAGTGGTTAGGGTGGTGGACTTTGGTCCTGGGGAACTGAGGAACTGAGTTCGATTCCCAGCACAGGCAGCTCCTTGTGACTCTGGGCAAGTCACTTAACCCTCCATTGCCTGCCGCATTGAGCCTGCCATGAGTGGGAAAAAGTGCGGGGTACAAATGTAACAAAACAAAAAAAATCTTAAATGTAACCCTGGCTGAAATTGGTAGCCAGTGCAGTCCTTTCAAAATATATGATCAAACTTCTTACCCTCTGCGACCAAATGAGCTGCTGTGCTCTGAACCAATTGAAGTCTCTGAAGACCAGTTTTTGTGAGACCTTGATGTAATGAATTACAGTAATCCAGCCTGCTAGTCACAAAAGCATGTGTCAACTTGAAGCCTTTTTTTGTCCAAAACTAATTTGGTCAATTGGCAAATCTATCTTAACTGGAAATAATGTGCTTTTATGACATTCCCAATCTGTTTATCAGCTTTTGAGGAATTCTCAACAAGAAAGCCTAAAGTAATAATGTCATCTTTGAAGGGGATAGGTTTGCCCATAAAACATTGGATAAATAGACAGTGGCTTACTAATGCGACACAACCAAAGTGCTTTGGATTTTTCTACAGTAGGCACTAAATCATGTTCAGCTAGCCATTCATTCAACAGGCATAGGTTGATTGAAATCAGACATCACTTTGGGGCTGATCCTCTTTCATAAAAAAATAGTAATTGGATGTCATCTGCAAAAATATGAAATTTACATCCCCAGCTTTCTAAGAAGACCACTAAAGGCATCAAATATAAATTGAAAAACATTGATGACAGCAATGAGCCTTGTGGTACCCTACACACCAAAACTTTACCAGCAGACCGCTCTTGATTCCAACATACCAATTGAACCCGATTAGTAAAATAAGATTTAAGCCATTGCAAAAATACCAATTTTATGCAGCAAATCAAGCATTTTAGAATGAGATACGATATCAAAGGCTGCACTTGAATCCAGATGGACATTGCATCATAACCCTGATCTGCCATAACCAACTCATCAACAATAGACAACAGAAGAGGTTCAGTGCTATGATGGCTATGATAGAATTGAAATACATTTGGTTTTATTAAGTATCAATATCAAGTGATAGTTGGGTTGGAAAAGAGCATAAAGTATTGGGATTTACAAAGTGAAACTTGAAGAATCTGAAAAAAGGAATCAATGACATTGACCAGTAATACAATGCTACAACTTTTAAACCTTGGGTAGGTCTTGAATTTATGGAGGGCACAGGTAAAAGACTGATAACTTTTCCAGCTGGGATGATATTTATGAAGTAGTTCATTGTCACCCCTCTAGATGTAATATTAATAACGGTGGCAAAGTCAAGCTCCCGATTTGTAATGTGCATAGAGGTGTCAACAGAACAAAATAGCTATTGAGCCGTTTAAGTAAACACAAGGTCTTGAATTTAATACCTCTTGGTACAGGAAGGCAATGTAGTGTTTTTGATACTGGCAAAATGTGTTCTGTATTTCAACCTTTGGTAAGATCCTGGCTGTGATGTTCTGGATTAGTTGTAATTGACTAGGCAGATCTTAGTTAAACTACAATATAGAATTGCAGATCTTGTAACAAGTAAGACCTTAACTGCCATAAAAGGTATAAACCGGTGCCGGAAAGAATATTTGAAGCGGGGGAGTCGGAGAAACTAAACAAATTCTCTGTAACCTTGGAGGATGTAATGGGTCAGTTCAGCAAGCTGAAGAGTAGTAAATCACCGGGACCTGATGGTATTCATCCCAGAGTATTAATAGAACTAAAAAATGAACTTGCGGAGCTACTGTTAGAAATATGCAATCTGTCCCTAAAATCGAGTGTAATACCGGAAGACTGGAGGGTAGCCAATGTTACTCCGATTTTTAAGAAAGGTTCCAGAGGAGATCCGGGAAATTATAGACCGGTGAGTCTGACGTCGGTGCCGGGCAAGATGGTGGAGGCTATTATTAAGAATAAAATTGCAGAGCATATACAAAAACATGGACTGATGAGACAAAGTCAGCACGGATTTAGTGAAGGGAAGTCTTGCCTCACCAATCTAATGCATTTTTTGAGGGGGTAAGCAAACATGTGGACAATGGGGAGCCGGTTGATATTGTATATCTGGATTTTCAGAAGGCGTTTGACAAAGTGCCGCACGAAAGACTCCTGAAGAAATTGCAGAGTCATGAAATCGGAGGTAGGGTATTATTATGGATTAAGAACTGGTTGAAAGATAGGAAGCAGAGAGTAGGATTGCGTGGCCAGTATTCTCAGTGGAGGAGGGTAGTTAGTGGGGTCCCGCAGGGGTCTGTGCTGGGTCCGTTGCTTTTTAATGTATTTATAAATGACCTAGAGATGGGAATAACTAGTGAGGTAATTAAATTCGCCGATGACACAAAATTATTCAGGGTCGTCAAGTCGCAGGAGGAATGTGAACGATTACAGGAGGACCTTGCGAGACTGGGAGAATGGGCGTGCAAGTGGCAGATGAAGTTCAATGTTGACAAGTGCAAAGTGATGCATGTGGGTAAGGGAACCCGAATTATAGCTACGTCTTGCAAGGTTCCGCGTTAGGAGTTACAGATCAAGAAAGGGATCTGGGTGTCGTCGTCGATGATACGCTGAAACCTTCTGCTCAGTGTGCTGCTGCGGCTAGGAAAGCGAATAGAATGTTGGGTGTTATTAGGAAGGGTATGGAGTCCAGGTGTGCGGATGTTATAATGCCGTTGTATCGCTCCATGGTGCGACCGCACCTGGAGTATTGTGTTCAGTACTGGTCTCCGTATCTCAAAAAAGATATAGTAGAATTGGAAAAGGTACAGCGAAGGGCGACGAAAATGATAGTGGGGATGGGACGACTTTCCTATGAAGAGAGGCTGAGAAGGCTAGGGCTTTTCAGCTTGGAGAAGAGACGGCTGAGGGGAGATATGATAGAAGTGTATAAAATAATGAGTGGAATGGATCGGGTGGATGTGAAGCGACTGTTCACGCTATCCAAAAATACTAGGACTAGAGGGCATGAGTTGAAGCTACAGTGTGGTAAATTTAAAACGAATCGGAGAAAATTTTTCTTCACCCAACGTGTAATTAGACTCTGGAATTCATTGCCGGAGAACGTGGTACGGGCGGTTAGCTTGACGGAGTTTAAAAAGGGGTTAGATAGATTCCTAAAGGACAAGTCCATAGACCGCTATTAAATGGACTGGAAAAATTCCTCATTTTTAGGTATAACTTGTCTGGAATGTTTTTACGTTTGGGGAGCGTGCCAGGTGCCCTTGACCTGGATTGGCCACTGTCGGTGACAGGATGCTGGGCTAGATGGACCTTTGGTCTTTCCCAGTATGGCACTACTTATGTACTTATGTACTTATGTACTTTCTACACGATTCACAGAATTAATTGCTTGGGACCGTCTGACATCAGTGTCATTCTGGTGTTTCTAACCAGTTTCTTCACATCCAATGTTTTATCAGTTGGAATGGGGATGTACCATTTGAAAATACCCTCTTCATTTTCATTGGTTCTCATAGGGTCTTGATCCCAGTGTTTTTCTGGGACAACAATGTTTTTAATGTTTATTAAAGTTTCCAGTGAATGATACTTGCCAGCTTCTTGTGCCTTCTTATAAAGAAATTTTCTGCCAGCTACAAGAATAGTGACCATTTCCAGCTCTCTTACAGAATCTACAGATGTCATGTTGTACCAGTGTTTTCTATGCTTGCTGTGAACCATTTTATCCGTAGTCTATGGTCCTCAGCTGCATTGCTCATCTTTAGGTTTCAGTTCACCTCTCATTAACCATCCATGTGTTTTGATTTTGATGAACAAATGATTCTTGGAGTAACACTTGCATTTCCCACCGTACTGATGCATTTGCCACTTTTTTTCCTCATTTAGTGATCTGATTCCTTGAAGAATGATTGAAATTGTGTATATATTAGTATTTCAGTTCTAGTTGTTGCCAGATTGTATAGTAGGATATCTTGATTCAGAGTATCAAAAGCTGCCGTTGTCTAATCAAATGGGCCTCATTTCAGTCTCCCTCAGCTCCTAAAAACTTATAGAGCTGTAATATCACCCTTTCGATGCTAAGGTTAACTTAAAAACCAAAAGCAATGGAGAGCAGTGTTTTTCAGTTGATCATTCAATTACTGAAATAAGTAAGGTAAATTGGCAATTGACAGCACTAGCATCATCAAGATTTCCCTTCTTCAAGACTGGCCCAACAATAACTCCCTGCTTCAGTAAGTCTGGAAAGGCCGTTTATGAGAAAGTAAGATGTCCTTCATGGCTTTTACCCATGATGCAGAGGGACTAGATCACTGGGTGAAGTTGTATACATTAAAACAGAGGCCTGTTTACCAAAGTGCGGTAAGGTTTTACAGTTTCTGTGGGATAAGTTTTAGCTCCTAGCCACTACTCAATTGTCCCTTCCTTCTCACCCATTACTTCCCTCACCCGTAACTGTCTTGTCTGTCTGTATTTAGATTGTAAGCTGTTTTGAGCAGGAACTGTCTTTTTGTGTCATATGGTCAGCGCTGCGTGTGTCTGGTAGCGCTATACAAATGCTAATAATAATAAGTAGGAAAACCTCTGTATTAGTTGCTCAGGAGATTCCCAGCATTATCCCAATCCAATATATCAGAATTTCTTTCTTTGCTTAAGCTGCGTGGCTTTAGATACATGTTTTGAAGTGCAGTTAACTGTGTATTATCACCTCGGCATTAAGTGTAAGGTGCAGCCTTGTCCATTTCATGCCCCTTTCTGCATTAGCTGTTTAACAGAGGAGTTAGTGAGTGCTGACAAGTTGCTGCGTTAATTATAAGCGTGGGGCTCACGCAGTTAGTTGTTTAACACAGGAGTTACCATGCATTGACACACTTTAGTAATTAGGCCCCTTTTAAATGTTTTTTTTCCAGATCAGAATTCAGACCGCTGCTAGTCTACATTAGCCCTTGTTTAGGATCTAGCTGATCTTGTAAGTACCCATTCTGAGTCTAGAGATTCTGGCAGATTTTCAAGATTATATTAAAAAAATTTAATTCCTCAGCATCCACTAAGGCTGTCGCATAGCCTAAGTGCCCTGTAGATTTATGAATCTTACTAAGTAGGTCTTTTGGTCTGTTCAAGGAAGCAGCCAAAGTAGATGAGCAGAACTTTATCTGTTTAATTTATGCACAACAGAAAATGGCACAGGCTTTATAAGACATTAAAACAGTAGAAGATCATTTTTTTCTCCGCCTGTGTTTTTTGCAACCGTGTCATTTTGAAACCTGCAAGTCCACGTGGTTTCATAGTGGTTACCCCCACCCCCTCATCTGCTTTATGCATTTAGGGGCCCATTTACTAAGCTGTGCTAAAGCACATCTAATTGAGTTTAAATTAGTGTACTACAGGATGCACTCGGGTGTCCTGTGGTAAGTGGCAAATGTGCATATGCTAACCACGCACTGCTAAACATTTAACTATTTTGAGGGTCCATGTCTGGGGATGGAGAGTGGGCATTGCTGTGCTAATCAGTTATCGCAGCTACATTACCGCATGTTAACTAGTTAACACAGGACTAGCTCGTGAGCCCTTACAAAATTGGTAGTAGTAAGTGCACACATGCTAATTTTTGTTAATAACCACATTAGCGCATGATCATTAACATAAAAGACCATTTTTATGGATGAGGTAAAAAGCGGCCTTAGAGCACAGCAAAAACCTGCACAAGGCTGCACTAATGCCACTTTTTACCACAGCTTAGTAAAAGGACCCCTTAGTAATGTATTACGACTCAAGGTGAGCCCTTGGCCCGCAGCCAAGTTGATGCTACCTAGCCAACCAAGGGGCTGCTAGGCCCTGACTAGCGGCAGCAGAGACACCTGGGCAAGGCTGGAGCTGGAAAACAGGGCTAGAGCAAGGCAGGTAGCATGGCAGGAACAAGGCTAGAACATAGAACAATGCACAGACAGAAAGAGGAGACAAACCTGAACAAGGCTGCAACACACTAGACAACTCTAGGAGATCTATTTCAAAGGCACTGGCTGAGAGTCAGGAACTTCCTTAAATACTACCAGACAGGAAGTGATGACATCAGTCAGTGCCCTCTTGCAGAGCTATACTGGAAGTGCTCGATTTCCAGGAAGTAAACAGGTCTTTCTTGGTGCGGAATTCTGCTGGAGACCACAGAGAACAGGTGAGGGGTGTGACATAATGGATACAAGTGTAAGGTGTTATAGGAGTACTTAATGACTGTTTCCATTCTTTTACCATATTGTCCAAGCAACCATGGGGGAGGGTGTCCTCTCATGAGGATCTGTGTCAGATGAATTCTGAAATTGTAAGTTATACTATCAGGCTTATTTTCGAAAAAGACGCCCATATTTCGACCCAAATCGGGAGATGGGCGCCTTTCTCCCGTGGGCGCCCAAATTGGTATAATCGAAAGCTGATTTTGGGCGTCTCCAACTGCAATCTGTCGCGGGAACGGACAAAGTTGACGGGGGTGTGTCGGAGGCGTGGTGAAGGTGGGACTGGTGCGTGTTTATCAGCCGAGGACAGATGGGCACCCTCGGCCGGTAATCGAAAAAAGAAGGGCGCCAGAAGCGAGAATTTGGGTCACTTTTTCTGGGCCCTTTTTTTCTCACGAACAAGTCCCCAACTGCCCAGATGACCACCGAAGGGGATGACCTTCCCTGACTCCCCCAGTGGTCACTAACCCCCTCCCACCCAAAAAAAGAACTTTAAAAACTTTTTTTTTCCAGCCTATATGCCAGCCTCAAATGTCATACCCAGCTTCATCACAGCAGTATGCAGGTCCCTGGAGCAGTTGTTAGTGGGTGCAGTGGACTTCAGGCAGGTGGACCCAGGCCCATCCCCACCCTACTTGTTACACTTGTGGTGGTAAATGGGAGCCCTCCTAACCGCCCCCAAAATCCACTGTACCCACATCTAGGTGCCTCCCTTCAGCCATAAGTTTCTATGGTAATGGTGTAGAGTTGTGGGCAGTGGGTTTTAGGGGGGATTTGGGGGGCTCAGCACCCAAGGGAAGGGAGCTATGAGCTTGGGAGGTATTTTAATTGTTTTTAATTGTTACAAGTGCCCCCTAGGATGCCTGGTTGGTGTCCTGGCATGTGAGGGGGACCAGTGCAGTACGAATCCTGGCCCCTCCCATGACCAAATGCCTTGGATTTGTTCGTTTTTGAGCTGGGCACCTTCGGTTTCCATTATCGCTGAAAAACGATAACGCCCAGCTCAAATCCGCCCAAATCCGATGCATTTGCCAGGCACAAACCGTATTATTGAAAAAAAAAGATGGACGCCCATCTTTTTCGAAAATACGGTCTGGCCCGCCCCTTCACGTACCCGTCCTCGGAGATAGACGCCCATAGAGATGGGGCGTTTGCGTTCGATTATTATGCCCCTCTATATCTAGTAGTTAACCCTTATTCTATGTTTATTAACATCTTCAAAAAAATCAAATATTGTAGCTTGGTGAGACGCCTTTGCTAAATCCATGTTAGTTCTACCCCCATAATCTATTTCTTGCCATATGGCCAGCAGTTTTACTTTCCAGAATAGCTTCTACCTAATTTCTCCTGCATCAACATTGGTCTTACTAATCTGTAGTTTCCCAGATGAACCGTTGAGCCGTTTTTCAAAATTGACTTTACATTGGTCACCTTCCAAACATCACAGGATAGGAGGCAATGTCCTTTTGTGTATTAGGAATTGTTTATTGGACAGAAAAAAGAAGGTAGGGTTAAATGGCCATTTTCCTCAATGGAAGAGGGTGAATAATAGGGATCTGTACTGAAACCGGTGCTATTTAACATATTTATAAATGATCTGGAAAATAGAATGACGAGTGAGGTGATGAAATTTGTAGATGACAGAAACTATTCCAAGTTGTCAAATACTTGCGGACATTGTGAAAAATTGTAGGAAAACCTTAGGAAACTGGAAGACAGGACATCAAAATGGCAGATGAAATTTAATGTGGATAAATGCAAAGTGATGCAGATTGGGTAGAATAATCTGTTTCATAGTTATCTGATGCTTGGCCCACCTTAAAAGTCAGCACTCGAGAGAAAAATCTAGATGTCACTGTAGACAATATGCTGAAATATTCTGCCCAGTGTGCAGCGTCGGCCAAAAAAGCAAACAGGGTGCTACAAATTATTAGGAAATGGATGCAAAATAAAGATATTGTAATGCCTCTGTATTGCTGTATGATATTACCTCACCTTGAGTATTGTGTTGAATTCTGGTCGCCATATCTCAAAAAATATATAGCGGAATTAGGTTCAAAGAAGAGCAACCAAAATGATAAAGGGGATAGAACTCCTCCCATGTGAGGAAAAGCTAAAGAGGTTAGGGCTCTTCAGCTTGGAAAAGAGATGGCTTATAGTGATGTATTTTAGTTGCTCTTAATCTTCACCATTATCAAAAAATATTTGTTTTCACTCTAGGTATTTCTTGACATCTCCCTCCGTAAAGTCCAAAACAAAAAATAAATTAAGTTTTTCTTATGTGGCCTTATCCTAATGTTTGTTTTCACTCTAGGTATCTCTCTGACATCCTGCTCAGTGAAGTCCAAAGTATAAAATAAATTTAGTTTTTCTTCTATGGCCTTGTCCTCCCATGGCCTTGTTCTCCCAGAGTGCCTCTTTTCACCCCTTGGTACAACTTTTGGTCCAACCAATTCCCTCCCAGGTTTCTTGTTTTGAAGGTACTTAGGGTTTTTGTTTTGGTTTTGGTTTTTTTTTTTTTTGCCTTGTGTAGACTTTTGTAATATCTACAAACTGTGACTTTTTTTTTTAATTTCCTCATATCTCCCTTTTTCCAAAGTTAAATACAGCTACTGTGGTTTTCCTTAATATCAACTGGGGACCCTCTGGGCTCAATTTTTTTTTAAGTATTCCACACTATCGGCATAGCACAAACCGAATAGTGAGTATAGGAAGAGAGCGCCTTCTAAACAGGAAGGGTTGCCTCAGTGTTTGGTGCATGCCTGTTTATTGCTTACTTCCTCCGCCACAACCACCAAAACAAAATAATGCAAGATATAAGCGATATTCAGATAACAAAGAAAGGCAGCTTGTAAGGTAGACCACTAGAGAAATCAGTAGAATAGAGAGAGAGGCATAGGAATAGTTTTAGCAGTCTGGGAGGTACTCCTGTATTTTCAAAGTGCAGCATCTTATTTAAAATATGATGCATTGATGTGGGTTGAATGACTTTCAGTGAGGTTGAAGGATTTGTCTGGGTTTTTTCCCTCACTTGTAACTAGATCATGTTATGACTTTTTTTTTTTAGAAATGAAAAGCGAGGTGAAGGTTACATCGTTGTGGACCCTCTTTTGCGTGTTGGAGCTGATAACCATGTGCTTCATTTGGACTGCATTACTCTTCAGACCTTCCTTTCCAAGTGTCTCGGACCGTTTGACGAGTGGGAAAGCAGACTTAGGGTTGCAAAAGAATCAGGTAATATATGAAACAAGAGGAAAAGAGTGGCTTGCCTGGCAAAGCTTATTTATAAAGCTGTAATAAACAATTTTCTTTTTTTTTAAATTTTTTAACCAATTATGGAACACCAAGAATAAATTCTTTCATATAAAGTCCACTTAAGTGCCTGATTCACTAAAAAGAGCAATTCTATAAGCTGACACCTACATATAGGTGGCAGGGGTGTAGCCAGACTTCGCAGTGGGATGGGGCCAGAGCCTGAGGTGGGGGGCACATTTTGTTCTGCTGCCCCGCATCCGCCTCGCCCCCGCCCTCTCGGCTGCCGCCCTGCCATTCCCCACCCCTTACAGCAGCAAATACCTTGGCTGGCGGGTGTCCCCAACCCCTGCTAGCTGAAGGGTTGTCCAGTGCCGGTCTCCAGTGCCGCTGCATTGCCTGCCGTGCTTTGTCTTCCCCTCATGTGATCTCCTGCATGGTCCATTTAGTGAAATTGAGCATGCTCAGTTTCACTAAAAGGAGTGTGCCCGACGTGAGAGGAAGACAGAGCAGGGCAGGCAATGCTGTGACGCTGGACAATGCTTCAGCTGGCAGCTCTTGGGGACCCCCACCAGCAAAACCAGGGGCCCAGAGGAAATTTGGGGGGGCCCAGGCCCCTGTGGCCCCACGTGTCTACGCCACTAATAGGTGGTAATAGTGCACCTGGTTTATGGAATAGTAGCGCTTGCGTGTATGATTAGTTCTAATAATTGGAGTTTTAGACACATAAGTGCTAGGCACTATTCTATAAACAGTGCGCCCAACTCACTTAAGGCTTCTTTTACTAAGCTGCACTAATGCACACTTCCTGCAGGTTAAAAGCACTTACTGCAGGATGCCTTGTCGCATCCTGGGTAAGTTCCAAATGTGTGAATGGGTGTTTCTACGCTATTAGCGCATGGCAGTGTAGATAGGTTAACTGATTAGTGCAGGACTAGCATGTGAGCCCTTACTGTCTACAAAATGGATGGCAGCAAGGGCTCTTTGCTAATTTTTGGTAATGTCTGCATGTTAAGCGCATGGGAAATTGGGAGGCGGGGATGTACAGTGTAGATCATCAAATAGATGATGTAGACGTAGCAGAGGTAAATTTCAAAACTTTAATGCACAAGTGTAATCGGAACATTACATTAAAGTTTTGAAGTTTACCTCCGCTATGTCCATGTCATCTGTTTGGTGATCTGCTCTGTGTTTGCATCGCAACATTAGCGCATGGCTGTTCAAAAAAAAAAAAAAATAGAAAAGTGACAGTTTTCTGGATTCAGTAAAAATGGCCTTAGTGTGTGGAAAAACCTGCATAAGAGCGCCCTAAGGCCATTCTCTACCACAGCTTTGTAATAGGGCCCATGAGTCTGTTTTTGTTTTGGGGTTTTTTTTCTCAAATATTAGCCACTAATTGATGTGAACCTTTCAGTTTAGAGCCAAGAAGTTTCATGTAGAATTAATGGCACCTACCTTCCAGGACATGTATTCATCGATCTCCCCAGAACATACCTCTCATTGACCCTTTGACAAATCAGCACATACACAAGATGTACCATCATTTGTAAATGTCAGAAAAATAATGCTGACACTTGTCATTTTCCCTTCGAAACACACAAAAGCAAGAATTAAATAACAAAACTTCCATGCAAACCTCATGAAACAGAAGCTTTGTTTGCCTTCACTTACATGAGTTGATACTATGGTCTCCACTATGATGCTTCTGCAAAACTGGGATTGTAAGAAACCATCTAGCTTGGCACAGAGACGGCTTTTTCTGTTCTGCAGAAATACTTGTGCAGCTTATAAAGATAAAGCACTGCTACTAGTTGGATTCTGGAATTCCATCTCTATAATCAGCCCTCTCTATATGGTATATCGTGTCTTTATAGAGGTGGTTACATTGTAGATATTATTGCAGATATCAGTTGCATAGACTTTTAAATAATTCCCCCCCCCCCCCCCCCCCCCAGCCCTTAACAATTTGGGCTACTCTTAAGATGTGTTATTTTACGGTTAACACCAGTTATTGCTAACTAGGTTGCACTACATAAAATGATATGTTCTAAATTAACATGAGTTAGTGGTGAAATAGCGCATCTTAATGGTAGCCTGCATTGATAACGGTGCCCCTTAGATTTAAAGTTAAAATGAGGGCGGAAGTTAAGTGTAACTAACTCGCTACTTAGTCCTTCAGCAAAGTGTCGCATGAGAGAAACACTTATGTGAAACAACTTTTAAGAAATGGAAGCTAGAAGAATGGTCTAAGGTTTGACAATTAAAATTCAATGCGAAGAAATGCAAAGTGATGCACTTAGGGAATAGAAACCCTCGGGAGATGTATGTGTTAGGCGGGGAGAATCTGTTAGGTACGGACGGGGAGAGGGATCTTGGGGTGATAGTATCTGAGGATCTGAAGGCGACGAAACAGTGTGACAAGGCGGTGGCCGTAGCTAGAAGGTTGTTAGGCTGTATAGAGAGAGGTGTGACCAGCAGAAGAAAGGAGGTGTTGATGCCCCTGTATAAGTCGTTGGTGAGGCCCCACCTAGAGTATTGTGTTCAGTTTTGGAGGCCGTACCTTGCGAAGGATGTAAAAAGAATTGAAGCGGTGCAAAGAAAAGCTGCAAGAATGGTAAGGGATTTGCGTTACAAGACGTATGAGGAGAGACTTGATGACCTGAACATGTATACTCTGGAAGAAAGGAGAAACAGGGGTGTTATGATACAGACGTTCAAATATTTGAAAAGTATTAATCCGCAAACTAACCTTTTCCGGAGGTGCGAAGGCAGTAGAACGAGAGGACATGAAATGAGATTGAAGGGGGGCAGACTCAAGAAAAATGTCAGGAAGTATTTTTTCACGGAGAGAGTAGTGGATGCTTGGAATGCCCTCCCACGGGAGGTGGTGGAAATGAAAACGGTAACAGAATTCAGACACGCGTGGGATAAACATAAAGGAATCCTATTCAGAAGGAATGGATCCTAAGGAGCTTAGCCGAGATTGGGTGGCAGAGCCAGCCGGTGCTGGGAGGCGAGGATAGTGCTGGGCAGACTTATACGGTCTGTGCCCTGAAGAGGACAGGTACAAATCAAAGTAGGGTATACACAAAAAGTAGCACATATGAGTTTGTCTTGTTGGGCAGACTGGATGGACCATGCAGGTCTTTTTCTGCCGTCATTTACTATGTTACTATATTGATTAATGGAACTAGATCAGGGGAGTCCAACCTCAACCCTCGCCAGGTCGGGTTTTCAGGATTTCCCCAATTAATAAGCGTAAGATCTATTTGCATACAATGTAGTCAGTGCATGCAAATAGATCTAATGCATATTCATTGGGGAAATCCTGAAAACCCGACTGGATTGCAGTCCTTGAGGACCGAGGTTGGACAACCCCTGATCTAGATAACGAAGCAGAAATATTAACTCTGGGTTTGGGGGTTATTTTTAAGCTTTTTTTATGTATAAAACAGTGCATAGTATGTGTATTGACATGGTATTGGTGTAGGGGTTCTGGTGGTGGAAGGTCAGAGTTGCCAGATAAACATGTATGTTAAAACATGCGAGTATCCTCATAAGTGTAGGTGGAAAAGTTTGCCTGCCTTAAGGCAGGTGTAACTTTGTACAGGAGCATTTGGGAAGGTGGTTTTATAAGTTAGGCCGAACCACATGGCCTACCTGCCTTCACCACTTAGGCTTTTTTCTATAAAATTACCCTCTCTGTTTTCAGAAGTGTTGTTCTGAATATTGAAGCATTTTGAAAGTAAAGCACCTTTTTTTTATTTACTAATATCCTGTTATGTAACATTATGAGAAATCTCTGTTTTTGTGTATTTTGCTAATCTCCAGGTATGTACATTTTAACTAAAGGACTCTTCTTTTTTTTAAATCATTTTGCAGGTTACAACATGATCCATTTCACCCCACTGCAAACTCTCGGCCTTTCTAGGTCATGCTATTCACTGGCAGATCAACTGGAACTAAACCCAGACTTCTCGAGGCCGGGAAAGAAGTACGACTGGGATGATGTGGGAAAACTTGTGGAAAAAATGAGAAAGGAATGGAATGTGCTTTGCATAACAGATGTAGTCTACAATCATACTGGTAAGTTGGTTTTGTTAGAAACAAATGGCTAACTTCAGTTTTATGATATCATCAATTGTAGTCTGATTTCTTTTCAGCTGATATATCTGTGGCAAAAAAATTTATGAAAAAATTGAATTTCTTTGGTCTTTTATCTCAGAGATTCTTGTAGTATTTTGTTTTTTAACTGTGTTTTGTTTAGTATTGTCTAGGGAAAGAATGCATCAATGTATGCAGTGTAATTTGGATTCTTTTTTGTTTTTGTAATTACATGTGTTTGCTGTTGTCCACGTTGAGCTACTACTCTTAAGTGTGAAATTCTAATTCAAATATAAATGTACCTTATGGAAGGAAAACCAACAGAATACATCAGTCTACTGCAACCTATACTTAGAAGTGTTTTCATGATTACAAGCTGTGTTCTTTATACATTATGGCATTATTTGTTCTTCTGAGGCCTGATCCTATAAAAATGCATGTTGAGAATATTCATTTTATGGAATATGAGCAACACCTGAGAAAATTTAAAAAACATGGGATAGGAGGCAATGTTCTGTTGTTGATTAGGAATTGGTTGATAAAAAACAGAGGATAGAGTTAAATGGCCAAGTCTTTCAGTGGAGGAAGGTGAATAGTGGAGTGCCCTAGGGATCTGTAGTGGGACCAGTGCTATTTAACATACTAATTAATGATCTGGAAATGGGAATGATGAGTGAGGTGATTTAAATTTCCAGACAACACAAAACTATTGTTAAAACTCATTCGGATTGTGAAAAATTGCAGGAAGACCGTAGGGAATTGGAAGACTGGATATCCAAATGGCAGATGAAATTTAATGTGGACAAGTATAAAGTGGTGCACATTGGGAAAAATAATCCAAATCATAGTTATTTGATGCTAGGGTCCACCTTAGGAGTCAGCCCCCAAGAAAATGATCTAGGTGTCATTGCGGTTAATATGCTGAAATCTTCTGCCCAGTGTGTGATGGCAGCCAAGAAAGCAAACAATGCTAGGAATTATTAAAGCCAAAGATGATTATAATGCCTCTGTATCACTCCATGGTGCAACCACACCTTGAGTATTGTGTGCCGTTCTGGTCGCCGTATCTTAGATATAGCAGAATTAGAAAAGTTTTAAAGAAGGGTGACCAAAATGAATAAGGGGATGGAAGTCCTCTTGTATGAGGAAAGGCTTAAGACAGAACTCTTCAGCTTGGAAAAGAGATGGCTGAGGGGGAATTTGATAGAGGTCTAAAAATACTGAGTGGTGTAGAAGGGGTAAATGTAAATTGATTTTTTTTTTTTTTTTTGCTCTTTCAAAAAGTATAAAGACTAGAGGTAACTCAAGGAGGTTACATGGTACTACTTTTAAAACAAATAGGAGGAAATATTTTTTCACTCAACGAATTGCTAAGCTCTGGAACTCATTGCCAGAGGATGTGGTATCAGCAGTTAGTGTATCTGGGTTTAAAAAGGGTTTGAACAAGTTCCTGGAGGAAAAGTCTGTTGAGCTAGACATGTGAAAGCCAGTGCTTGTCCCGGGATTAATAGCATGAATCTTGCTGCTGTTTGGGATTCTCTCAGGTACTTGTGACCTGAATTGGCCCTGTTGGAATCCGGTTAATGGGCTAGATGGACCGTTGGTCTGATCAAGTATGGCTATTCTTGCTTTATGAGACATGTGGCCTGTTGTGGTATAATACTCTTTTTAGGGGGGGGGGGGGTCCCTCCAGTTCATGAACCTACATCAGATTTTGGAGAAAACAGAAAATATTAAAGGCATTTTCCTAGACAGTCAAGTGCTGCCTGTATTATCCCCACCACCCTTAGATTGTCTCTGTGCTATGGACCTTGGAGGAACTTTCCAGGCCTGATATTGTTGAAGGGGAAAGGGGGAATGGGATTTGATATATCACCTTCCTGCGGTTACAGTCAGTGGTTTATGTACGGGTGCTTATTTTGTATCTAGGGCAATGGAAAGTTACTTGCCCAGAGTCACAAGGAGCTGCAATGGGAATCAAACCCAGTTCCCCTAGTCTGCGGGCTGATGCACCAACCATTAGGCTACAGCTCCACTTCACTGTTCTTTCATGGGTTAATTAATACATACCCATATCTTGTTTTGAATTGTTCTGTTGGCCATGGTTATTTATTACAGTTAGTACATGGTATGGTGGGAGAGAACTAAGGAGTGTTGTATACTTACCTGCCCAAGAATAACTGGATGGGTTGGCTCGTATTTTTCGCCATCATCTGCTGTTCAACAGTGAGGATTATTTTTGGGGCAGAAATTTAACCACAGAAAATGTAGGTGTGAATGTCTGTTACTGTGGAAGTAGGTTTGTATTTTCCCTTTAAAAATAGGTGGAAAGACCATAAGTAAAATGTAACTGCTGACTTTTGTAGTAGGACGGTACTAAATAGTGCTCTGAGACCCCCTTTTACTAAGGTGTGCTCACGTCTTTAGCGCGTGCTAAGATTGGGCACTTGCTAAATGTTAGAGACGCCAATGCATTCCTATAGGCGTCTTTAACATTTAGCGCGCGCTAAAAACGTGAGCGCACCTTAGTAAAAGACGCCCTGAATACATTATTCATATTCAGCCAAATAGTGGTTTGAATTTGAATATGGATCTGGGGGCTCTACTGTGATAAATCCTACTGAAATAAACACTTGATCTCTGATTTTACATTGAATCTTTTATTTGTTATGGTAAAGCTCAATGTTCATTATTCGTTTTTGGCCAAACAGTAAAATATGCTATTGGTACAGCACTACTTTGTAGCAATGTGGGCAGTTTGAAAACGGCTTCCTAGCTTACAGTTCATTGTATCTATGGTGTCTATCATCCCTTTTTAAA
This sequence comes from Microcaecilia unicolor, assembly GCF_901765095.1. NCBI lineage: Eukaryota > Metazoa > Chordata > Amphibia > Gymnophiona > Siphonopidae > Microcaecilia > Microcaecilia unicolor. The sequence continues at coordinate 81,160,393 of NC_044036.1, forward strand.
GCATCAGCAGAGTTTGTGCAACTCGATAGTGGGTAAGCATTCTGTACAGTGTGGTCAGTGATGTAAGATTTCCTTTCTTGCTAATTCCTCAGTTCACCCTAGGCTACTTCATCAGTATAAAAAGCAGAAACTGTTTTTTAAAGATAAAGGGGTGTACTTGGACACAAAAAGAAAAAAAAAATTATAATTTAACACATAGTAAAACTGACAAACCTAAGTAATCTGATATGACAGCTTAGTACAGTTTTTGGTAATAAGTGTTCTGCTTTAATTGTGAGGATGGAGGCTCCATCCCTGGCTCACCATCCTCAGAGGGACCTGTGTCTTTAAAATAATATGCCCCTTCCCCAGCATCCCTTCCCAAAATTAAGATAGTAAACCCTGGTGTGCCCTCCCTGCAGAGGGCAGTACTCAAAAATCCCTACTGGGCCATCTAGTCCTTGTGTGGGGCAAAAAGTGAGAATACCCCTCCCCCTTTTTATGGTTATCCCTTGACAAAAAGCAGGACCCTCTATCTCCCCACACAAACCCCAACTTGTTTCTGCCTCAATGTGACCATGTTGTAAAATGGCACCTCCTGACTCCTAACAGTATGTTGAAACATTCCACTCTAGGTTATTCTGCCGCAAAGGGAGCTATTTGGCACACTAAGGCGTAAGGGGTCAGGTGCTGCTATTTTGCAACAGGGCAATGCTGGAGCAGGAGTGAGTGGAGTTTGCCCCTGCAACCTATGGAATTCCCAGACTTAAGGGCCTGTCAGGTGTTGAGCAATCTTCTGACATGGAAGGGGGGGGCACTGGCCCATTAGGACTGTTCATCTTAATATTGAGGAAGGCACTGTATGGGGAGGGGGTATTTGTTTGTTTTTATATGTTATGTATTATGTTTTTACTTACCCTAATTTAGCTGATATTCTTCGCACCTTAATTGTAATAATATGTTGAACGTCTTATTCTGTTAATGTGATTGCCATTGCGACATAATGTAAGCCACATTGAGCCTGCAAATAGGTGGGAAAATGTGGGATACAAATGCAGCAAATAAAAATAATCTCAACACAGCAGCTGATGATCTTTGTGGAAGTTAACTACATCTTCAGAAATGTGTTAACTTTACAGGCCCAACGTGCAGTAAAGGGGTACATGCAAGCCGCGTTAACCGTTTAGTAATGAGCTACTTTGCCTACCTTTCACCTGATATTTTTTTTTTATGCTAAAGGTAGGTTAACATGGTTTAATGTACATTAGTAACCAGGTATGTTAATTACCACAAAACCTTCATTTGATACTACTTAGTAAATAAAGTCCCAAAGCATTTAAAACAATGTTGTTTCCAGTAAGTACAGTATATCTGCTTGCTGGCATTGCTATTAACAAGACATATATTGCATGAGAAAATATTTCCTTTTTCAGACAGTGAAAACCTTCAGATAAGGAAGGCTGCTCCTGTTGTGTGCTCGTCTCTTATGAGTGGGTTACTTTTAATTTGTATATTGGCTATGCTCCATGCTGTAAAGGTCAACCTTCAGTGGAAAGTAACATCTTCCATTTCATTACCGAACTCTAAATGCACTTGAGGTATCCCATATCATAGGGCAGTTTCCAGTAAGAAGCAGCTTTTCCTGTACAGAGAAACTGCATTTCTCATGTCTCCAGTCTTCCATAACTTCTCTAGGCCTTATTCTGTTTCTTGGATGATACTAATGGTGAAGCACTATGCTGAGAGGGTGTGGCACAGGAAGTCAGCACTGTTTCTGTGGCACTGCTACTACCTACTAATCATTTATAAAGTGCCACAGGACATGTATCAATTCCTTGCACTGTTCTGGAACTGCGCAGGGAATTAACTCCTCAATGATCAATGCTAATAACAATCAAGGTTAGGCACGCTATTAGTGTTGATCATCAGGGGAAAGCACCGGAGGATTGTCCCTGGGCGTGTGCACAGGCACAGTCCTTCCGCACTTGTTTGACAGATCTGGGTTGTCAAAATTCAGGACCTGGCAAACATTCCAGGAGCTGGAGGTCTGGTGGATTCCTGGGGACCCCCCACCACCACCACCAAAAGGCAAAAGGAGCTGATGGCCTAGTGCTCCCCAAGCCCCCTCATCCCCCTGGACACCGACACAGCATTGCATAGCTGTAATTCGGGTTCCTCTTTCCCACATGCATCACTTTACACTTGCTCACATTAAACGTCATCTGCCATTTGAATGCCCAGTCTCGTAAGGTCCTCTTGTAATTTTTCACAATCCTCTTGCAGTTTAACAACTTTGAATACTACTACTATTATTATTTGTGTTGTCAGCAAATTTAATTACCTCACTGGTTACTCCCATCTCTAAATCATTTATAAATCAGTGGCGTAGCCAGAAAGCAATTTTTGGGTGGGCCAACAGGTTGGATGGGTGGGCATTAGAGTTGCCAACTTTTTTGAAAAAGAAAAAAACAGCAAACCTGATGCACCCATGCTCTGTCCCTACCCCACTCCCCATAACTTCAATGAGTGTTGCAGTGCAGGCTTCAGTGGCTGCAGGCTGCACTATTCCCGATACTCTCTGGTGGTCATCTAGTCATTTCAGGCACATTTTTGTGCCTTGTTCATAAGAAAAACAGATCCGGGTGAAAACATCCAAGTGTTTGTCAGGGACGTCCTTGTTTTTTTCGATTATGGGTCAAGGATGTCCAAGCGTTAGGCATGCCCAAGTCCCGCCTTTGCTACGCCTCCAACACGCCCCCTTGAACTTTGGCTGTCCTTGCGATGGAGTGCAGCTGGAGGCGTCCTAAATCAGGTTTCGATTATACCGATTTGGACGTCCCTGGGAGAAGGAGGTCCATCTTCCGATTTATGTTTAGATGGACGTCCTTCTCTTTCGAAAATGAGCCCATTAGGCACTCAAGTGTCCATATAGAATAAGCTCTTGCCCTGCATTACGGGGGCACCTAAATGGAGACACCCTGATGTAGAATTGCCCCATGGTGAATGGGTTTGCTCTTAAATGAGCGTGTTAGCATCATGTTTGTTTGTTACATTTGTACCCCGCGCTTTCCCACTCATGGCAGGCTCAATGCGGCTTACATGGGGCAATGGAGGGTTGAGTGACTTGCCCAGAGTCACAAGGAGCTGCCTGTGCCTGAAGTGGGAATCAAACTCAGTTCCTCAGTTCCCCAGGACCAAAGTCCACCACCCTAACCATTAGGCCACATGTTACTTTATAATGTTGCTGTTGTTTGGTCTTTGTATTAGTCAATTGTTGTCAAGCTGGCAGAGATATAAGGATATTGTTAACAATGGGTCTTTGTTTTATTTTAAGAAACCATTAGAAGTTAGGATTTAGCACATAGTTAAATAATAAAATATATATATATATATTTTTTTTTTTTGCTGTAGCTGCTAACAGTAAGTGGATCCAAGAGCATCCAGAGTGTGCCTACAACTTAGTGAATTCCCCACATCTGAAAGCAGCTTGGGTCCTGGACAGGGCACTCTGGCATTTGACCTGTGACGTGGCCAGTGGGAAATATAAAGACAGAGGGCTGCCACCTCTGATTGAGAATGAGCAGCAGCTGAATGTGAGTAAGGACTGTGGAATCATTGTCAACATCTAGAAATGTGAAAACTGCACTCGGGCTAATTTTATATGCTGCTACCTCGTCTTAGTGTAAATGTGCGTAAGTGACAATGTACGTGCATAAATGACCATTTACTTTGGTCATTTATGTGTGGTGTTTACATGGCATGTATTTGCACTGTGGGCATGCACATAGAGTGCCTGCAGAGTGTGGGCAGTGCAGGCAACTCTGTGCATGGATTATAAAATACCATAATTGATGTACTTTCTTGCAAAATGTAGACGCATAGGGCTTGTGTGAGAGATTTGCACCTTTAAGGAGAATTTTTGGTTGCTTATGCTAGTATTGTATAGTAGGTACTTACTTTTCTGTATGAAATAGTCTTGAAATACTTTACCTTACTTTGTTTGATGAAATGCCTCACCAAAGAGCTCAAGGCAAGTTACAACAAACATATCAATACACAAAAGTACATCAACTACGTAATTATTCAAAATTAAAACAAAATCAAAAGCATTTCTTCAATACGCATCAAAAGGTGCCTATTCATAAAAGTCCCTTCTCAGAGGAAGGGAAACAAGAACAAAAAAGATAAAGTATAGGAGGTTAGAGGAAATTGAAAACCATCCCCTTTTCAACTTGAAAAGGAGTAGACTCCTTCCTTGAGATAGTTAACAGAGACACAAGACTTCTAGTCCCACTCCTAACCCCTTTGTATTCTGGCATTTACAAATGGATTTTGCTGTACTGCCTTGCTAGATTAATGATGAGATTGAGGGCTGACCAGCAGAAGCTTAAAAAGCACTTGTGAGTGTCAGTAATAGTGGGGGAAGGTAACCATGGCAGAGTAGCTGCAGGACAGAATCTGCCAGTCAGAAAGTAAACTGGACTCTTAACCTGGCTATTCTGCAACAGCTGCCCTTAGAATCTGTGCTTTTGATTAATGGAGGTACCTTCCAAATCTCTTATCAAACATATAAATTGCGAGTGACCGTACTCACCCGCAAATGCGCAGTGGAGACCGAACTTTCAAGGAGCAACACTCCAAGCCCCGCCTCCACCAGCAGCTCCTGTTCTGGACGTAATGCAGCCAATAGGGAGGGAAGGAGGGGGCGTGGAAATCGGAGGGGGAGGAGCCATGTACATCGGAGGTGCACAACAAATCTGCAACTATGGAGGAGGGCATGGAACTTGCCAACGGGAGGAACGGTGGAGGCGTGCAAAACGGCGCAGGATGGAGGGAGGAAGACAAGGGTGATGCAGTACACACACACACAGAACAAGTCAGGAACACAGGACAGAGGACAGTTGGTGGAAATCGGACGGAGAGGGGCGAAGGAGGGGGCGTGGACATCCGTGGGGGAGGGAGGGAGGATGGACAAGCACAAGGATAGGAGCAGAGGGAGGAGCCGTGGAAATCGCTCTCAAATGGCAGGCTCTCTGTTCGACATGGCATGGAGGGGGAGGAGCCATGTACATCAGAGGTGCACAACAAATCTGCAACTACGGAGGAGGGCATGGAACTCGGCAACGGGAGGGACGGTGGAGGAGGGAGGGAGACAAGGGTGATGCAGTACACACACACAGAACAAGTCAGGAACAGAGGACAGTTGGTGGAAATCGGAGGGAGAGGGGCGAAGGAGGGGGCGTGGACATCCCTGGGGGAGGGAGGGAGGGAGGATGGACAAGCACAAGGATAGGAGCAGAGGGAGGAGCCGTGGAAATCGCATGGGGGGGAGCAGCAGTGTAAATCGCTGGGAAATGGCAGGCTGTAGGGAGGGACAGCAGGACCACTACTATTTTCACTCAGACAACAGGAAGGAGGTCTGTTGTTGGACATGGGCATGGAAATCGGAGCAGGAGGCAGGACCAGGAGGGGCGTGGACATCAGAGGGGGTAGGGAGGGGGAGACTGGACAAAAACTAGGATAGCAGCAGAGGGAGGAACCGTGGAACAAAGATAACCAATGGCCAGAACCGCTACCATCCGGGGAGGAGCCAATGCGGAGACCTGGCCCACGAGAAACTAATGCAGGAGAGAAGAGAACCACCAGAAACCAAGCAGGGATCCAAAACTGTTCAGGAGGCCACAGCAAAGGTAAGCACATGCATTCACTTCGCTGCACACACACACACACACACACACACACACACACACACACACGTCCTGCTTTGCTGCAAGCAAGGCATACCTGTCACGCCCCTTTGGCTCACTGAACAGCACCAGTCAGCAGAAGGGGCGGAACAACAACAACATGTATGGGGGGGGGGGGGGGGGGGGGGGAAGAGACCTGCACGGGACTGCAAAATGAGCCTGCCTTTCAAACTGCTCCAACAACTGCCTACAAGGAGACACTGAACCTCCACTGAGACAGGGAGTACTAACAGCTCACTAGCACTCTCTCTCACTCACTCACTGTCTCACTCACACACACACACACACACACACACTAGCAGCTCACACTCACTGTCAATTTGCCACATAAAAACACTTTCTCTTTCATTCTCACACACTGGCACACACACACAATATTAAACGAAGGGGTGGGGGAAGGCAAATAAAAACAAAACCCTGATTTGCACCTTGCAACAAATGGATATAAGGAGCCACTAACCACCACCACTGTGACAGCTCACTCTCATGCTCTGTCTCTTTCCCAGAAAGACACACTTTCTCTCTCACTCACTCACTCACCCAAGCACACACACACACACACACACACACACACACACAATATTAGAAGAAGGGGTGGGGGCAGGCGAAACAACAAGGAGCACTGATTTTAACCTAAACAAAAAAAAACCATAAGGACCAACTGACCCACTCCACTCTGACACCTCACTCTCATGCTCTCTGTCTGTTTCCCAGAGAGACACACTTTATCTATCACTCGCTGACTCACACACACACAATATTACAAAAAGGGGTGGGGGCAGGCAAGTGGGAAAAAAAAGCACTAATTTGTACCCTAAAATAACTCGCTATAAGGAGCCAATGACCCCCTCCACTGTGACAGGGAGTCCTAGCAGCTCACTGACACACACAAACTCACTTTTCAAAGCCCACAAACACCGGCTACAAGGAGCAACTAACACTCACTCTCTAATACACATACACGCTCTGTCTCTCACTCACACAGACGCACACACACACACACTTTCACACTGCACACTTTGTCTACCACACACACACACAAAAAATATTACAAGGAGGGGAGCCAGACAACAGAAAAAAACATCAAACCATTGACCCTCCACTGTGACAAGGAGTACTACCACCTCACTCTCACACAGACACACACTTTCTCTAACACTCTCACACACACTCAGCTACAACAACATTACAACTGATTTGAACTACTGTGACAAATCAGAACAAGAAAAGGACTGTAACAAAACAGAAACACTACTATTAAAAAAGCAACCTAAAACAACTAATATGCCACGACGAAACTAGACACCACAGGAACTGAGCAGGCAGCTCATGATTTAGAATTGAAGAGGAGGAAAGCTCAAAGAGATAGAATTAGACATGAAAATAAAACAGAAACACAAAAACATGCAGAAAAAGAAAGAGTACGCAATTACAGAAAACATCGCAGTGAACTACAAAAACATGAAGAAAGACACAGACGTCAACAATCAAGAATCAACAAACACTTAGTGGACCTTCAAATGACAAGACACAAAGCTTTAAGAACATTACAAGAGTTTCAGGAAAAAAATATAAACAGTAGCAGCCTTGGCAACTTTTGCGAAATCTGTGAACATTGTCATGCAAAACACTTTAAAAATGAGAGACCAACAGATAAGAAGTTTAATGTTTGCTGCAATAAAGGGTCTATACATTTACCGCCTATACTACAAATGAATACATTAAGAGCTTGATGACTGCACAAGATCCAGATTCAAAACATTTATGAAAATATACGATCATATAATAGTGCATTAGCATTTGTATCAGTGGGAGCAAAAATGAATGTCCCTAGAGGTTTTGGACCATACTGTTTCAAATACACGGACAAATGTAAAAATCATTATTAAATGTTTTCCCCCCTTATTTAATTTCTTTTTTTCATTAATCGATGGAGGGAGGGCAGGGGACAGAGGAGGGTGGCTGCACATGGGGAAGAGCAGGGACAGAGCACAGTTGCTGCACATGGAGGTGAAATTTAAAAAAAACGCCCGTTTTAAACGGGCTTAACGGCTAGTTTAATTAGAAACAAGCCCATAGAGTCCTTTTCTATATAGTGTTCTTTGTGCCTGATCTATGGAGCTGTTTCCATCTAAAGACAGCTTAGATAGAGGATAAATGACAGTTTTTTAGGCTATTTTGTGGATAAATGACGTTTTTAGGCTATTTTGTAACAGGCAACTGGCCTTATAAAACAGTCATGTCTGTGTGTGTGTTCCTATTACTAATTATTCATCTAGTTGTATTAATAATTTTGGCACAGTTGGTAAATCACCCTGTGATTATGGGTTCACATTTCATGCTTAAAAACCCTGCTACCTTTTTCTGCCCATTGGAGAATTTGTGCAAGAATAAGTTCAGTGGACAACAGGTGAGTTGAGAAACACAGTAGAACTCTAAGTTAAGAAGGCAATATTTTTTCAAAGACCTGACACAGCCCTGTGTTTCAGCAGATTGCCAGTATCAGGGGTGTAAAACATACAAATAATTTAAAATGCAAATATTGAAACTTTCTGGCCATGAAACTGTCATATGGCATCTCCTTTTTTTCTTTTTTTATGTTTGGTGTTGTCAGTATACTATTTTAGAATTTCCATGTACATTTGGGGGGGTTTTTTGTATATATTTTTTTTTTATTGGCAAACAGCAACTAAAAAGCATGATAAAATGTTTGGGTTTTGATTTTTATTTTTTGATTTTATTTTTTTATTTTTTGAAGGAGTCGTTAGAGGGAGGGCTCCCTCCTGAGGAGGAGTTGGAGGATCCGAAAGTATTAAGGTTGTTTCATAAAGAGGAGCTCAGTACTCTTATTTCTGAGGGACTGGCTGTGCTTTCTATTGAGGAGCCTTCTGCTTCAGCGTCAGGAGTTCCATCTTCGTTGATCATGAGGGTTTTAGAGGTCCTTCTATTCCCAATGCATCCCGACATTCAGAACCTGATTGCAGCAGAATGGGTCTCACTGAACGCGAGGCTGAGAGTGGGAAGAGCCGTGGCTCACCTCTACCCATTAGTTCCGGAAGAGAAGGATAAATTGCGGCTTCTCAGAGTGGACTCCCTGATTTACGGTGGTGATTAAGAAGACCACTTTGCCAGTGGAAGGGGACATTGCCCTAAAAGACCTACAGGATAGGAAGTTTAGAAGGGTTTGAAGTGGCTTCTATGGGCCTTCATGCGACCAGTGTGCAGCTGATTCGTGGCAAAAGCATGCCTGAAGTGGCTTCAGCAGTACACAAATAATTTGGACGCCATAACACCCAGGTGGAAACAGAGTTGATCTATTTGGAGAATGCTATTTATGACATGTTATGGTTTACGGCCCCCAGTATGTCTTTGGCTGTCATGGTATGTTGGCAACTCTGGTTTGTGGCATTGGACAGCTGATGCAGCATTAGTCATGTCTAGTTAAACTGCCGTTTTGGAGCAAGTGGTTATTTGGAGAAGATCTCAGTATCTTGGTGAAGGAACTGGGGGAAAACTAAGCCACAGCTGTTGCCAGAGGTTAAGCTAAAAGCCTTTGGTCGTCTGTCTTCAGGGGGCTCTCTGTTTTGAGGCAGCAGATGGTATTGGCCTGGTCGTCAGCAATATGGTCTGAAGTCCTACTTTCTGGCACGTCAGTGTTCCTTTCGTGCAGACAGAAGTCCTGTCAGTTAACTAGAGCACCCGATGCCTCCAGAGATTCGCAATGATGTGAGTCTGGTCCACTCTTCTCTTCTCTTCCACTGGTGGGAGGAAGTCTCCAGGAGGAGTGAGCCTAAATTACATCAAACCAGTGATTCTGATTATTCTTACAGAAGGTTACAAGCTGGAGGTCTCCCGCCCAGTCACTTCTCTCTTCTTGCAGCCTCCTTGTTGAAAGGGAACCAAGGCAGTTGAGGTTCAGACCACCGTAGATTCCTTGCTGACATTCTGGGCCATTGTTCAATTCCCCAAACCAAAAATGGACAAGGCAGATATACCATGTACCTCACTGTCCCAAAGAAGGAAGGCACTTTTCATCTGGTCTGAGATCTCAAAGGTTTAAACCGTTGCTTCCTAGTGTCCCATGTTAGCAATGAGACACTAAGAGCAGTCGTTGCCTTGGTTCAAGCAGGCGAATTTCTTACTGCCTTCGACCTCAAGGAAGCGTACTTGCATATACTCATATGGCTGTCGCATCAGAGGATCCTACATTTTGCAGTTCTGGACAGTCACTTCCAGATCAGGGTTTCCCCTTCGTCTCGCCATGGCTCTAAGACGTTATCAAGGTTTTGGTGGTGATGGCATATTTTCTTTCATGCTAGGAATCGGAGTTCACCATATCTTGAAAACTGGCTCATTCGTGCATCATCCTATTTGGACAGCATGGCAGCAATAGATAAATTTGTTCGTGTTCTGCAGTCAGGTTGAGTGATCAATTTTGAGAAGAGCAGACCAACTCCATCACAGATACTGGAGTATCTGGCATTTTATTCGATACAGCACAGTAGAGGATCTTCCTCACAGGCGCAGGAGGTTGAAGCTGGTTCAACAGATTCGTATTCTCAGTCAAGGCACGCTCAGGATCTGGAACTACATCCAGATTCTGTGGTTAGTGATGGCAGAGATGGAAGTGGTGCATTGGGCAGGCTTCTCAGCTGCTGGTCTTCAGTGTCACAAAGTGCATCCTTCATTTTCTTGGACTTTGGTTTCCAGACGGCATATGCAGTGGTGGTGGTCATCCAGGAATTTGACCGTCTGAGCTCCCTTTCTGATAACACAATGGGAAGTGGTATCAATGGACGCCAGCAAGTTGGGTTGGGGAGCGCATTACAAGTTCCATCTGGCACAGGGCGGTGGCTTATATCAGCAAGCAAGGTGGGACCCACAGCCATCCAGTGGCAGTGGAGGTGGTCTCCCTCATGAGCTGAGCAGAGGAAAAATCTTCTCTGCTTGTCGGCAGCTCACATCACTGGGTCCTTTAATGTGGAGGTGGACTTTCTCAGCAGGCACTCCTTGGACCCAGAAGAATGGGAACTATCCAGCCAGAATTTTCAGCTGATAGTGGACTAATGGGATTCTGCACTTCTGGATTTTATAGCAGTGAAAAGGAATGCTGAAGTGTATAAGTTATTCAGCCATCGGAAAGAACTGGGCTCAGTGGGGATCAGTGCCCTACTGCAGCCCTGATCGGAGACATATCCACTGTGTCTTCCCTCCGTGGCCCACGGTAGAATGTGTTGTAAAGGATCACATTGCACCGGGATCGAATAATTCTCATAACCCCGGATTGGCTGTGGAAGCTGTGGTACACAGACCTGATTCGAATGCTGAATGGAGGTCCTCCATCTTCCACAGGTGCACAGCCTACTGAAGCAGGTCCGGTGCTCATGAAGGATTCCTGCACCTTTGGTCTTACACTTTGTTATTGAAAGGGCTCAGTTGAGGTGAAAAGGTTATTCTGATTTAGTCATTACTATTTTGTTTCAGGCATATGCCAAAGTGAGGAAGATGTTCAAGGGCTGGTGTGTTGAGCGCAGACTTCTTGCCTTTCTCCAAGCATGCCAACAGAAAGCATTGGTGTTGGGTTCTCTAAAAGTTTAAGTTGCAGCTTTGGCCTGTTTCAAGGGCCAACTACAGAAGATGTCTCTTGAGGCTTACTCAGATAGCATTTGATTCTTGTGGGGAGTGGGCTGCTTGCAGCCTCCCTTTGGTACGCCGTGTCGAGAGTGGAACCTTAATTTAGTCGTTTGGGCTCTTCAGAAGCCTCCTTTCAGCCACTCCGGAAGGCCTCCTTGAAAGATCTTGCACTAAAAACAGTGTTCTTAGTGACTTTTGCATCAGCACATAGGGTTTTGGAGCTTCAGGCTTTATTGGGATCCATTTCTTTGCTTTTCAGAGGCGGGGACTCCATCGTTTTGCAGAAGGCAAAGAGGCTCTGTATTCTTCCTTGAAGATTTTCGATGTTTATAGAGTCCTCGTTTGATATCTGGAAGTCAAGAATGAGTGTCGCAAATCATACAGATTGTGTGGTTTTTGGTAAACGGAGACTTGACCTTAGAGCTAGATGGCTGAAGGAGATGATTGCGTCAGCTTATTTACTTGCGGGGAAGCAGGCCCCTTAGACCTTGTGGGCTCATTCTATGAGGCGGTCAGTGATATCCTGTGTGAAAACTACCTTACTGTTTCCAGTGGATATTTGTAAGGCAGCAACGTGGTTGATACTGCATACCTTTACAAAGCACTACAAGGTGGATGTTGCAACACACTCTGAAGCTAGTTTTGGGGCTTTGGTCCTCAGAGCGGCGGCACCAAGATCCCACCCTCTCTAGAGATTGCTTTTGAACATCCCACAGGTTCTGGAATAGTGGGAAGCTACGTAATAGGAGACATTGTCTTACCTGATCATTTTCTTTCTATTAGTCTTTTCCACTATTCTAGAAGCCCACCCAAGGTATCTGAAATGTTTAGTTGGTACAAAATAATGGGTCAGATAACGACTGTCGCCTTGCATGGTGCTTCCTGCATATTTCTTGTTTGCTACAAGTTGTCCAGAGATGAGGTGTCTATACATGTTTGCTCGACTGGTTCGTGTTAGGTTAACAAATTGTTTAAGATGGTTGTGTTTTTATTTTGAGTTTCTTTTTACTTCTTGTCTACGTAAATACTGAGGGGCTGGACTGGATGCCAAGAGCGAGATGTTTCAGCTCAGTTTTCAGTTCTCTGTCTCCACCTGCTGGTTGATGGACACAGCTGTCCCAGAGGTTCTAGAATAGTGGAAAGGACTAATAAAGAAAATTACCAGGTAAGACCTAATTTCTTCTTAGCACTCCCTTTCGCGGGTCTTTCCCTCACGCTAAGGCCATTTTTATCATGGCTGAAAAACTCCTGATTTTCTGGGTGGGTTTTTTTTTTTGTTGTTGTTGTTGTTTTCCCCCCTCATTAATGACCATGTGCTAATATTGTCATTAGCATGCAGCCATTTTTAAAAATTACCACAGGAGCACTTAGTTGCAGACTAGTTAAGAGATGATCTTCTAAGGGTAGATGCATAGAACTGTGGCGCTGTTCCCTAGAGCGCCAGAAAGTACCGTCTCACAATGAGAAACAAATAGCAGCCAATGCTCAACACTATCAGCGTGCATATAATTTGGATGCTGGTAGTGTTGAACATTGGTTGGTAAAGGAGTCAGAACGTTCCTGGCGCATTCCCACAAGAGCTAAGCAGTAGGCACAGCTCTTGTGCACATGTCCAATGTACCGGGGGGGTGCTCCCAATACACTTAATAGGATTTTTTGCTCTCCAGAAGCAAGGAGTCGGCGGCCTCCTCTGTCAGACCCATTGCAGTACTAAGCCTGCGCCTGATCTTTAGGAAGATGCAAAAAAAGAAGCAGCAAGAACTATCGCCTTCCTTCCAACAGTCACTGGAGGCGCCTCAGACAGGTGCAGCAGCCCAGCCTTTGTTCTTCTGTGTCCTCACTTTCATGCTCCAACAGAAATCCTGGGCAGAGAGGACTATAAAAGTCACCCTGCCCTAACAACTAAAACCTACCGACAGCTCAGGAGCTGTTGGTAGATTTTAGGGCAACAGTTTTCCATGTGTTTTTTTCTTTGTGTATTGCACAGAATCACTAATGAGCTCATTTAAATACTAGCAAGCTAATTAGCATGGCACTTTGGGTCACTGCTTCTGTGCACAGTAAAGCAGTGGCCGAAAGCCTCTGACATTAGCTTTGTCAATAACGTTTCATTTAAATTGGCTAAAACAAGTCTAAATGAAATGTTACAAGCACGGTAACATTTGAGCATCTCCCTTCTAGTGATGAACATGATACTTGCTTGATTATAGGGAGGTCTGAGCACCTGAATCTTGTACCAGTTTTTTGTGGTACTCCAATTGCTAATAATTGACTATCGGCTTACTTTTATTTAGCAAATTGCTGAGTGGAGGAGCAGCCTGGTGGTTAAAGCACCAGTTGACATTCAGAGGTGCCAGTCCAAATTCCATTGCTGTTCCTTGTGATCTTGAGCAATTCACTTAACCCCTATTGCTTTAGGTACAAAATTAGATTGTGAGCCCTACAAGGACATAGAAATACCCAGTGTACCTGAATGTAATTCACCTTGAGTTACTACTGAAAAAGGTATGAGCAAAATCTAAATAAATAAATAATTTTTCTTCACACTGTGTCAGATATATACCTTAAAAGGATTCATAGCTAATAAAACTCTTCACTCACTGATACATTCTTTATTTATGTCTAGGTTGGATTATGGAAACATTATTTATGCAAGCCTTTCAAACATGACTGTAAAACACCTTCAGAGCTTACAAAACACTATCTGTCTTTTGAGCAACGCTCTACATCGAGATCATGTTTGCCCTCTCTTTGTTTTTCGCTGGCTCTTAATAAAATGCCATATCCTTGCTCATAAGGCATTCTATGAACAGATTCCTAGTTATCTTGCAGTTTTGGCCTCCCCCCCCCCCCCCCTCCCCAACCCATGTTCCTAACAAACCCTTTTGTTTCCTAACTGACTTTCGAATGGTCAGTACTCACCTTTGTAGAGCTCACTTGGCTACTACTCAAGAATCTGCTTCTTTTTTTCTATTTAGCCCCCTTCCTTTGGAATCAATTTCCTCGCAGCCTTCGAGCTGAAGGAATTACAGTGGGGGAAATAAGTATTTGATCCCTTGCTGATTTTGTAAGTTTGCCCACTGACAAAGACATGAGCAGCCCATAATTGAAGGGTAGGTTATTGGTAACAGTGAGAGATAGCACATCACAAATTAAATCCGGAAAATCACATTGTGGAAAGTATATGAATTATTTGCATTCTGCAGAAGGAAATAAGTATTTGATCCCCCACCAACCAGTAAGAGATCTGGCCCCTACAGACCAGGTAGATGCTCCAAATCAACTCGTTACCTGCATGACAGACAGCTGTCGGCAATGGTCACCTGTATGAAAGACACCTGTCCACAGACTCAGTGAATCAGTCAGACTCTAACCTCTACAAAATGGCCAAGAGCAAGGAGCTGTCTAAGGATGTCAGGGACAAGATCATACACCTGCACAAGGCTGGAATGGGCTACAAAACCATCAGTAAGACGCTGGGCGAGAAGGAGACAACTGTTGGTGCCATAGTAAGAAAATGGAAGAAGTACAAAATGACTGTCAATCGACAAAGATCTGGGCTCCACGCAAAATCTCACCTCGTGGGGTATCCTTGATCATGAGGAAGGTTAGAAATCAGCCTACAACTACAAGGGGGGAACTTGTCAATGATCTCAAGGCAGCTGGGACCACTGTCACCACGAAAACCATTGGTAACACATTACGATATAACGGATTGCAATCCTGCAGTGCCCGCAAGGTCCCCCTGCTCCGGAAGGCACATGTGACGGCCCGTCTGAAGTTTGCCAGTGAACACCTGGATGATGCCGAGAGTGATTGGGAGAAGGTGCTGTGGTCAGATGAGACAAAAATTGAGCTCTTTGGCATGAACTCCACTCGCCGTGTTTGGAGGAAGAGAAATGCTGCCTATGACCCAAAGAACACCGTCCCCACTGTCAAGCATGGAGGTGGAAATGTTATGTTTGGGGGTGTTTCTCTGCTAAGGGCACAGGACTACTTCACCGCATCAATGGGAGAATGGATGGGGCCATGTACCGTACAATTCTGAGTGACAACCTCCTTCCCTCCGCCAGGGCCTTAAAAATGGGTCGTGGCTGGGTCTTCCAGCACGACAATGACCCAAAACATACAGCCAAGGCAACAAAGGAGTGGCTCAGGAAGAAGCACATTAGGGTCATGGAGTGGCCTAGCCAGTCACCAGACCTTAATCCCATTGAAAACTTATGGAGGGAGCTGAAGCTGCGAGTTGCCAAGCGACAGCCCAGAACTCTTAATGATTTAGAGATGATCTGCAAAGAGGAGTGGACCAAAATTCCTCCTGACATGTGTGCAAACCTCATCATCAACTACAGAAGACGTCTGACCGCTGTGCTTGCCAACAAGGGTTTTGCCACCAATATTAGGTCTTGTTTGCCAGAGGGATTAAATACTTATTTCCCTCTGCAGAATGCAAATAAATTCATATACTTTCCACAATGTGATTTTCCGGATTTAATTTGTGATGTGCTATCTCTCACTGTTACCAATAACCTACCCTTCAATTATGGGCTGCTCATGTCTTTGTCAGTGGGCAAACTTACAAAATCAGCAAGGGATCAAATACTTATTTCCCCCACTGTATGTAAAGATTTAAAACCCATCTTAAGGCTCATTTTTTTTCACCTTGCTTTTGATGGCTAAACTATGGGTTGACTATAATTTCTTCCCATTGTCTAGATCTGGTTCTTCAAAAAAAAATTTCTTGTGTGACTGTCTTTTCTTAGTCTCTTTTCTATTTAAGAATGAACTTCTTTCTTTTTACTTAATGTAAATTTTATTATACATCGCTGAGATCCTTTTGGCAAAGCGGTATATCAGATTTCAAATAAAATATAGGTGGTTAAAGGGGTCCTGAGTTAGTATGTGGTAATGTTGATGTGCTAACTGGCTAGCACAGGAATAACCCACTCTGCCCTGACGCCCCCTTAAAAAATACAAAAAAATTACTACGTGGTTAGTGTGCAGACATGGCAAAACTGATTTTAATGTGTGTCCCATGTTAGGCCATTTTTGCTGCATTGGGTGTGTGTTAGCACCTAGCATGCCTTAGTAATAGGGCCCCTTAGAGCCCTACTGCTGTTTCTGTCTCATTCATCCCACCTGTGGCCCAAATCACTTGTTCTTTAGTTACTCGTCTGTGTTGCTGGTTCCCTCTGCCTTGCCTGCCTTTAGGGAATTGTGCCAGTTCAGTGCAATTCAGCTGTAATCATAGGGACACTAAATTGTGATGTTGAGTATTTTGAAAGCTGCTCTGTTACTGGTTAGCAGTTACAACCATATGCAAATTTGTGTACTAAAGGAAGAAAGCTGCATGAAATGTTTGCAGATCGCTTTGTGTTTTGTGTTCAAAATATTTTCAGATGCTTGAAAATTATTCTGTTTTGATTGTGGTAGAATGCTTTATCTGGCATACCTATGTTGTTCCAGGTAAGTATCTCGTATCATTTGTCAGTATTAATATGGTATAATTGCTTAAATATTTAGGACAATTTTCTAAGCTGTCTGTGTGGGTAAATTGATTTTTCTGAAAATTTGCTGGTTGAAAGTCTTAAGACTTCCACAGTTCATGTGCTTTCAGCTGTGGAAAAAGAGGCATTCTGGGAAGAGAATGGTATTTTAAGCTAAAACAGTACATGCAAAGCATGTAGGCACTTTCAGCAACCATTTCTTTGCACTTGATAATTTTCAAGGAAATGTAGGGTAACTTCTCTTTGAAAATTGCCTAGAATAACTCTTTGCAATAATTGCCCATGCACATAAGAAAAATAATGCAAGCTATTCAAACTGCCCTGTTATATATAATTTATCTGGAAAACATATTTGTAGCTTGATTTTAGTACCACATAAAGATTGAAAAATGTATAAAATTAAAATGGAATATGGTTTCATTGTTTTTTTGGGGTTTTTTTCTGCAGTGCATTCGTAAAATCATGTGGGAGGATGTTTATCCCAAAATAAATCTCTGGGAATTTTATCAAGTGGATGTTTCGAAAGCTGTTAGTCAATTCAGAACTCTTCTTGCCAAAGGTAAATGACATGCTGTATGCTATCTGTGTAGTTGAATTGATCTCTTCAGTAGCAGAGAAATCGTGAAAGCAGAACAGATTTCAAAACTCAAGCTATCGGAAACGAAACCTATATTGCACAAGTTCTACACAAGGTGTGGGCAACTTTTATACACAGAGGGCCACGTAAATGTCAGTACTATCCCTAGCAGGCCAGACACAGAAAATTCACAAATGCACCTTACAATTCATTGCTAACAAAAATCAATGTGATGACTGAATGTGCATGAATTTTTACCAGAATAGTCTGTCTTTTCAAACAGTTCTTGTCCCTTTGTTGTATCCTTCAGCAGTTCCACTGACAACTAACTGTGGTTAATGATGTTTTCACTTGAATCTTGTGTGGCAGTACATGAACTCATGTATAGCTGCAAAGCTCTTAAGGGTCAGGGCAGCCTGGAATATTATTAAGGGCCTGCTCCACCTTCTTGTTTTGTCTAAATTCTGAGATTATGCTACAGACAACAGCAGACATTCTGTTCTTATAGGGGCAGTTGTAAGGGGAAAAACAGTTTGTTTTATTGGAAAAAAAAAACAATTCAGTAAAACATATCATTATCTGTGTTAAAATACCATGCAAGTCTATGGACTTGATCAGGGGGCAAGTATATCTATAGAAAAGATACCCTGGTTCTCTGAAAAAGCATGTGATTTTTCTCAGTGGAGGAGGGTAAATAGTGGAGTGCCACAGGGATCTGTACTGGGACCGTTGCTATTTAACATATTTATAAATGATCTAGAAATGGGAGCAACAGGTGAAGTGATTAAATTTGCAGATGACATAAAACTATTCAAAGTTTGTTAAAACATGCGGACTGTGAAAAATTGCATGAAGACCTTAAATTGAAACACTGCGTGGCCAAATGGCAGATGAAGGCATTTGGTCATGGGAGGAGCCAGCATTTGTAGTGCACTGTTCCCCCTGACATGCCAGGACACCAGCCGGGCACCCTAGGGGGCACTGCAGTGGACTTCATAAAATGCTCCCAGGTACATAGCTCCCTTACCTTGTGTGCTGAGCCCCCCAAACCCCCTCTAAAACCCACTACCCCCAACTGTACACCAGTACCATAGCCCTTACGGGTGAAGGGGGGCACCTAGATGTGGGTACAGTGAGTTTCTGGTGGGTTTTGGAGGGCTTGCCGTTTCCTCCACAAACGTAACAGGTAGGAAGTGGGATGGGCCTGGGTCCGCCTGCCTGAAGTGCACTGCACCCACTAAAACTACTCCAGGGACCTGCATATTGGTGTGATGGACTTGAGTATGACATCTGAGGCTGGCAAAAAATATTTTGAAAGATATTTTTTGAGGTTGGGAGGGGGTTAGTGACCACTTGGGGAGTAAGGGGAGGTCATCTTGCCCTATTCTCTCCGGTGGTCATCTGGTCATTTCGGGCACCTTTTTGTAAAGTAAAGTCATCCAAGTGCTCGCCAGGGGCGCCCTATTTTTTTTTCCATTATGGGTCGAGGACGTCCATGTGTTAGACACGCCCAAGTCCCGCCTCCGATATGCCCCCTTGAACTTTGGCCGTCCCTGCGACGGAAAGCAGTTGGGGACGTCCAAAATCGGCTTTCGATTATACCGATTTAGACGACCCTGTGAGAAGGACGCCCATCTTCCGATTTGTGTTGAAAGATGGGCGTCCTTCTCTTTCGAACAAAAAAACCAAAAAAAAAAACAGCACCACGGGCCTTTAAAAATGGAACACAGTTCTTTAATGAATGAGCCTTGACAAAAAGACCCGACACGGGCCGTGTTTCGGTGACTAGCACCTGCGTCAGGGGTCACAGTGATGACGTGGAAAACTTGGGGAATAACTCGAATATATTCCTCTACAATATATTATTCCTTACCCCACGTCTCATATAGTAAAAGCTACAAAGCACCGTGTCGGGTCTTTTTGTCAAGGCTCATTCATTAAAGAACTGTGTTCCATTTTTAAAGGCCCGTGGTGCTGTTTTTTTTTTTTTTTTGGACTTTAGTTTGTACTTCGTTCCCTCTCTTTTGTTATATCCACGTCCTTCTCTTTCGAAAATGAGCCTGATAGTGGTCTTAGGCAGAATTTTCTTAATTCATTTGCTTTAATTGACAACCTTATTTTCTCGTATGTGGGGGCTGTTTATCTGCCCTTTCTATTACATGCCTCTCATTGGCATTAATTGGGGCTAATGACCAATATCATATATTTCTGTATTATTTCAAGTTGATAAATAGGCCTCATAGTTTGATAATTACCAATAGCACAGTAAGGGAAATGGGACTTGATATACTGCCTTTCTGAGGTTTTTGCAACTACATTCAAAGCGGTTTACATATATTCAGGTACTTATTTTGTACCAGGGGCAATGGAGGGTTAAGTGACTTGCCCAGAGTCACAAGGAGCTGCAGTGGTAATTGAACTCAATTCCCCAGGATCAAAGTCCACTGCACTAACCACTAGGCTACTCCTCCAGTCAGTCAGAAATTTGTGATTTAATAATTTGACTTAATAATGTTACATTTTTAGTGTGCAGTGACATGTAACACACTAGTCTCTAGAATGCAGATATTCAGTCATGATCTCTTTTTAATCAGGCAACAGCTTGCCCATTTAGAATTTAGCTGGTCAGCAGTGAGATGGATATTTTATACTTTCGAGGTTTATCTGGCTAACTTCCACAATTAGCTGGAGAAACCCTTTTAGTGAAAACTCCCAGGGGATTTCTTGCAAACTGTTTACTGGAGAAGAACTTAAAAAGCTCAGTTAATATTTATCTTTTTTTTCTTTCTTTCTTTTTTTTTTTTTGTCTCTCTCAGATAATGGGAAAAAGGTGGCTAAAGCTGACCCAAAACAACATCTGAAGATCATTCAAGATCCCAACTTTAAACGTTTTGGCTGTACTGTGGATATGAACACTGCTTTGGCAACATTCATACCACACAGGTATGCCATGTTTTTTACCATCATGATGTTGAAGGACTGTAGAGCACTAGTTTCCAGTTACAAATCAAACATTGTCAACTTACAGCTTTTGTGTGAAAGGTATTCTGCTTCTCATAAGCTGAACCTGATGTCACAGTGGCTTTAAGAAAAAAAAAAAAGGATCATTTGCAGTCCTATGTGGAATTCTGATATAATGATAGGGGTAATTAGCAGGAATTAATACTACCTCATATTATCAGAATGATAAAACACACAAACCAACTGTTTTCCGTTGTCCCAATAATACAATACAACAGAATTTATAATTCACTATATACCAACTAAGGATCAATGCAGAACTAGGCCATCATTAGGAAATACAAAATAAAAAAAAAATTGTATCTAAATCAATCTAACTAAATCAATACATAAAAATTAAACAAATAGTATTAAATAGAAAATAAGTGAGCCTTTAGCAGTTTTTGAAATCGCAAATAGGATTCCAGCAATCTCAACTCCAAAGAAAGAATTCCAACATTACACTGAGCAATAAACAAAACCTTAAGTATGAAAGGATTTAAATATCACATATTTTACAGAAGGAAACTGCAATAAGCAACGGTCCCTAGATCTAAGGGAACAAACTGTTGTTCCTACAGTGAATAACTCCACTAAATAATCTGGAACAAACTGTAAAATAGTTTATGGATAAGAATACAAAGTGAGCAACCTCTGACTCTTACATGAACAACTCGGTGAAAAATTCATTTAACTAATTTATTTTGTAGAGTGAGAAGGGAGTGGAGTGTTTAGCCAAACTGTTTCCTCATGCTCTCTTGGGTTTCCAGCTCAATTGGAACTGATCTTTGATACCACCTGGATTTTCCTTCATTTTACAATATCTTTCTCTTTCCCATAATCTAGTCTGTCCATCTCAATAAAAGTCTGGCTGGGGGACACAAACTGCAACTCCTTGATATATTCACACCCCAAAAAGAAAAGCATAAATTTAGGTAGCAAGAATGAATGTCACGACTGGTATTAGTCATTTATGCACAGATGTTGACACATAAGTGTGTAAATTAAAATTTTCCAACTATGTGGTATTCTATAAGTACGTGCAAATATTCAGTGTCGGATACTTTGCAGATGAGCATTCACATAGGTGAAGTTTGGGGGGAGTGTGGACAGGGTGCACATTTATGTTCCTGTATTGTTAAAGAATGCACATAGAGTACAAGGCACTAGCATTTAACCAGATGTATGGCTGCTGTAAATGCTTATAGCTTAAATGCTTGTGCTTAAAATTATAGGTATGAATATGACCTGTTAAGCTAGTGTTCTATAAAGAAGTAGGCACTGACTAGTGGAAGGGTGTGTGCAATGTTTTGATTGGTGTGTATACTTGCCAGTGTGCATCCGCAAGGATGGAGTTAGGGCAACGCATGGGCAGGCCATGTCAGTGCGCGCACAAATTGTAGTAAAGGGTAAAAGGTCCTGGATTTGACCTTTCTGTAGGACAACCATTTATTATATGTAGATACTTTCTCTGTCCCCAGTGAGCTCACTATCTAAGGAGCACTTTTACTAAGGCTTAGTTCAAGCTAATTCCGTTAGCATGCGCTAAATGCTAAGAAGCCCATTTTATACCTATGGACTTCTTATCATTTAGTGCATGCTAATTCTGTTAGCGCATGCTAAGCTTTAGTATGAGCCCCTAGGTTTTGGGGAAATGAGGGGTTGTGACATCCCCAGGGTCATAAGGAGCCACAGTGGGAACTGAACCCTGTTCCCCAGGTTCTCAGCCCATTGCACCAACCATTAGGCGGCTACTCCATAATTCACATGATTTCCAGCTGCAAGCATAAGTGATCATGCCTTAATATGTAGGCGTGTTTTCTGCCACTTGTGTGAATCATTCCATAAAGAAAAGTAGGTGCCTACTGGGTTTTTTTTACAGAATGGTCTTGAACTAGATGTCCTGTATAGTTGCCCTCCGCAGGTGTAATTTTATAAGAGGGGCATCTATGTCAGTGTAACAAGGTGGAACTTAATGCTTACTTTGTAAACACAACATAGGTATACATTACAGCTCTGTCCAAAATATGCCCCAGGAATGCCTAGGTGCAACTCATGTAGAACTAGATGCACTCTTTCAGTATACCTACTTTTTACACATGTATTCCCACACATAAGAACATAAAAATAGTCATACTGGGGCAGACCAGTGGCTCATCTAGCCCAGTATCCTGTTTTTCCAACAGTGGCCAGGCCAGGTCACAAGTACCTGGCAGAAACCCAAATAGTAGCAAGATTCCATGGGGTAAACAGTGGCTTCCCCATGTCTATCTCAATAGCAGATTATGGACTTTTCCTCCTGGAACTTGTCCAAACCTTTTTTTTTAAACCAGATAAGCTAACCGCTGTTACCACATCCTCTGGCAATGAGTTCCAGACCTTAACTATTTGTTGAGTGTTTGTTTTAAAAAGTATTTCCATTTAACTTCATTGAGTGTCCCCTAGTCTTTGTACTTTTTGAAAGAGTAAAAAATTGATTCAGTTCTACTCGTTCTACACCACTCAAGGTTTCGTAGACATATTTCTGAGAACCTTTTCTGCATGTAAAAGGCACCTTAGAAAAGACTTATGGTGACATTCAGAAAGTAGTTTTATAATGGCTGAGAAACCTTTCCACACCGAGCTGTAGTGACTGCCTTTTATGGAATCTACTAGTGACCCTAATAGAATCTAGGCATTTAGAGGGCACAGTAATATTTGGAATATCCTTTGTTTTCTATAGCAATGGTCCTGCTGCTATTGAAGAATGTTGCAACTGGTTCCGTAAGAGGATTGAAGAACTAAATGCTGAGAAGTTAAGACAAATGAATTACCATCAAGAGCAGGTTATATTACTCCGACTCTTTGTAATGCATTTGTTCTGACTTGCTCCTCCGTTACTGCTTTGGTATCATTAAATTGTATTTCTTTTGTTTTAGGCTATAAATTGTGTCTTGGGAAATGTATCTTATGAAAGATTGGCTGGCCAGGGTCCTAAGCTAGGTCCTGTTACTAAGAAGCATCCTATTGTTACAAGGTATCTTGTCTACACTGTCTTCTAATCATAGTATGGGTGGGGTGGAATGAAATGAATCCTGCATTTTATTTATTTGCTGCATTTGTATCCCACATCATCCCACCTGTTTGCAGGCTCAATGTGGATTACATTTTAGAAGCAAATATGATTTTTGGTTCCTTGAAATCTGCTTATGTAGGTGATAAATGCTGTCATACCTTTTATTTTTTTTATCTCTAAGTATCAAAATAATAGTCAAGAGAATACTTGTACAGAAAAGCTGAAAAACATGAGGAAAAACAAAATAATATCAATTCATTCAACCATGATAACTAATGTTTGGCTACAGCCCACAAAGAGCTATCCAATTTTATATAGACAGAAAAAGAAAAACTACTAATTACAGAAAGGAAAATAGTTGGCAAGCTAAACTGCTTAAACATAATCTTAAGACACCCCCCCCCCCCCCCCCCCCAGCGAACCCATCCTGAGATGTAAGCACAATAATCTTTTTCATAGCCAAAAAAAAGTAGTCAAATGTTGAGGTTCCCAAAATGCAAAATTAGTAGATTGATAGCAGTTTTATCCCAGCCCCGTTAGATGACATCAACCATTTATGTGCCTTATCAAGCTTGCTGTCTATGGAAAACATCCATTAACGTGTGGGCAACATTGTTTTACAGTAGTTTATTTATTTATTTAGATTTTGCTCACACCTTTTTCAGTAGTAGCTCAAGGTGAGTTACATTCAGGTACACTGGATATTTCACTGTCCCAGGAGGGCTCACAATCTAAGTTTGTACCTGAGATGATTATTTTACAACTGTATTTTTTGTTTTTATAGAAAAAGGGCAGATTCCTTGTATAGGGTAGCCTGTTCTTTCAGAGGGGAAGAAAAGTTGTTCATATGTTTCTATCATTATCCCTTTTTTTCTACGTTCTACAATATATTGAATTATATTTGTGTTTAGATATTTTACATATCCCTTTCAAGAAATTACCTTAGAAGAGGAGGAGACTCTGATGCATCGTCCAGATAAAGCTTGTCATTTCATGGCTCATAATGGCTGGGTCATGGGTGATGATCCACTGAGAAACTTTGCTGAACCAGGTGGGTACATGTAACCTAAAATCTGAGTTTCTGCATGTCTTGAGCTTTTTCTTGTTTGTAAAAGGACCCTGGAAGCTATTGTGTTACTTTATAATCTTTGCTAAACCAGGTGGCATACCTCCTTGAGCCAACAAAGAGGCATCAGATAACTGAAGCTGAGGTTTGCAGAGAAAGACTACAGGCTGGGGATCTGTTAAGACTCCATGGTTAATTTTAGTAAAATCAGGAAGGTAAATGGGAAACACGTTCAGGGCCTGCCCTTGCTCCTCTCCATGTGAATGTCCTTTGAATTTACACGTGCACGAAAGTTATAGAATACGGATGAGCAATTGACCTAGCACATATACTAATTCATGTTTCCTAAAACTGGTCCTGTAAGCACCCCAACCAGTCAGGTTTTCAGGATGAATATTCATGAGAGAGATTTGCCTGCAGTGGAGGCAGTGCATGCAAATCTCTCTCATAAATATTTATTGTGGTTTCCTGAAAGCCTGACTGGCTGGGGTGCCTCCAGTACCAGGTTTGAGAACCACCGTACTAACTGTTACAGTTATGCACATAAGTGCTAGTATTCTATAACTTACACACACAATTGGCGCCTAACTTTAGGCGACCTGTTATAGAATGAGGGAGTATATGCCTAGTGCTTGCGCAGAGTTAGGGTGGGAACAGAAATCTGTACATGCCGTAGCGATATTCAGCCACTGGACATATAGCCAGTAATGGTCAGTGTACTACATGTATATTCAGGGCTGCTTAAAATATGTATTTTCTTTACACAACAGCTGGCATTAAAATAAATAATAAAGCCGACTTCTGCTGGATATTGTACATTCTCAGTTGAAATCAGGCTAGGATATGGTGTATGAGCCTTCATTTGCATTACCCAAAGATTTTCTCTGTTTTATATCACCTTCAACACACAAATGCTTTAGTCAGGCTGTTGTAGTGACAGTCCTGGGCCGGAGGACGTAAAGCATGGCGCCCTCCAGAATCTGATAATCATGAACTAGTTAGCTATCTATATGTCACTCAATGCCATGGACATTATTCTCCCCACTCCCTGGACTGTGAACACTGACTTTTGTAGCTTCTTCAACACTAGCCAACCCAGGAGGTGGAACTACTGATCTGGGAATTGAAGAGAGAATCTTCTGTTTGGAGGTGCACAGCATTAACTGTTGGAGCCATTGGATTGCCCAGAAGACAGGATATTTCTGCAGATCTAAAATGGATAAATAGTATTTAATAAAAGAGGGCATCTGGGTGGTATTGCAGTAATGTCATAAATATCTAAGCAAAATAGAAAATGTAAAATAATTTTATTCTTTAAAAAAAAAATTGGATTAACACAAAAAACTGGAACATGGCAGGTAGACAGACAAAAATAATCCAGATATCTTTCATCAACACACGGGTGAGTGCAACAGGTTATCACTTTTGAAAGAATGATGTTTAATCTTGTGGGGCATTGGGGAGTGGGTACACGGGGAGAACGAATACTGCTAAGTAAGTCATGCGTCGTAGGGAAGAAATGTATTCTTAATCATTGGGTGTCGGACATGCCTCCCTCATACTGGTACTGGAGGAACAAACTTCACCAACTCATGTTATGGGAATCCAGAGAAGTGAGGGTTTCGCCAAAGAAACAGGAACGGTTCCTAGCAATCTGGATGCCATATCTTAATAAAGTATCACCTAGAGCTCGCAGTCAAATTCTGAATAGGTTGCCATGGGGTAGTAAGGGAGATAGGGAATAATCTGGTATGGGCAAGTATGCAGAACTCGAAAAGATGGACGACCAAACCAAGGAAGGGGGGGTGGGAAGGGGGAGGGGCCTGTAGAGGAGATGGTTATGGGTTAAGTGCTTGTATACGAGTTGTTTGCAATGTTACACAATTGGCAACATTAATTAAAAAAAGGGGGGGGGAAGTTTTGTAGTTTACAAGTGAAAGCACAAACATTTGGTTTATAGTAACAAAGATTTGAGGGAGGGCTGGGAGATTTATTCATATGCGTATGTTTGTCATGTTTGTAAATTATCATATATGGAATTGTTGTTTTTGTATAACATGCTGATTCAATAAAAACTGTTGAAAGATAAAATATCTTTTTGAAATTCAAGGTATTTCCATTGCATAGCTTTCCTCTATTCCAGAACCTGTAGGATAGCTGTGTCCATCAACCAGCAAGTGGAGATACAGAACTGAAAATTGAGCTGAGACCTCTCTCTTGGCATCCAGTCCAGCTCCTCAGTATTTACATAGACAAGCAGTAAGGAGAATCTCAGATTAAATACAACAACCTTAACTTACTAACCTAACACTAACCAGATGAGGAAGAACGTGTGGATCTCTCTCATCTCTGGACAACTTGTAGAGAACAAGAGATATGCAGAAAGCACCATACAAGGTGACAGTTGTTATTTGAACCATTACTTTGCACCAACTAAATATCTCAGAAACCTCGGGCGGGCCTCTGGAATAATGGGAAGGACTAATGGAATGAAAATTATAAGGTGAGACCTAATTTCTTCTTCCATTCCGTAGCTTCCAGCTACTTGTGGAATAGATTCAAAAGCAATTCCTAGAGTGGGTGGGATCCTGGCAGCTACGCTGCCCTGAGGACCAAAGCCCCAAAACTGGCTTCCAAGCGTGCCACAATGTCCACCCTGTAGTGCTTGGCAAAGGCACACATTCCTCACAACCCTCCAGACCGGTCAAGACGCTTGGGTTATGCACGCCTGCCAGCAGAGGGAGACTGACAACACTAACTCGAACTCTGTACATATAACCTGTGCCTAACCGTATATATCCAGTATTTCTCAGTCTGCAGCAGAGGGTAGACATGCAGCCTGTGCAGCTTGTCCGGTCTGGTAGGTCTTAGAGGTTTTCTTAGGGTAGTTGGCCTTATTTTCTCTTCCTTAGTTTATAAAAAAGAAAAGGAATCCCTGTGCCTGGTTTCTCAGTGTGCTTGGGGTTGGTGGGGCCCTCCTTTGTACCCCGTGGGGTGTCACACCCAGGTGGCCAGGTCCCTTCCCCTAGCCGGCTCTCCCTCTTGAGCAGCCTTGTGCCTTGGCTGCCATGGTAGGGCGGCAGCCTTGAGTGCCTTGCTGTCAGTAGCGGAGCTCAAATAAGGTTTTTTTTTTTTTTTTTTTTTTAACTGCTCCGGTTTTGAACC
Source organism: Microcaecilia unicolor (assembly GCF_901765095.1). Classification (NCBI taxonomy): domain Eukaryota; kingdom Metazoa; phylum Chordata; class Amphibia; order Gymnophiona; family Siphonopidae; genus Microcaecilia; species Microcaecilia unicolor. Next base: position 81,188,123 of record NC_044036.1, read on the forward strand.
GGTGTTGTTCTGGCTGCTTGGGAGAGCTGAGGCTCACGGTGAGCCCGTGTGCGGGTTTGTGTGCACAGATTTAGAAAGCTTGGTTTTTATCTTTCCCCACTGTTTGTGATGTCAGGGAAACTCCTCCATTGCCGGTTTTGCGCGCGTCGAGGGTTAGACGCGCTGGGAGGTCAGTGCCGTTTTTGTGGGGAGCCCAAGCCTCCTTCCTCCACGCCTCCGCTGTTAGTGGCGGAGGTTCCTGCCGCATGTTTAGATGGGGCTGAGGCGGCACAAGCGGGAGTTACAGCAGCGGTCCCAATTTTGGCGGGAACTGCCGCCATCTTGGACTCGTCCTGCGCTGGTTCAGAGCCGATGCAGTCTGCGCAAGACATCCCTGTTCCGGGTCCGTCTGCAGTTTTAGAAGCCTCAGGTGGTATGGGGTTTCCTCCGGACTTTATTTGAGCTGTAATCCAAGCCTGGAATGCGGGTCCTTCTCGCTCGGAGCCCTCTGGTCAAGGGACTGGGGGGGGGGGTGTTACCTAAGAGTTCGCGTTTGGACTGGTCAGAGGACCTGGAGACTTTTTCTCTCCCAGATTCGGAGTGCGATCTCAGTGCGCTGGAAGAGGAAGAGGTGTTTCTGTCCTGTCAGGACAAAGAGGTCTCTTTGCCAGGCGAGGACCCTTCAGTGGTTCGAAGTTTTCACAGGGATGAGTTATCTGAGCTTATTGATCAGGTGTCTGCTACTTTAAAATTTGAGCCTGCGGAGGCTCCGCTGGGTGATGGGAAGCAGGAGGATCCTCTGGTTAAGGGGATTCGGCGGCTCCCACGCTCTTTTCCCATGAACGCAGATCTGAGGGACATGGTAGCGCAGGAGTGGACTTCCCCAGATGCACCGTGTAACGTGGCTCGGGCCATAGCCAAACTCTACCCTCTTCCTCAGGAGGATAGAGGTTCTTTGAAACCTCCTGCAGTGGATGCAGTGGTAACGACAGTTAAGGCCACAGCTATCCTGGTGGATGGTGGTGCTGCGTTACGGGATCCTCAGGATAGAAAGTTGGAATCCTTTCTTAAGCGGAGTTTTGATTTATCGGCTTTGGCGTTGCAAGCTTCTGTTTGTAGAGGTCTGGTAACTCGTTTGTCTTTCCGCTGGGCCGAGAGGCTTTTGGATGCCCCGGAGTCTGATAGGGCATCCTGGGGTCAGGAGTTGGCAAAGTTGGAGATGGGGGTCATCTTTTTTGGCAGATGCACTATACGATTTATTACGGGTGTCTGCAAAGAACATGACCCTAGCAGTTGCAGCCCGTCGAGCCCTGTGGTTGCGGGGGTGGGTTGCTGATGCAGCTTCTAAGTCAAAACTTTGTTTGCTCCCCTTTGAGGGCTCTATGCTTTTTGGGGAGGAGTTAGATAAGTTGGTGCGGGAACTCGGTGATGCTAAGGTCCCGCGTCTTCTGGAGCTTCGTCCTAAGGCAGGTTTCAGGGGGACATCGGTGTGCAGATGTTTTTGAGAAGCAAGGCAGTATAGGCCGGGTAGGTCTAGTGGAGTGCCCAGGGGTTGGTTTTTCCAGAGGACCCAGCCCTTTCGGTGTGGGGGCCGGGATTACTCCTCTGGAGCTTCCGGTATGGTCCATGTTTCCCAATGATGGTGCGGGGGCCCAGCCTCTGGTACGCGTCGGTGCCCGGTTAAGTTTATTTTACCACAGGTAGGTCCAGGTTACTTTAGACCAGTGGATTCTGCAGGTAGTACGCGATGGCTACATGCTAGAGTTCGACGGTCCTCTTTGAGATTTCTTTTTAGTGTCTCCTTGTCGCTCTCGGCGCAAGGTGAGAGCAGTGCGAGATACTCTGTTGCGTCTGATCGACCTTGGAGAAGTGGTTCCCGTTCCTCCAAGGGAAAGGGGAATGGGTTGTTACTCGATTTATTTTGTGGTACCCAAGAAGGAGGGTTCCTTTCGTCCCATTTTAGACCTCAAGAGAGTCAATGGAGCTCTCAAAGTCCCCTCTTTTCGGATGGAAACTTTACACTCGGTTATTGTGGTGGTTCAGAAAGTAGAGTTTCTGACTTCATTAGACCTGACAGAGGCCTACTTGCACATTCCCATCCGGGCGGCGCATCAGTGATTTCTTCACTTTGCGGTATTAGGGAAGCATTTCCGCTTTTGTGCGCTTCCCTTCGGTCTTGCGACAACTCCACGCACATTTTCCAAGGTAATGGTGGTTGTGGCAGGAGCAAGGCATTTTGGTTCATCATTATCTCGACGATTGGTTGATTTGGGCCAAATCGAGATCGGAAAGCGAGGATGGGACCGTCCGGGTGGTATCCTTTTTACAGTCACGAGAGTCAGCTAGTACCTTCTCAGTCCCTGAAGTACCTGGGGGTGCGTTTCAACACGGACAAAAGGTCGGGTGCTTCTGACGTCCTCGAATTTCCAAGTTGTAGGGTCAGATTCGGCAGCTCTGTGTGCAGAGGGCTCCCTCAGCCCGTTCTTACCTTCAGGTTCTGGGTCTAATGGTGGCAGCAATAGAGGTGGTCCCTTGGGCCAGGGCCCATATGCGTCAGTTGCAGGGGGCTCTGTTGGATTGATGGTCTCCTCAGACCCAGCAGTTGGAGGAGAAGCTTCTTCTGTTGGAGGCCCCTCGCCACAGCCTGCGCTGGTGGCTTCACACTCCGAATCTACTGAAGGGCATGCCGCTCGGCCCACCGGACTGGGTAGTTCTCACCACGGATGCGAGTCTGAGGGGCTGGGGAGGTCATTGCCTGGGGTAGGTGGCCCAGGGTCGTTGGTCGTTGGAGGAACCGGCTGGAGATGTGGGCGATTCGGTGGGCTCTTCATTCCTTTCAGTCCCTTCTCGAAGGCAGGGCGGTCAGGATTCTTTGCAACAGCGCCAGGCCGTCGCTTATGTGAATCGGCAGGGGGGAACGAGGACCTGAGCGCTGGCCGTAGAGGCGGCAGAGTTACTGAGCTGGGCGGAAGTGCATCTTCAGGATCTCGTGGCAGTGCACGTGGCAGGTGTAGACAACATGAGCGCAGACTTTCTGAGCAGGCACACGTTGGATCCTGCAGAGTGGTCTCTTCATCAGTCGGTCTTCGATCACATAGTGTTTGAATGGGGTCATCCAGTGATGGATCTCATGGCATCGGCCGACAATGCCCACGTTCCTCGCTTCTTCAGTCATCGGCGACATCCTCGAGCCGAGGGGATCGATGCGTTGGTTGTTCCGTGGCCAGTTCACGAGTTGCTCTATGTGTTCCCTCTGTGGCCATTGGTGGGGCGAGTAGTGCAGCGAATCGAGTGACACTCGGGCCTAGTGATCCTGGTGGCTCCCAATTGGCCACGCCGTCCGTGGTACGGAGATCCAGTGCGGTTGGCAGTCGAGGGGCCGATTTCGTTGGGGCCCGAGGTGAGGTTGGTTCAGGGACCGATCGAGATGGCCGGTCCCGCTCCGTTCTCGCTTACGGCCTGGCTCTTGAGCGGCACAAATTGAGGAAGAAAGGTTTTTCTCCCAGAGTAATTGATACTATGTTGTGTTCTCATAAGAGGTCTACTTCATTGGCTTATGTGCGTGTGTGGCGAATCTTCAAGAGTTGGTGCCAGGAGCGGGATTATCTTCCCTTGCATGCTTCAATAGCGGAAGTTTTGTAGTTTCTACAGGACGAATTAGACGGGGGCCTCGCACTGTCTTTCCTGAAAGTGCAGGTGGCAGCCTTGTCCTGTTTCAGGGGTAAGGTTCAAGGGGTATCCTTAGCGGCCTCTACTAACGTAGTGCGTTTCTTGAAGTGAGTGAAGTTGATCCGCCCGCCGCATCGTCCAGTGGTTCCTCCATGGGATTTGAACCTAGTTTTAGAAGTGCTGGTGGGTCCTCCGTTTGAGCCTTTGGATTCCAGCACCTGAAGGATCTTACTCTGAAGGCAGTTTCTTAGTAGCCATTTCATCAGCGCATAGAATTTCGGAGCTTCAGGCTTTGTCTTGTAGGGAGCCTTTCTTGGCATTCTCTAAGGAGAGAGTTACGTTGCAGACAGTGCCTTCCTTCTTGCCCAAGGTGGTGTCCACGTTTTATATGAATCAGGTGATTTCTTTGCCAATGTTGGGTGATCGATCGGGCGATCCTTCTCAATGTTGCTTGGCCAAGTTGTATGTTAGGCGCATTTTGCGTTCTTACTTGCACAAGACTCAGGATTTTCGGGCCTCAGGTTGTTTTGTTTGGAGGTCCTAAGAGAGGTGAGGCGGCCTCCAAGGCTACTCTTGCTCGGTGGTTAAAGGAGGCTATTGGTTCGGCCTATTTGTTGAAGGGACGTGTGGTGCCATCGGTACTTATGGTGCATTCTACCCCGGGGGGGGGGGGGGGGTAGCTGCTTCCTGGGCGGAGAAAATAGTTTTATTCGCAAGACATTTGTAAGGCAGCGGCTTGGTCTTCTATGCATTCCTTTGTGCGGCATTATAGAATTGACGTCCAGGCAAGGGAGGATGCCGGCTTTGGAGCTGCTGTGTTGACCTCTGGGTTTTGGAGGTCCCGCCCTTAATCTTATATTGCTTTGATACTTCCCAAGTATCTTGACCAGTCTGGAGGGTTGCTGAGGAAGGTGAAATTAAGCCTTACTTGCTAATTTTCTTTGCTGTAGACCCTCCAGACTGGTCAAGAGCCCGCCCGTATTGTGTCAGATATCTTTTTTTGAGCCTGTGTCCTGCTATGGCTGTTTCTTTAGTTTTTGGTCAATGTTGGGGAGGTTTCCTTGACTCTAGACTGGTGCAGTACGGGGCGCTGTTTGCGTTTGGTCTGCTTAAGCACACTTCGGTTTTCCTTGGGATTCCAGATACAAGGGTTTATTTTTAGTTTCCAATTGTGTGTTGAGATTTTCTCTGCTTAGCTAGTCGTATACTGGATATATATGATTAGGCACAGGTTATATGTACAGAGTTCAAAGTTAGTGTTCTCAGTCTCCCTCTGCTGGTAGGCGTGCATAACCCAAGCGTCTTGACCGGTCTGGAGGGTCTAGAGGAAAGAAAATGAGCAGGTAAGGCCTAATTTCACCATGTTGACCATGTCGCTACTTTGCAAATATCCTCCGAAGATAGTAAGGTAATCTCCACCCAGGATGTTGCTATATGCCTTGTAGAATGAGCCCACAAGGCCTGAGGAGTCTGCTTCCCAGCAAGCAAAGAAGCATACGTGATAGTCTCCTTCAGCCATGTAGCAGTTGTGGGCTTGGAAAACATCTGTTTACCAAAAGCACAAACAGTCTGCCCAATTTGCAAAACTCATTCTTGACTTCCAGATATTGAATGAGGACAATACGCACATCGAAAAGATTCAAGGAATAATACTGAACTGCTTCTCTCTGCGAAAGGATGGAAGCTCCACAGATTGGTTGAGATGAAATGCTGATAACACTGCACATGGTTCCTTCCTTTCTTCTGGTAGAGATCCCTGCCTCTGAAAGGCAAAGAAGGGAATCTCAACAAGAGAGCCTGAATCTCTGAAACCCTATGTGCTGATTCAACAGCCACCAAGAACGCTGGGTTTTACATAAGATCTTTCAAGGAAGCCGCCTGGAGTGGCTCAAAAGGATGCTTCTGAAGAACCCAAAAGACTAAATTAAGGTTCCATTCTGGACATGGCCCGCAAAAGGGAGACCGCAAGTGGCCTGCTCTCCACCAGAATCAAATGATATCCAGGTGAGCCACAAGAGATATTTATGTAGTTGGCCCCTGAAACAGGCTAAAGCCGCAACCTAATGCCAATCCTTTCTGAAGACCTGCCTGGAGAAATGCTAGTATGTGTGCGATCTGTGCAGAAAAGGGAGAAAGTCCACACTCAGTACACCAGCCCTGAAATGCCCTTCACACCCTCGCATATGCCATGGATGTAGAGCATTTTTGAGCCTGACACGAGTTAGCAATGACTGAATCAGAATAACCTTTGTCTCAGCTGAGCCCTTTCAATGGCCAAGCTGTAAAACCAAAAGGGTACAGATTCTCCATGAGTGCCAGACCTTGCTTCAGTAGGTCATGTACCTGTGGAAGACGGAGAGGACCCCCATCCAGCAGTTGAATCAGGTACGAGTACTGCGGCCTCCGGGGCCAATCCAGGACTACAAGAATTATTCGACCCTGATGCAGTGCAATCTACCATGGGCCAGGAGGGAAGACGCACACAGTAGATGTCTCCATCCAGGGCTGTAGTAGGGCATCAATCCCCATCGAGCCCGGTTCTTTCCAATGGCTGAAGAATTTGGGCAATTTGGCATTCCTTTTCATTGCCATCCAGTCCAGAGGTGGAGAACCCCATTAGTCCGCTATCAATTGAAAACTCTAGCTGGATAGTTATTCTCCCGGGTCCAAGTTGCTCCACATTAAAAGGGTCCAGTGATGTGAGCTGCCAAAAAGCAAAGATTTTTCTCTGTCCATCTCATGATGGAGGCTGCCTCCACCGCCATCGAACGGCTGCTGGCCCTGCCTTGCTTGTTGATATCAACCACCACCATCGTATCATCGGAGAAAACTCCGACCAGGGCCCCCCACCAGAAAGGGAGCGAATTTGTGTACAGTATTCCACACTGCCCTGCGCTCCAGGTGACGTGGTTGATGCTGCGTACCTTTGCCAAGCACTACAGGGTGGACGTTGTGGCGCGCTCAGAAGCCAATTTTGGGGCTTCAGTCCTCAGAGCCACTTCAATTTTTACAGAACTGCACTGCGAGATTAATTTTTTGTCAAAAGAGATTTGATTGTTACACCATTGCTTAGAGAACTGCATTGGTTACCGGTGCCCATTGGGCTATTTATCTCTAGTTTTATATCCAACATTAGGCCGGCCTTCTCAAAGAAGCTATTCTTTGAATCTTGCTCTTCCTGCAGTTAATAAGAGCCAATACAAACGTTTTTTCAGTAGTTCCTTTAGTTATTATGCAGTAAAGTTATGGAATTCTCTTCCTGTTCAGTTCCATGATGTTTCAGATTCTTTTGTTTAGGAAGACTTTGAAGACTTTAAATATTTTGAAATATGAATTTTTAATGTGTATTGAATATTGTAACCCGCTATAGTTCTGCCAGGAAATTAGCAGGATAGAAAAGCTGAGAATCCCACTCACTGTAAGGATTGCTTTTGAACATCCTACAGGTTCTGGAATAGTGGAAAGCTACATAATGGAAGAAGAAATGAGGTCTTATCTGATAATTTTCTTTCCATTAGTCCTTCCCATTATTCCAGCTGCTCGCATATTTCTTGTTCTCTACAAGTTATCCACAGATGAGTCCACATGTGATTGATCGTCTGGTTGGCGTTAGGTTAGCAAGTTGTTTAAGATTATGTTCTGAGTTTCTCCTTATTGCTTGTCTACATAAATACTGAAGAGCTGGACTGGATGCTAAGAGAGATGTCTCAGCTCTGTTTTGTTTGCTATCTCCACCTGTTGGTTGATGGATACAACTATCCCACAGGTTCTGGAATAATGGAAAGAAAATTATCAGGTAAGACCTAATTTCTCCATTTTGAAGTGGGGGGGGGTGGTCTTTGCTTATTTGTTGGACACATTCAGTGAAGAGTATGAATCCTTATTTGCTATACTGGTTCTGATAAGCTGAGTAGCTACACTTGTCCAGTTTAAGTCAGATGTAGTATACTGTGTTCTGATGTGAAGGTTGTTTTCCAGGTTCTAATGTTTACCTCAGGAGAGAGCTTATCTGTTGGGGTGACAGTGTCAAACTGCGGTATGGCAGTAAGCCAGAAGACTGCCCCTACCTCTGGGAACATATGAGAAAATATACAGAAATTACAGCCAAGCTTTTCCATGGAGTGCGTTTGGATAACTGCCACTCAACTCCAATTCATGTGGCTGAGGTATGGAACCATCAGATACCAAGAGTGACTGAAGCACCTGTTGGAAAGCATAATTCTATTCACTTTTCAGCAAAATATTTTTGATTACCTGATGCTGTGCAGGCAGGGGCATGGATGTGCTGGAAGTGCTGCTGAAGAGTGGCCCAGGGGAGACACGTGGACTTCACAAATGTCACCATTACCACTTATGCAGCCTGCTTCCAACAGAATTCAAAGAGACTACAGTCTGTTTTGCAGATCAGAGGATTGTCACTCCAGTGCCCAACTTGTTAAAGGTTATTAAGGGAGATAATCCCAGTTTATACAGATGAAGGCCACTCTTCATCTTCAAACGCCTGTTGTGAATGGCAGTGTCCAAGATTAAAGAAGGCTGTAGTTGAGCTAGTTTACCCAAAATAACTCTGGCATGTCTTAACTGCCTTTTTTACACCCTGAGGGTTCTAAATATCAAGTTATGTCCCTATTAGGCATATTTTCAAAGCACTTAGCCTTCCAAAATTCCATAGAAACCTATGAAACTTTGGAAGGCTAAGTGCTTTGAAAATGAGCCCCCAAATCACTCATTTTTCTGAACTGATGAACTAATTCAGCAGCAAGTATGTCTGTCCTTCAGGAGAAAGCGAGGCCACAGTTAGCTTGTTTCAGTCATAAATAATAATTTTAAAAAAAAGTGGCATCAAGTGTAGCTGTTGGGGGCAATTCTAATAAAACATTTTCTTTGTGTAAACCATGTTTTATACACAGAAATGGACTTTTGTGGAATTGTATGTGTGTGTCTGCACGTAAAAAATAGGCAAAGAGAAATCTAGTGCTTGCTTTTATGTGATTTATCTTAGGCATGCCCAAGGATGTAGTTTGGGTGGTTCAGAAGAAGAGTTGTGATGTGCTTGTTTGCTTCATTAAAATACACATGTAAGGGTAAATTCTCAAAAGATCACTGAGATTTAGGTGCCAGGATGATAAGCACAAATTATCTAACAGCAGTTCCTTAGTGGCCCTCCAGACCAGCCTAGACGTATGGGTTATGCACTCCTACCAGCAGGTGGATGGAGACTGAGAACTACAGACTTCTGGTGGAGCCTATAAGTTAGCTGTTCAATCCCTCCCACAGTCAGTATGTCTCAGTTTCCCAGCAGATGGTGGATGTGCGAGCCTGTGCAATGTTGACTGGGTCTGGTAGACCTGGGGGTGGACGGATCCATACCCCCTTCCTTTCCTATATCTCCTGGTTCCTTGGCCTTCAGGGGTTCCTTTTCGTTTCTGTTGGTCCTTTTTGTGCCTTGGCCCCAGGTGCTATCTAGGGGCCTTGAGTGCCTGGGAAGTGAGCTTCATGTTTGCACTACTCTGTAAGAAATAAAGAAAAAAAAAGAGCAAAATCTCTAGTTTGGCAGTGCTCCACAGTCTTTGTTTTGTGCTCAGTTTGGCAGCACCCAGGCTTTTGCCTTGCTTGTGGGCGGTTTTTGACGGTGTGTTCTTGGATCCTCTTTCTTCTTCCCATGGCGCCATAGATGATGGATTAACTGTGCAGCTCCACTTGATTTCTAACTAGTTTTTCAGTTGAACCAGTATTTCTGCTGTGTTTGTCGAGTTAGGGAAACCTTTTTGGGCTGCTTCTCCTGACCTAGGTTATACTCAGGTTCAGTTAAAGTTTGGAGTGTGTGAACCACGGCACCTACCCAACAGTGTAGGCTGAGGGGTTCCACGTCAAAACACCGCTTGCTGAAGCACAATCTGACTCGACACCACACCGCATTCCGAAGCGCACACTGAATCCACAAAGCACCACTTGCTGAAGTGCAAGCCGAAGTTCAACAGTGAAATCCAAGAGCACTGCTTGCCAAAATTCAAGCTGAAAATCCACCAGCAAAATCCAAGAGCACTGCGAGTGGCTAAGTCTAGGAGATTTTGGGCCACCACCCGTTAGCGTTCTCCTTATTTTAAATTCCTGCTTCCTAAATTTCCTCCGGTACTGCTCTAGAGAGAGTCTTCAGCGGTCTTGTATTGCTGCTTGTACCTGCTGATAGTCCAATGCCTGGCCGGTATCCAAGGCTCTATAGGCCACTTGCTCTTTCTCGGTCAAATACTGGGCCAGTCGGATAGCCCACTGGTCCCTAGGCTATTCGGCCACCGTAGTTGCCCTCTCAGATGTGGTTAGGAATGCCTCTGGGTCATCCCCTGGTCCTAGCTTGGTTAATGTCAGACCCCAGGAGGAATTGTCCCTTGAGTCCCACCAGCCCAGTCCACATCTGAGTCCAGTCGAGTCACACCCCTCTGGAGTCATCGGCCAGTCTCTGTAATTCTTTGTTTTGCGCATCCATTAGCTGCAAAGCGGGCTGTTGCTGCCACTGCAGCTCCAGAACTTAGGAGAATCACCTCTCCATATCCTCTTGCTGGGCCCGTATCTGGTCAGCCATCCATTTCAGGGCCACTTCCGATGCCATCTTCCTGAGAAGGACAAAAGCACAATTCCAAGTGTAGATCACTTAAATTCTGTAAAACCATCAAGCACACTCCCCCAGCCAAGGTACCCTTTACCTGCTCAGGCTGGTGAGGAGCACCTTCCCCGAGGGAACATATATCCTGGTCCAGTCTCTCCTTCGGCTGTTTCAGTGGAATCCTACCACAATCACAAAATGTGAACCCGTACCCGACAGTGTAGGCCAAGGGGTTTCATGTCAAAATGCCGCATGCCGAAGTGCAAACAGATTCCACAAAGCACCGCTTGCCAAAGTGCAAGCCAAAAATCCACCAGCGAAATTCTAGAGCACTGCTTACCAAAATGTAAGTCAAAAATCCATCACAATGCTTGCCAAAATGCAAGCAGACTCCAAAGAGGTCAGACTGTTTTTCTGGGCCTCCTGGGCTTTTGAGTCCTCTTTAGAGGTCCCTTTTCAACTCAGGGTGAAGTTTTTGTACTTCCAGCCACACTGTCCTGGATCACTCCAGATAAGTCCAGGGGCTCCTTCTAGGCTCTGAGAACCAATGGGTTCATCTTCCCTTCTCTTAGGGCTTAAAGTCAGTCCCAACTCTGGGTTAGTCCATATATGCAAATGAGTATTCAAATACCGGTTCATGTCAATGTTATTTCCACAGTGTCATCTTGCAACACTAATCCACTCCACTGCCTTTCAGGACTGGGTTAGTCTGTCCCTGCCACCTCCCACATAGTCTCCACCCTTGGACTACCACCACCCCAGTCTACCAAAGGAATTTCCGTTTCAAACACTACCCTTGGGTTGGGCTACAAATCCCAGAATATTTTAACAAGATAATGGTATTTGTGACTATTTACCTCGAGAAAGAGGGTGTGATGGGTGTGATTTATCCTTTCTGGATGACTGGCAGATCAGAGTCAATTTGGCCATGGAGAAATGCACAACAGCCAGAGTCACTCAGCTCAAGAGATTTGATCAGCAGTTTAGAAGTCAGAGCCATCTGGCTAGCCTTATTGGCCTTTTCTCCTGGATTCAGGGAACGGCAGTGCAAGGTTGTGTGTTTGGCTATATGCAATATTGGGGTCTCACATCAGCTAGCAAGGTGACTGAATTCTCGTTTGGCCTTAAGAAAAGATTCCTGTTTGTATGGACTAGAGAAAAGATGGACCTTTTGGTAATGATGATAGCAAGTGCTGACGACTCCCGTGTGGATTTCATCAGTCAACATATCCTGAATACAGGAGGTTTAGTTCATAGCGATAAGATGTTCAGATGGGGTGTCTCTTAATTGGATCAACTGGTGGTAAGCAAATTCTTTAAAAGAACAAGAGCCAGACTCCAGTAGCATAAATATGCTAATTCAGGTATAGCTGTGCCACAGGGTTGCTGTGGTGGCTACCGACAAGATGTGTATGTTGGCAAATAGAGAATCAGCTGTCATTGGTGATTCTTTGACCCCAGCCTAATCCAGGAACCCATAGTATGCAGATCAAACAAAGGTTTTGCCTTAACTGCCACTTACTAGGGGCCCTTTTGTCCAGGGTCCTGTTATGGCTGAACTGGCTCCATTTTCATATATGGCATGACCCTAGAGAGACAATTTTGGAGTAAGAATACTGGATATCTAGTTGGGTTGCACCCTCTGTTATACCTGAGCTTTGGACAGAAATTCTGCTGGTAGGGGGATATAACCCAGTTATCTGAACTAATCTGGCAGGATTCAAGGAAAGGAAATTAACAAGTCAGTCCAAGTTTTGTAAAGGATTGATAAATGGATAAATTGTGATTCTACCTGTGCTCCACTCAGACTCCTCCCCTCAACACGCCACTATAAAATTATGTACTTATACATGCCTAGTTGCACTGCACATTTTTTGCATGTGGGATAATTTTATTAGAGGCCTTAAAAAACACTTTATAAAATTATCCCCATAGAGTGCATTCACTGTTCATTAAGGTGCATCAAGAAGGGAGGAAGGTGGCTGCTCATTGGGCTGCATCCTCCTATTTTGCCACTTGATGTCAAACTGTACTCTAGTTTGGAGTTTGCCCAGGGCACCAGAGGAGAGGGATGCAGCCTGATGAGCAGCCTCTCCCCCCCCCCCCCCCCCCCCCCCTCACTTGCAGTAAATTGCCTGTCTGTTAATATGGGTTGTTACTGAGAAGGAAGGAGGGGCTTAGAGAGAGCACTAAAGGAGATTGCTGTGGGGGAGGAGAGAGAGCATGCTCAAGGGGTTTTGCCATTGGGGTGAGAAGAGCTACAGTGCCAGCTGCCACTGCTTGTGTTACATCTTTGCTCCTGTACACAATTTTGTGCAAAAAGTACAGGTTTCTGCACAGAAGGGGGAATTCAGCCAAAAATCTGCTTTGCCCAGGTGCACAGAATTTCCACAGGAGTAAAAAGTTCCATTTTGACATTTCTTAGTAACCATGTTATGAATTTACCCCCAAAATGTCTTTTAATCACTGTCATTATGTTTAGCCAGTACACATTTACAATTCAGCCTTAGTAGAATATCCATGTAGCTTGAGTGGGTGCTAAATTTTTATGTAATACACAACAGTGTGTCCCTATGGCAGCTGTCTTCTCTGTACCGGGATGTATCTATGCATACAGGCAGCTGATTTTCAGCTTAAGATGACTCAAAGCCATCATATTGTCCTTCTGGTAACTTTATATTGGGAACATCTTGCACATTCCTTTTTGGTGAAACCTGGTGCAACTTTCTGCCCCTGCAAAGATTCATGCTAGAAAGGTTTCAGATTGTACTAGCTGAAAGGTTCCCCTGAAGCAGGAGTTGGCAGAACACAGAAGAATAGCTGAAAGAGTCCTTTGCTTAGGGTCTAGTTTTCACAAACATTTGCTGGAGGTCAGAGCACAGTAGATTATGCATAAACTTCACTGGCCTTTGAAGATATTCTGGAGGGGTTTCTGAGCCAATGAGTTGCTTAATTACCTGTACTGCTTACATAGATTTTTCTTTCAGGTATCTGTTAGGCTCAGAAGGAGGTGCAGGAAACAGGTCTTACACAGAAATAAAGGAGATGGGAAATGTCATGCAGCTGATCGTCTACCTATCCACACAAATTGCTAAGCTCTACATTCCCTTTTGCCTCGGAGAACCTCTGCACCTTTCCCATGCTTTCTTAAATTCAGATACTGTCCTTGTTTTTGTTCATGCATCCACCACCCTTTTGGTAGAGAGATGTTTCCTTAGATTACTCCTGAGTTTACTCCCTTTCACTTTCATCTTATCCCCCTCATTCCAGTGTTTCCTTTCTTTCTTTTTTTTAATTTAAATGAAGTATTTATTAAACATATGCAAGAGAACATCAAAAAATACAGGCCATCATACAACAATAATTTTGCAAGATAACCCCCAAACCAGCATAACAGGCCCTCTGAAGTACAGATCACCCCTCTATTTATCAAGCAGTTTTCATAAAGCAACCCCTAAAAAAAAAAAATGGAGAGGGGAGGAAGGAGGGAAAAGAGAGCTTGGTAAACCCAAACAAACTGGTGCAGCAAAACTCAAAAGAAAAGAGAAATGAAAGAACCCTATTCACCCACAAATCTCAAATTGCAAACCGAACCCTATATTTTTTTCCAATTTAGCAAAACTATTAACTTTTACAGTTTGTAAACACAATACAGTCTGGCTCTCCACTTACATAACAAGGGAACTGCTGAGCTCTTCACTTTGAAGCCAAAGTCAGTTTAGCAGTATGTAGCAAATGATAAACCAGAATAAGCTGATGTTTCCACAATCCAGGAATATTCCTGTTCAGAAGGTAAATCCCTGGGTCCCAAGAAACGGTCAGACTAGTAATCCATTTAATCTGAAAACAAATTGTATTCCAAAAAACTGTCGCCTTCAGGCAGTACCACCAGGTATGGCCCCTAGTACCCTTGGCTCCACGTTCCCCTCCAACACAGGAGAGAGGCCTGTCAAAGAAGGCTTAAATCTTTTGGAAGACACCAAGAGGGGTATAATCAAAAGGGACGCCCAAGTTTTGCTGAGGACGTCCTCGCAAAACGTCCTGCTGGAGGGAGCGGGGAAACCCGTATTATCGAAACAAGATGGACATCCATCTTTCGTTTCGATAATATGGTCGGGGACGCCCAAATCCTGAAATTTAGGTCATCCTTAGAGATGGTTGTCCCTAGACTTGGTTGTTTCTGATTTTCGGCGATAATGGAAACCAAGGCCGCCCATCTCAGAAATGTCCAAATGCAAGCCCTTTGGTCATGGAAGGAGCCAGCATCCGTAGTGCACTGTTCCCCCTGACATGCCAGGACACCAACCGGGCACCCTAGGGGGCACTTCAGTGGACTTCAGAAATTGCTCCCATGTACATAGTACTACTTACTACTACTACTTAACATTTCTAGAGCGCTACTAGGGTTATGCAGCGCTGTACAGTTTAACAAAGAAGGACAGTCCCTGCTCAAAGGAGCTTACAATCTAAAAGACGAAATGTCAAGTTGGGGCAGTCTAGATTTACTGAATAGAGGCATAATGGTTAGGTACCGAAGGCGACATTGAAGAGATGAGCTTTGAGCAAGGATTTGAAGATGGGCAGGGAGGGGGCCTGGCGTATGGGCTCAGGGAGTTTATCCCAGGCGTGAGGTGAGGCGAGGCAGAAAGGGCGGAGCCTGGAGTTGGCAGTGGTGGAGACGGGTACTGAAAGGAGGGATTTGTTTTGAGCACGGGTAGGAACGTACGGGGAGATGAGGGTAGAGAGGTAGGGAGGGGCTGCAGATCAAGTGCATTTGTAGGTTAGTAGGAGAAGCTTGAACTGTATGCGGTACCTGATCGGAAGCCAGTGAAGTGACTTGAGGAGAGGGGTAATATGAATATATCGGTTCAGGCGGAAGATAAGATGTGCAGCAGAGTTCTGAACGGACTGAAGGGGGGATAGATGGCTAAGTGGGAGGCCAGTGAGGAGTAGGTTGCAGTAGTCAAGGCGTGAGATAATGAGAGAGTGGATGAGGGTTTGGGTGGTGTGCTCAGAGAGGAAAGGGCGAATTTTGCTAATGTTATAGAGGAAGAAGCGACAGGTCTTGGTTATCTGCTGGATATGCGCAGAGAAGGAGAGGGAGGAGTCGAAGATGACTCCGAGGTTGCGGGCAGACGAGACGGGGACGATGAGGGTGTTATCAACTGAGATAGAGAGTGGAGGGAGGGAAGAAGTGGGTTTGGGTGGGAAGACAATAAGCTCGGTCTTGGCCATGTTCAGTTTCAAATGGCGGTTGGACATCCAGGCGGCAATGTCGGATAAGCAGGCCGATACTTTGACCTGGGTTTCCGCAGTGATGTCTGGTGTGGAGAGATAAAGTTGGGTGTCGTCAGCATAAAGATGATATTGGAAACCATGGGTTGAGATCAGGGAGCCCAGGGAAGAGGTGTAGATTGAAAAAAGAAGGGGTCCAAGGACAGATCCCTGAGGAACTCCGACAGAGAGCGGGATGGGGGTGGAGGAAGAACCATGAGAATGTACTCTGAAGGTACGGTGGGAGAGATAAGAAGAGAACCAGGAGAAGACAGAGCCCTGGAACCCAAATGAGGACAGTGTGGCAAGAAGTAGATTGTGATTGACAGTGTCAAAAGCGGCGGATAGGTCGAGGCGGATGAGGATGGAGTAGTGACCTTTGGATTTGGCGAGGATCAGGTCATTGCAGTCTTTAGAAAGTGCCGTTTCTGTCGAGTGTAAGGGGCTCCCTTACCTTGTGTACTGACCACCCCAAATCCCCCACCAAAACCCACTACCCACAACTGTACCCCACTACCATAGCCCTTACGGGTGAAGGGGGGCACCTAGATGTGGCTACAGTGGGTTTGTGGTGGGTTTTGGAGGGCTCACATTTACCAGCACAAGTGTAACAGGTGGGGGGGTGGGCCTGGTCTGCCTGCCTGAAGTGCACTGCACCCACTAAAACTGCTCCAGGTACCTGCATACTGCTGTGATGGACCCAAGTATGACATTTGAGGCTGGCATACAGGCTGGCAAAAAAATATTTTTAAAGATGTTTTTTTAGGGTGGGAAGGGGTTAGTGACCACTGGGGGAGTGAAGGGAGGTCATCCCTGATTCTCTCCGGTGGTCATCTGGTCAGTTCGGGTACCTTTCTGTGCCTTGGTCGTAAAAAAAAACAAGACCAGATAAAGTTGTCCAAGTGCTCGTCAGGGACTCCCTTTTTTTCCATATGGGTCGAGGACGTCCATGTGTTAGGCACGCCCAAGTCCCGCCTTCGCTGCACCTCCAAAACACCCCCGTGAACTTTGGTGGTCCCCGCGACAGAAAGCAGTTGGGGACGCCCAAAATCGGCTTTCGATTATACCGATTTGGGCGACCCTGTGAGAAGGACGCCTATCTTCCGTTTGTGTCGAAAGATGGGCGTCCATTTCTTTCGAAAATGAGCCTGTAAATGCACTAACTGTAAATAGGCATAATGGTGTGAAGGAGGAAGTTCAAACTTTCTAGCCAATGATTGAAAGGAAAGTAGCTTGTCATCTTCATCATACAGTTGCCCCCAATACCTCATCCTTTTCTGTTCCTAAATTCTATAATTTGAAGGAACTAGACCCAGAGGAAAATCTGGATTATAACAAATTGGAGTATAATGAGAAAATTAAAAATCCATATCTGCACTCAGGGAATCCCAGATCCTAAAAGATGTATAAATCGTCTGAGACCGATCTTCATGCAAAACCCTATATCTCCAAGGAAGCCAAAGCAGTGGGACGGGCCCCATCTAATGCTGCTCAGTATGAACTCACAATTTATAGTCATAATGCTGAAACCACCATATAGTAGTTCCACAGTTCAGGAACCCCCCAACCCACCAAACTCTGTAGATCTAAATAAAATTCTATGAGAGAGCCTGGGCTTTCTGTCACACTAAATAAATTTGTGTAAACTACCCTGAAGAGAAGCGAGATCCTGATGCGGGATCCTGAGTGGCAACACCTAAAAAAGATATAACAGCTTGGGCAAAACATTCATCTTGATAGCTGTAATTCTATCAAACCAAGTCAATGTTTGACTTTTCCAGTGTTCCAAATCTTTACGGACAACTAGAAAAAGTCTGGAACAATTAGCTTTACATAATTGGAAGTAGCTCACTCTCAACCAGACCATAAGATATTTCAGTTCACTAGACTCCCACCTAAAGGGAAAGGATGATTGCAATTGCAACCTCATGGGCTCATCTATATTAATATTAAGTGTCTCAGTCTTTTGATTTTTAAATCCTGAGACCTGAGAGTATGCTATTAAATCAAAAATCAGGTTAGGTAAAGTAGTGAGAGGAAACGTTGAGGACAATAACATATCATCAGCAAACTTATCTTATACTCCATGTCACCCACTCTGACATCTTTGACATTTGGATTTGATCTAATTGCTGAAGCAAGGGGCTCCCAGTACTAGGGGGAAAGTAAGCGGGATAAGGGACACTCCTGCCACATTCCCCTAGAAAGTGAAAATTTAGCCAAGTTACCTCCATTCACTCTCACGCAGGCAGTAGGGTTAGAGTAGAATTCAGAAATCCATGCATGAAAAATAAACCCAATCCCGATAACCGACAAGACCCGATCCAAGAACGGCCAGTGGATCTTATGAAAGGACTTTTCGTCATTAATCCCCAAAAGGAATGACTGAGACCGTGATCTATGGGATAAATAATTCAAGTTAATAATCTTACGAATATTGTCCACTACCTGCCTCTTAGTAATAAAGCCCACTTGATCTGAATGCACAAGAGAAGGCAGCACCCCAATCAACTGTGTTGCCAGAACATTTGCTAAAAGTTTGACATGTGCATTAAGAACATAAATTGGATGATAAGGCTGACAGTGGAATCTTTCCTCTCCTTTGGTGTGACAGAAATCCATGCCTCCAGCATAAAGGGAGATATATTAGACACTGCCTTCACTGGTCAGTAGCTCAGCAAGCAAAGGTGATAACTCAGAAGCAAACACTCTCAAAAATTTCAGCAGCAAGCCATCCAAACCAGGAGACTTGCTAGTTGCCATAGGCTTTATGGCCGCAGCAATCTCATGTGACCGGATCTCTGCCTCCAAAAGGTCCGTCTGAGCTGCAGTAAGAGAAGACAGGTTAGGGGAGCTCAGATAAGTGTTTATCGCCTCCACTCTAATGGTAGCAGCATACAGTCCTTCCAAGAATTCCCGGAAATGGGCCTTAATAAGAGAAGACTTTTACAACAGATGCCCCCTACCATCTTTAATTTTCCCAACCACCTTATCGGCCCGGTTGTGGTATCTAAAGTTAAATTAAGGCAAGCATTAAAATCCCCAGCACAAATCACTGGGCCGTTTATAAACCCTCCCAACTGAAGCTTAACTACTGCAAAAAAAAAAAAAGTCCACTTGACCCATGTTGGGAGTATATATATTAGCCAAGGTCAACTCAATCTCCTCTATTTGAACCTATGCAAATATATATCTCCCTTGAGAGTCATTTTTAAAATTCTGTAGCTGTAGCCTTAGATCTTTATGCAAAAGCAAAGCAACACCCTGTTTTTTGCCCCCAGAAGAATCAGAATCAAAGTATGTGGGTACACTCCATGGTGTATTAAATGTTCATGTTTCTTGCGAAGATGTGTCTCCTGCACAAAAACTGTGAGCCCCTTGTCAGAGCACCTCCTGAAATAATAAATGATGCTTACTAGGTGAACTAAGGCCATTGGTGTTACTTATCAAAATACGAACATCGGATGTAATGAAGCACCCCAAAAAACACAAGCACACACATCCATCCCATCACCAGCCCCACAAATCGCACCAAAAGAAATCCTCCCTCTCTCCACCCCAAAAAAACACACACACACCAAACCAGCTTCCTAGTGAATAAAATCACCCTGAACTTCTCCGAACCCCACTATGAAACTCCCAATATCCTTCAAAAAAAGAAGAACCTAATCAGAGAAAGTCCATCCCTTCCCTGCAGGGATTTCCACCCCCTCCCCTGAGACATGCAAAAGCCACAGAACAAATATCTCAGCAATAAGCAGTTTGTAGTAAAAGCAATATCCAGACTCCCAACATCAAGTGGAGATTACTCCTCTCAGTATCCGTTTAGCATAGCAGACAATAGAACAAGGGATAATTCCCAGAAAAACATGAGCAAAAAGAAAAGTCACAAAAAGAACGTTCAACTCTGAGTATTATCAGAGTGACACTGCAATCTCTTCCCCTTGCTGGACGCATGGGCCCACCACTTGGCTCTGTTCTCCAAGGTAAACGAAATAACTTTGCTACCTGGTTAAGGGTCAGAAACCAACCCAGCTTCCTTTAGCACTTTCCAAGCATCGTTGGGTTTTTTGGTTCTACAGAGAGAGCCTTGCAAAGGGAAAGTTAATGCCAGTACGGTTTGAATTCCTGCCTCTTTGCAAGAGTAATGGCCGACAAATCTTGAAACACCGAAACTGTCATATCCTGAAACTGGACCGATGATACCAAGCTTGCGTTCTGCAAAATCAGCTCTTTAGCAGCAAAACGAGAAAAGCAAACGATATCGCGAGGTCAGGTGTCGGACACTGCTCTGATGGCCTGATTTGCACTGTCCAGGCTAAGATCAGGGTCGGTCTCCTTAAGATCCAACATCATATAGTGTTGGCGACAAAAAGCTTGGATCACCTCCTGTGCGTTCTCATGGTTATTATTTTCTGGTATTATTTTCCAGTATTCCTGCACTCTCTGTTCTCACAATGTCCAGTTTTATATTGTAGCTCCTCAAATTGGGTTTTCAGGTTAGTATATTTAGTTTGCAAGCTCAGGACTGCTTCCCCTTGCTCCTCAAACTGCACTTCCATATCTACAAAACAGCTCCGAGATCTCTCAGATCCCTGTGTATGGTATCAATGCAGGTCGCAAGTTCCCCTCTCATATCTTTTAATTCAGAGCGCAAGGTTCAAAAGCAGCGCTGCACTTCACGGCCCAGGCTTCTCAAGTTTACTGGTTCTGACTCTCAGCATCCACGGTTGAGGTCTGCAATGGAGATATAGGCTGCGAGACCTGCTGCATGGCTGCCTCCACTCCAGGCTGAGAAAATTGTCTCAAAGTCTCGTTAATGTCTGCTGACTTAGCTTTATGTACCATCAGGAAAAATATACTGCCCAGGATATAAAGAATCCAAGCATCTGAGACCCTGATGGGCTGAGATATTAGCTTTTAATAGGGGAAGGGATCAGGAGCCCAAAATCAAGCACCCATTCAGGCAGCTGATGTCACTTCCTCTTCTCCAGACCTTCCTTTCAAGTGAAAGTGGTCTGCTTCCTGTGCATTCCTGCTATGGAGGTATTTGTCCCTCATATCTTCCTTATTGTGTCTTTCCTCCAGGGTATACATATTTAGATATCTAAATCTGTCCCCATATGCTTTAAAATAAAGACCACTAACCATTTTAGTAGCCGCTCTGTCGACCAGCTCCACTGAAAGTGTGGTCTCCAGAACTGTACAGGGTACTCCTAAATGAGTCTTGCTGGAGACTTAGAGGCTATAACCCTTCTTTTTCCTCTGGTCATTCCTCTTCCTATGTGCCCAAGCAGCATTCTGGGTTTTACTGTTGCCTTGTCTACCTTTTTGTTTTTTTTAGCTACCTTAAACTCATTGGTCTGTCACCCAAAGACTTTTAAGCTTGCCCTCTCATATTTTGCTTCTTGCATGTAATGTCCAGAGAAATAAGTGCTATCCACTCCATTGTTTACTAAACAAAGTAAATTGGGACATTGCCTTCCTTAGCTATATCAGAACCTCCTGCAAGCATCCCACAGAAATGTGTACAGCATAAATACAGCTCTAGCGGTGAAGGAGTAGACTTAGTAATAGAAGAGTCCTAGTAAAAATCATATACCATTTAAAACAAACAAAAAAAACAGTCTAGAGCAGTTTGCAGGGCACACCCAGCCAAGTCAGGTTTTCAGGATATCCACAATGAATATGTAGTAGAGAGATTTGCATGCTGTGGAGGTAGTGCATTCATGTTTATCTCATACATGTTCATTATGGATATCTTGAAAACCTGACTGGCCTCGGTGTGCCCCGAGGACTGGCTTGAGAACCGCTGATCTAGGACAAGAAAGCTTTTGAAAGAGAGAAAGCAATAGGGCCAGCAAACAGGAGCTATTTTGAGCATTCAGATAACATTATTGCTTTAAGATTTAAATGTTCCAGGTGTTTCTAGGTTGAGTACAATCTGTAATGGCTTTGCTTAGGTCATTAAGAATTGTGTTACAATCTGTAGGAGATGCTGGCGACAGCCAGGTCAGTGAGACCCAATCTCTATGTGATAGCCGAACTCTTCACGGGCAGCGAGTATATCGACAATGTGTTTGTCAACCGCCTGGGAATTACCAGTCTCATTAGAGGTACAAAGAGCAACCTACAGTTTTGTGGGATTGCTGTGAAATGCTATGGTTCTCTTTTTATTGTAAAACTAACAATGTTTACTTTTTTTCCCCCCCTTTTGTCCTTATATTCCTTGCAAACTCTGTTCTGTCTCTCTCTCTCCTTAACTTGCCTTTTGTGTGGTATCTTTAATTCTCATTTTGTTTTGCCTGGGCTCTAATAATTTACTTCATGCACATATTTGATGATCTTGCTTTGCTGATTTTTTCGGCATCACTACCATCCTGCCATCCACGCCTAGCTTTGTCTCTTCTCCCATCGCTTTTCTGTCTCTGCCCTGTTTTTGGCTTCAATGGCCGTACTCTCTGCAGTACATGCTGGACATGGCTAGAAAACTGCAGCCGGATTTATATGTTGTGGCTGAGCTTTTCACTGGAAGTGAGGAGTTGGACAATATCTTTGTGACTAGACTGGGCATAAGCTCCTTAATCAGAGGTAGGCTTGCTGTGGGGTTGCATGTTTTCCAAAGGAGCATGAATGATTCACTGATTGATGATGAAACCAGCACTCGTGGGGATCACATATTACTTAACAGTATTTTCTATAGTTAACAATCACAGGGACCTATTTACTAAGCTACCTCATCGCAATAACATGTGTTAGAGGCTAAATAACATGAGTTATTTGACTGTAATGCATGTTTTCCTCTGACAATTTTTTTTGTTGTTGTTGTTACATTTGTACCCCTCGCTTTCCCACTCATGGCAGGCTCAATGCGGCTTACATATCGTACACAGGTACTTATTTGTACCTGGGGCAATGGAGGTTAAGTGACTTGCCCAGAGTCACAAGGAGCTGCCTGCCAAAACAAGGTGCAAAATCAGCTCTAAAATTGGCAAGTCTCATTATTCTTAGAAGGTTAACTGCAGCTTAAGGAATGTAGTTTAATTTTCCCCTGAGAGCATTGGTTTGCTGATGCTACTGGAACTATTATAAAAAGAGCCTGGCCTTTTTAAACACCCTCCCTTCCCCGCCGCCAACTTGTGCTGTTGATTCTCTGGTGGGCTAGTGGTAAGCCTTTCTTTATCTCCCTACACCCTAATCCTACTCTATTTAATAAGTCACGTATAATGTGCCCTTTCAGCAGCAACAGTAGTAACCCTGCTACCCCTACTGCCTGCATCCTTAACCCAGGGTATATTACACATGTAATAGACTGGGAAGCAGAAGCACCTACCCATCTCCTCTCCTATCACTCCCAAACCAGTCCCCCTTCCACCTCTTCTGACACTTACTTAAAATTCATGTAGGTACAGTGGAGGACAAGACTGATCCTCAGCTGTTCCTGCCCCACTGGTACCATTGTTAAAAGTGGCACCTCATCCCTAGAAACATACTGCCAGGGGTTAGGCTGACAAGATGACTCAGGATAACTCCTGGTGATGTATTGTAGCATATTGCTAGGGACCAGATTTAGAAGCATGGCAGTGCCATGACAGTGCTACCTGGAAATAGGTGTGTGTAAAGAATGGGTTAGGGTGCAGGGGGAGGTCCCTTGTGCCTACCAGCCTTATTACATTTATAGTACACTCTCTGGGTAGAGGTGCTTGTGGAGGAGGGACAGTGGAGAAACT
This sequence comes from Microcaecilia unicolor, assembly GCF_901765095.1. NCBI lineage: Eukaryota > Metazoa > Chordata > Amphibia > Gymnophiona > Siphonopidae > Microcaecilia > Microcaecilia unicolor. The sequence goes on from NC_044036.1 coordinate 81,211,376, forward strand.
GCCACAGGTGGGCTGTTATTGAAGAGGGTTAGGGCTTTCACCTAGTTATTCTGATAACCCTCACTAGGTGGGGGTATGGGAACAGGGGACATCAGACTGACCACTAGCCTACTAGGAATTTTGAGGTAACAGTACAGGAGGGCCTTATGCAGTGTAAACCACAAGATTGTTGAAATGCTCCTAGCAAAAAGAAGGGTGTTAGCTGTTTCCTGTATATTCCAACAGGAATTTTACCCACTGTGATTGTTCACTACAGAAAACACTGCCATTAGTGCTAGCAGCAGATAATCTGTTAACTCATGTTTAAACATGTTAGTGAATTGGCCTTAAATTGTGTGTTTTTCCCCCTGTGGTTCAGTGACGTTTTTTACAGTGCATTATGGCCATTTCCCAGTGGTGAAACCATATGTAAATCAGAGGTTGACCCTGATTCACTAACCACAGGATACTGAAACACCTGGCCTATGAACAAGGCTGGTATTAGACATGCTGGGGCCCAGGGCAGAGATTTGGAAGGGAGGGGGCCTCAAAGCCTGCCAGCAGGCTATACTTCAGTTTTGGGACCAACGTGGCAGGGATGCTCAGGGCAGTTGCCCTGTTTGCATTCCCCTAACACCAGCCTTTCCTATGAAAGATCAGTACAGATCCATCCATATTTGATAGTTTTAATGGCAGTAGCTTGACTAATAAATTGCACTGCATTCACTTTGCCCAAGGATTTATTAGCATTGACCATTTGTGAATGCTAGCACATAAAATGGCTTATTTTTGCACTTCAGAGGCAATGAGCGCCTACAACAGCCATGAAGAGGGACGACTTGTTTATCGCTTTGGAGGAGAACCTGTTGGATCATTTGTTCAACCATCTCTGAGGCCTCTGGTACCAGCCATTGCGCATGCACTGTTCATGGATGTTACACATGACAATGAAAGTCCAATTCTGGTAAGAGCATGATCACCTCATGTATAGATCAGAAGCGCCATCCTACCATACATTATACAGGCCCCTCATGGCTTATTGTTGCATGTGATTTGGGATTTAAAAAATGATTATCTCTGTTAAGAAGAAAATTGGAGATATATATTTCTCACAGAACTTTTTGTACTTAAATAAAGAACAAAAAAGCATTAGTGGTAGGAAACCTCCAAATACATTTTAGACCCCTTCAGCTAAAAAGTGGCCCAGCACACGCCCGAAAGACACACCCACACTACCGTGGGCCACTTTTTACCATGCCTTGGTAAAAGGACCCCTAAGATAGGAGGATTCCAATCTTATTTCAAGTGGTAGAGAGTTCCAGAGTTTAAACACCTGGTACTGAAATGAGGCTGAGAAGAATCTTCTATATCGAGCAAATTTTGTCGAGAGAAAATTAAGGCATTCCATGCTCTGGAACTTCTCAAACAAGTAGAAGGAAGAGAGAAACTTGGGGCTAAACCACATATGATTCAACTATAGTACACATGTAAAAAAAAAAAAAAAAGTACTTGTACTGGCAACCAATGAAGTTTGATTAAAAGAGGATTTGCTCTCTCCATTCAATGACATTAAAAAGTAGTTTGGCCACCACATTTTGTAAAATTTGTAGATGTAGAAAAGATCTTTCTATACACCCAACAAAAAAGTACACAATAGTCAAAAGAGGACAATACAATAGCTTCAATTAGTATTAATCATACTTATGTCAGTTAATTTCCTGCGACAGTGTAACTTTAATGCCAAAGAAATGTACCATACGTTTTAGTGATATTTGATAAAAGAATACTTCTAAATAAATGCAGTGTTCCAAAGCCACCAGTGAGTCACCTGACAATGGCATGTAGGGCCTGGGAAAGCTAACATTTTTCCTGTTTCTGCTTCAAAGCTGATGCAAAGCCACACATGAATCCCCAAACTCCTTAAGAAAGCAAGAATTTTATTCTCCACAAACAACTCGCAATGTGTCTCAATGGATTGCAATGGTGAATGAATGCTCAGTTCTTAATTCAGACCACTGCTTGGAGGACATTAAAACCACCTTAATATTTTACTGATGCACATAAAACCTCTGGAAATAATGAACTTTCATTTAAAAAAAAATTACACCTGTTGATAGCAGATGGTTATAAACGCGATTAGAGTCGCGTCTTTTGAGAGAGAGGCAACCAATCTATATCAGACATTTCCCTCAGGAGTTCAGACCATCAATATTGCATGAAAAAGCTTTTCTGTAGAATTTATTTGCCACATACCCTATGTGGTGGTGTGGATTCCTATTGGTATGCAACCAGTGCAGGGGAATATACTAGAGAAGGAGACCTGGTTTGCTATATTGATCATCCACGGTTCAGGGATGTGGGATTTGAGCACCTTGCTGGGTCCCAATGAACTCATTTCTTTGCTGGTTGAATAACCATGCTGGAAAAGATCATCGTTTTTCAAAGGAAAAGGTATTAAGGGCATCTGTTGTTACTGCTTTTACAATTCATGTCCTGATGTTCAGAACTATAGTGTGCCTTTGTGAAGAAACAGTGTGTTTTAAGCGTGTAAAATATATTGGATATTTTCCTGTCTTAATTATATCCTGAAGTGTGTTTCTCCTGTTTGGCCAGCAGGTGGTGTTTCTTTACTGTAAAGCTGTTACAGAGAAATTAATGCTCTTTTCTTTAGTTAACACAAACAGGAAGCAAGATGCAGTATATTTTTGAAATGTTGTGTTCTGGACTCTGATTGACTTGGAGTTTGAACTAACTAGCAGTTACTGGTTTTGAGTTCAGTCTTAGCCAGGGAGAAAAGAGAGACAGATCTGTTTGCTGAGACTTGGTGAATTATATATCCTGATCTTCACAGGCACTGTTTAGAAAGTAAAACAAATGTTTAGTTACTGTTATAATTGATCCATATTTCAATTAGCTGTTATTGTTTGCTGATTGCACTTTTTTGTTCATATTTTTTAGACAATAAACAAGTTTCAGTTTATTGCCTCTTTGTCTGGACTGATAAAGAATCCTGGTGGTTTGTGTGTTGGGTCTATGAGTGCTTTCTGGAACCTGTGGGACCACTGGGCGTGTGGCCCCAGTATCCTAGAAATCACGAGGAATAATTTGAGAGCGGAAGAGACGCCCAGAAGCGATTGGGACCCAGTCGGTGGGAGGAGGGTGCTAGTCAGGGTTGCCAGGTCTGCGGGTTTCCCGCCCAATTGGGCAGCTTTCTGCGACCCATTGTGGGCAATTTTTGCGGGCTGCGGGAAATTGGGCGGCTTTTAAAAAGCCGCGTTGCGGATTTGGGCGGTTTTCTGAGGCTTCTATTGGTCCAATTTGGTCCAATAGAAGCCCCGCAGAGACTGGGTTAACGATGTCGGGGGCGGGGTTAGTGACAGCGGCTACATCGGGGGCGGGGTTAGTGACGACAGCTACATCGGGGGCGGGGTTTAACTTTGTGCGGGGTTTGGGCTCATTTTGGGCGGGGAAAATTTTTTCAACCTGGCAACCCTGGTGCTAGTGTAGAGCACAAGCAACAGGTGCAGGTGGACCTGAGCTGTGCTGGGGGTAGACCCTCTTAAGTGGCCGCGGGGTAACCCCAGCCGGGTGGCTAGGTATTTCATGACAGCCTTCATCCTTCCCCAGCACTGATGTTTGTAAAATGTTTTCTGACACAAAGGCACTTATTTTAGAAGCATCTTCCAAGTTTCCAAATTTATGTAGAATTTCTTATTCTGCCCTTGGGATATCATCAGGGCGGCTTACAATTTAATAGAAAAGAGAGAGGAAAGGGGGGGGAGGGAGGAAAAAGTGATGGAAAGAAAAAGGACAAATAAGGTTAGTGAACGGGAAAGGAGGACAGAACTACAATGATTGGATAGTGGGTGGGGAAAGACATAAGGAGGGGGGCAATGAAGCTCCGTAGAATACCGGGACCCATAGAACAAATGCATCAAGTATTATAGGCATCATCGAAAAGTTGTTCTAAGGTCGATTTTAAAGGTATCGTCAGAGGGAAGTTCTCCCCACTTGCTTTGTTATTCTGCTTTGTCTCTAAACCCACTTCTTTTTATATGATAAGTAAAATAAAACAAACAAACCCTATGCTGTGAAATACTGTGGGTACTTCTAACCACAGAGCCGAAGAGCCCTTTTCAGTCCCATCCACATTTTACCTAACTAAAATAATTTCTCCCTATATATGTGTACAGAAGTGTACGTTTATGTGTGTTTTTCTTTCTCACAGTGTGTGCTGGTAAATAAAATAACCCCTAGAACTCATTCTCATTTCTCCCCTCTAGCATCGTTCAGCCTGGGATTCGCTTCCTAGTTCAGCCATTGTGTCCATGGCTTGCTGTGCCACTGGAAGCACTCGAGGCTATGATGAACTAGTGCCACATCAGGTTGGTTCCTGTAGATTTTCAGTCTATTCATATGTATTAAAGGGACTATTTATCATTTCATGATTTTATTTATTTATTTGACTTTATTTCACGCCTTTTCAGTAGTAGTTCAAGGTGGGTTATATTCAAGTACACTTGTGTCCCTGGAGGCAGTGGATGGTTAAAGATCACAGGGGGCAACAGTGGGATTTGGACTGGGCTTCTGGTTGTTCTAACCATTAGACTACTCCTCCACTCCATAATTTACAACATATGACAGGTTATTTAGAAAGCAATTAGCAGCTAGTTATTAAAAGTTTTGCACCTAACTGACACACAGAACTTTGTGTGCAAACAACCCAATTTAGAAAGGACATAGAAGTCAGAATCGAGACGTCCAGGTCAAAACATGTCCAGTTTTAGTAGTATTTTAGAACAAAATTTGCTGACATAGAGGCTGTTCTAAAATACACAGAAATGAACATTTATGATCAGTTATGTGTTATCACATAGCCGTTTTTATTTATCTCAGAAATTAAACGGTTATTATCCCAACACTGTCACAATGACTAGTTTTCCATGCCAGTTTGGATTGGGGGGTGGGGGGGAGCAGCTCCTCTAATCATTCCAATGGAGTGCTGCTCAATAGCAGCTATTTCACAAATCCTAAATGTGTTTGGTAGCAGGTATAACGCCTAGTGTTGATCTTTTAGGAGATAGACGTTTAGGGGCACTTTTACTAAGGTGCTTAGGTGCCTACGCATGTCCAACACGCATCAATTTGGAACTACCACTTGACTACCTCATCCCCCAGGAGGTAATTCCATTTTTTAATGCGTGTCCAATACACACGACAGAAAATATTTTTTATTTTCTCCCGCGTGGTGCTAACCGGTAATCGGCAGTGTACACGCTGACGATTACCACCTGGTTAACGTGGGAGACCTTACCGCTAAGTCAGTGGGTGGTGGTAAGATATCAAGCCCAAAATGGATGCGCGCTGATTTTTATTTTGCCGCACATCCATTTTCAGCAAAAAAAAAAAAAGAGGCCTTTTTTGCAGGTGCGCTGAAAAATACACGTGTCTACACCAGCGCAGGCCATTTTTCAGTGCATCTTAGTAAAAGGACCTCTTAGTCGTCTCCTGAGATGGGTGAATTTGCCTCATCCTTGCTCCCCCCCCCCCCCCCCAAAAAAAAAAAACATCCCATACAATGCCCCCTTGCCACCTGCACATATATGGGTTTGATACGTGCATATCCCAGGCTTTGTAAAATGGGGACTTAATGGTTTATACAAGATAAAAGTGCCAGTTCATTCACATATCATGTGTATAATGAGGGTCTAAGCATAAATTTGTGTGCACAAATTTATAGAATTAGGAAGACTGTGTTTTCTGTACTTCTTTCCACATTATGACATTTCAATTAACTCTGCAGCCCTCCTCTATAGTGAGCTATGAAGAAAGTGTAGCATTTTAATCCACTACTGCAAAAGTCAACAAACGCCTGTCGATCCCACATTTGAAGACTTGCAAATGAGAAAATTACCTAATTAGAGAAAAGCTAGTAAACTGGAAAAGGGATGTGTTTGATAATTGTGTCCATACCCTGGAAACCATTTAGGTATCTGTAAGGGGAAGGGAATGGCTTTTAGGTTTAGCTCATGCCTTTTTCACTAATAGCACAAGTACTGTCGGTATTTTCCTGACCCCAGAGGGCTTACAATCTAAGCAGTACCTTAAACAATGGAGGGTTAAGTGACTTGCTCAAGATCACGAGGAACTGCAGTGGGATTGGAGTCTGGCTTCTTCTGTTCTCAGCCTACTGCTTAACCAGTATGTTACTCCTCCACTCAGATAAATCGGTAGGAGTATAGAGAACATCAGTAGCACATAGCCTAGAGGAATCTGCCCTTACTATTGATTTTATACTGAAGGGCAATATATCAAAATCTAAATAAACTAAACTATCAGCTTCCTTTTAGAAATTTATGATAAAAGCAGATCAAAATGGAACAAGGCTTTTACTGTCTGTGAAAAAAGAGAGTGGAGAGGTACACGATTTAAAAAAAAATAAGAATCCTTTAGAGTTTGGGAACTGTGCAAGTGTGTGCATGCATACTTCTGATTGTGGCCCAAGCAGGAGTAGATGCATTTGAGTCTGAGATTCGGCCAAAGTTAAATAGAAGGCGTGTAATACATGTTTAGATGAATAGCTATAGCAGAATGGAAGAAGTGAATGGAGCACCTACACTGACCCCTGCTGCAGGCGTCTGTTAATTTTTACCTAAGTCTATGTTGAATGGTGACCTTTTATGTTTGTTTGTTTGTTTGTTTTTGTTTTGTTTAGGAATGTGCATTTTCATTCTTTTTAGCGTGTTTTGTGTTTTCATTCTGTTTTAGTGTATGCTATTGACCAAAATGAAAATTGGCAAAACAAAATGAAAGTGTCCTCTACACATCTCTACTTTTTAAATCAAATATCTCCATCAGATGCTCAGCTACTTACTAGTTGCTTGGTTATCGTCACATACCATCCACAAAATAGATGAGGACGGGAGGGTTTAGCTTACGGTTTTAAATCTACTTGACACACTTTTTATTCTCCTGCATTTTTGTAACTCTTACAGAAAATATGTCAAGGGGACAAAAGGCTATTGTTTCATTTGTAGTGTGTGTTTTTGGAGTCTTGGCGTTCAGATTATATCCACCTTTTTCATGCTTATTTTGGAATAGCACAAGAAAGGGCAGAACTGTTTTTAAAGAGAACTGGACTCCTCGTGTATGGAGAGGTTTTATGGTTATATAAATGTGCATCCAGTGGAATTCTTGGTGTCTTTCACTTTGTTCTATGAGGTTGTTGTGTTGGTTTTTTTTTTTATTATTTTGTTTATTTTGACTGGCTATGATGAAAGAATCTTGCCTGTTTTTTTTTTCCCTTTTGATCAGATTTCAGTAGTTTCTGAAGAGAGGTTTTATACAAAGTGGAATCCGAAAACAACAGTTTCAAGTCCTGGAGAAGTAAATCTGCAGAGTGGAATTATAGCAGGAAAGCAGGCCATAAACAGACTACACCAAGAACTGGGAGCAAAAGGTTTTATCCAGGTACTTGCTCAGAATTGCAGTGGGTGCTCAGCCATGGGCCTGCTCTCTGATGAAAGTTTCCAAACAGTTGTTCCTTACTGGTATACCCGCTTCCTCATCCTTTACCTAGTTAAGGATAAAGATGTTTTTTTCAGCAGCACTTAATCGGTTAGCAGATGCCACATAGTCATAGAAGTGCTGCTGACCAAGACCATATTTATTTGTTCAGGAACGTTATCCAGATAATGTCACTGAAAATTACTGCAGAACACCCGAGCGCAGGAGCAGTCCGGGGCTGGAATCAGAATTTATCTGCATACCAGCAATATTCAGCAAAAAGGGTGTCCAAGGTTTCCTAGATAGCTACCATTGCTCAATATCTGAATAATGCTGCCCACCATCTCTATGTCCTGATATCAACTGACACAGAAAAATTGAGTATATTTTTAAATTCTTCAGCTGACATTTAAAAGGAACGCTGACTGCAGTTGTTTAAAAACTTGACCAGTATGTTTTTGGACCCCACATAGACCCAGTCTGAGAATACTCTCCTCTAACCTTTTCAGGTGTATGTGGATCAAGTGGATGAGGATATTGTTGCTGTGACCAGACACTGCCCCCATACCCACCAGTCTGTTGTGGCTGTATCCCGTACAGCTTTCCGGGATCCCAAAACCTCGTTTTACAGCAAGGAGGTACCTCAGATGTGCATCCCAGGTATTTCAATTCTGTATTTATCTGGATTTTCTTAGAACATAAGAATATAAGAGTAGCCATATTGGGTCAGACCAATGGTCCATCTAGCCCAGTATCCTGTTTCCAACAGTGGCCAAGCCAAGTCACAAGTACCTGGCAGAAACCCAGATTGTGGCAACATTCCATGCTACCAATCCCAGGGCAAGCAGTTGCTTTCTCGTGTCTGTCCAATACAGACTATGGACTTTTCCTTCAGGAACTTGTCCAAACCTTTTTTAAACCCAGATACGCTAACTGCTGTTGCCACATCTTCCGATGAAGAGTTCCAGAGCTTAACTATTCGTTAAGTGAAAAAATATTTCCTCCTATTTGTTTTAAAAGTATTTCCATGAGTGTCCCCTAGTCTTTGTACTTTTGGAACGAGTAAAAAAATTGATACTTCTACTCGTTCTACACCAGTCAGCATTTTGAAGACTTCAGTCATATCTCCCCTCATCCGTCTCTTTTCCAAGCTGAAGAGCCCTAACCTGTTTAGCCTTTCCTTATACGAGAGGAGTTCCATCCCCTTTATCATTTTGGTTGTTCTTTTTTGAACCTTTTCTAATTCCACTATATGTTAGACTGGCTAATTGAACCTTTACCGTCATTTACACAAAACTTCAAATTAAACAAAGTATGTCCTAAGCATATTTTTCATAGACACAGAAAGTCCTATTTATTAAGGAGTGCTAAGGTTTTGCAGTAATAGCCAAAATTAATGCTTGGTAGCTGCAAAGGGGGAGATTGGTATATGGCCCCTTAAAAATCGGCACTGAAATTAGTGCTGATGAAGTGTATCCTGTAATCGGCGCCTATAGTTAGGCTCCGATTATAGCATATACATACCCTCGGATTCTATAATCAGTGCCTAAAGTTAGGCACTAATATCGGTGCACATCCATTTATGCCAGTGAAAACCTGTTGTAAATCTCAGCGCACAGATTTGGGTGCACAGGGCCATATTCTATAACAACGCACCTAAATTTTTAAATGCCCATTTTTGCCTGTGCGCATTAGAATTTAGGGAGATTCTATATATATATTTCGAACAAAAAATAGCAAGAACAAGATCAAACCTAGCGATAACACAAACATCCATCACCGAATTCCTACACGACTGTGAAACCGACAGTGTGCACATCAAGGCAGACAGAACCTGGTCCTCCTTCAAGACACCCACAACCAACACAGTCAAGACATTACTGACAAAATACACACACGTGAACTGTCTAGTAGATAAATGCCCTAACTGTATGATGAAACAATCACCAGACTGGTTCATCGAAAGCTTTACCGAACACATCACATACATGTTTCTGAATGGCCAGTTCCCAGAAGAAAATGGCAACATTGTACTGACCATAATACCTAAAAACACCACTAGTAAGATCAGTGATCTCACAAACTACAGACCAGTGGCATCATTACCACTACTGACTAAAATGATGGAGGGTCTGGTCAGCTACAGAGCACTGAATCGGTCATAACCACACTGATAACAAAGTTCAGAAGTCTAACATGCCAAGGACAGAGAATCTTACTACTACAATTCAATATGTCAAATGCGTTCAACCTAGTTGACCACACAACAGTAAGGACCCTGCTCGACAATATGGGTATTAGCGGTGCAGTGGCAACGTGGTTCAGTGGTTTTTTAAGGACCAGATACTATATTGTAAAGATGTCTAACCAGCTCTCAAGCTCCTGGATCTCTGAGTGTGGGGTGCCACAAGGGTCTCCAATATCACCTATATTGTTCAATGTTATGATGGCTCCACAGGCAAAAAACTGGAATTAATGGGCTTTAACCCATTCATCTACATACCTTTTAACAGCAGCATCACAGAAATACTGGACAAGATTAAAATAGGCCTGGACCTTACAAAAAACTGGGCCACAATTTTCAAATTCAAACTAAATAGAGACAAAAACAAATTTCTGGTTCTATCTAGTCCACACAATCCCAATACTCACCAAAAATTTACAATCGGCCCACAAATATACCAAATGGAAACACAACTAAAAATACTGGAAATTATACTTGATAAACATCTATCTATGGACAGTCAGGTATCAGCAGTCACAGCAAAAAGCTTCAGAACACTATGAAAACTGAGAAGGATTAGAGACTACTTTCCTAGACAATCATTCCAGGTAATAGTGCAATCGTTGATACTGTCACAACTAGACTATCGTAATGCAGCATATGTAGGATATAAAGAGAACACACTAAAATCACTACAAACTGTTCAAAACACGGCAACAAGACTGATATTTAAAAAGTCAAAATACAAAAGAGCAACACCGCTGCTTGAAATGCTACACTGGCTTCCAGTCAAGGCAAGACTGTTTGTTTTTTAAAACCAGCACCCTCATTTTCAAAATAATATTTGGAATGGCTCCTGAACATATGCTAGATTTGATTGAACTGTACCCAAGAAATGCAAACCCAGAAACTACTTACTACTTTAACTGTAAAAACATAACTTATCTGGAATCCAAATGGTGGAACTCGATACCCAAGGCTACAAGAAGCATTACTTTCTCCAATTCAGAAAAAAACTGAAGACCTACCTTTTCAAAAAATTCTATAGTAAAATAAAAAATGGAGCTGATGTCTCATACCAATTGTAGCTGTAATACACTACTGTAACTTCACCTCGCTGTAAATTGTAAGCCACTTTGAACCTAAACTTGTTTTTGAATAATTGTGGGATACAAGAATGCATGCATAAATAAATATATATATATGGCGCCTTAAAAATCGGCACTGAAGTCAGTGCTGATTTGTGCGCCTAAATTCTAATTAGCACCAATTACTGCTCTTTATTGCTTGTTCTGATATCAGTGCTGATTACTTTAAGTCCGTTAACTTATGTGCGGAATTATAGAATCTGCACTGATATCGGCACCTCATTTTAGGCGCCATATATATATAGACTCTCCCCCCAAATGTCTGCATTATCTATGGGGGGTTTTATGCAGCATTTTGGGGATGGCAACTGTGTCATTAAAAGTTGTTACTGTTAGTTAATGGCACAGCTGATAATACGCAATGCAGTTAGTCACATATCTTCAGATTGCATTAACTTCTCTTCATTATCAGCTGTGTTAAGAATTGATGCACAGTAGAGACCTCCACATTAACTGTAAGGCGCAGTCTCCTCCCATTCCTAGTCCCAAAATAGCATTTTCTATTTTAGCTGTTTAATGTGGAAATTAACGCACACTAACGGTTAACATGATGCACTGTTAGTGCAGCTCCATGCTCTTAGCTGTTTATTTCACCTTTTAGCACACACTAACACAACCTAGGCTTTTCCCATTTAGGTTTTCTTTACTTTTAGTTCTGGTGACATAGAAAAACTCCATGCTATAACTGATGTAATAATTTGTTAAAATACAGTGATGGATTTTTCCCCCACAATTTCCTCATGCAGGTAAAATTGAGGAAGTAGTGTTAGAGGCCAGAACTATGGAGAGGAAAGTCATGCCCTATGCAAAAAATGAGAATTATATCAATGGAATGCCAGAGTACACTGTGGAGATCAGGGAACACATACAGGTAACAGAGCCGTTCCTCATATTAAAGTCTTCGAAAACACAGAGAAGTTTCTTACACTTCCAATTCTTTTCTTTTACAAGCTGAAAGAGAGCAAAATCGTGAAGCAGGTCGGAATTACCACAAAAGGCCCGAATGAGTATGTCCAGGAAATAGAATTTGAAAATCTGACTCCAGGAAGCGTGATTATATTCAGGTACAAGAGTTTTGGTTTCCTGGTTAGATTGTTGTGGTTTTTTTTTTTTTTTGGGGGGGGGGGGGGGGGTTAATCACATGTTTTTCACGAGACTCCTTTTTGTTTCCAGAGTTTGATATGTTTGTTAATTCTTTGCCATTGACAGAGTTAGTCTCGACCCAAAGGCACAGGAGGCTGTGGGAATACTCCGTAGTCACCTGGTCCAATTCACACCTCATTTTACGTCTGGCAGTCTACCTGATGACAATGCATTCCCTATTCTTAAAACGCCGTTTGCTTCGTAAGTAAGAATCCTAAAAAAAAAAAAAATTTAAGAGGTAAATAAAGTAAATTAATCAGGTAGCTAATTGTGTTTAATATTTGATAGCAAGAATTTACAAAACCATTTTCACATGTTAAACAAGAGGCGTTTTACCCGTGGAAATGGATTTTTGAAACTGACCCATCTTGTGCATGAGTAAAAGTCTGTGCATTGTAGTGCAGTGACCAGGCTTCTACCTGCATTGAGTTGAGCCTTTCCTGGAGACAGGGTTAAGGCACTGGTGGGGTCAGAATTCAAACTTGCATCTAGTTTTTTCTTTCTCTATCCACTGTTTTTATTAGATATCTGCTCCCTTACATTTGGTTCTGAGTGATGTACAAATAAATCAAGAAGCTACTACATTCACTAGGAATTCCACATTTTAAGCATATTCTTGTTTTAAAAACAAATAATAATATTGCACCCAATAAGAATAGAATTATTTAGTGCAATAATATTTATCAAAGAGAAATACCTTCAGCCTCTGACAAAAACCTCCATATAGAGATTCCAGCCTAATATTCAAAGGAAGTCCATTCCACAGTTTAACTACTTGAAACTTGAAGAAAGAATCAAAAATACATTTGAATTTAATTCCCAGGACCCACTGGTATCTGAGAGAAACACCTGGAATGATTTAACTGGAGGGGTGGGATAAATTCTAGTTGAAGGGTTTAGTTCTTGTTATATTTAGGCAATGGGAGAGGTAGTTTTCCTTTTTAAATTGAGTTTCTTCTGTTTGTGATTCCCCCTCCTTTTCTTTCTTGGGTTCTCCTAGTTTATTGCTGTAATGGGGGTACACTTGTGTTAATTTGGGAGAAGAGTATCTTGGAATATTTTGATTGTATGATTCTTTTTTCCTTTGTTTCCTTTTAAGCTGCTGTTGCTGAAATTAATTTTCATTTGTACTCTTTTGCTATTCAAATGTTTTGTTTGATGTAAAATTTGAAATTATAGAACAATAAAATGAATCTATTTCCTGTAATTGACGGGAATTTGAGTAAAACATGATTCCTCCCTCTAACTGGACTTCTAGAAGCAAGGATTTCTAAACAGCTTTGCAAAATGATGTGAAATTATACCTCATAAAGAGTTTAAAATTATACAAGCTATTTTAACCAGGTAACCAATGAAGTTTCAGCAGCAGAATTGTTCTGTCAGACTTTCTAGCCTTAAATATCAAAATCTTGCAGCGGTATTCTGTGTGTACCCTTTCCTTCAACAGTTTTCAGAATGAATGTACATTCTTATTCCATAGCGTCCCTCTAGACCGCCACAGATGGGTTTAGGCACACCTGCCTGCAGATGGAGACTAAGAACCACTGAGTTTTTCAAGTAAGCCTATAAGTGGGCTGTGCAGTCCCCTGAATTCAGTCTGTTCTCAGTCTCTGCAGATGGTAGCAGTGGTAAGCCTATGTGGTCCCGGTCAGTGTGGGCCCTGGGGAAATGTTTTAGGCTTGTTAGGCTTTTTGGGAGTTGTGGAGAAGGACGCATGTGTGTTAACACTTACTGGCTCATGTATCCACACAGTTGCATCTGCCTCAGCAGGTGTAAATTGTGCACCTTTTTTCCCGGGATAATGGTATAAAGGCACATAAGTGCATAAGCTGTCTTTGTAAAATAGATGACATATGAGCTTATGTGACTTTCCTGGGTAGTGCCCTGTTCAATTACCCTCCACATATTCTGTATGTAAAAACGCCACTTCCCCCAGATTCTAAAATTGCATGCAAATAAATAATTTAACTAGCCGTTAACAGTCAATTATTGATAGTTGGCTCCAATTTGGATTTGTGTGTGGATGTGGCTACGTGCGATTCTGTAACAATCCACACCCAAATCCTCTTGCGTATAACTGAGAAGGGAGTGTGGCTGTGAGAAGGGCATGGACGAGTCAGGGGGTGTTCCAAAGAATTATGGGCCTCTTTTACTAAGCCACATAAGCGTCTACGCACACCCAACTTGCGCCAAATTGGAGTTACCACATGGCTCTTGCAGTAATTTCATTTTTGGTACTCATCCGATACGCACAACTGAAAAATATTTTTTATTTTCGGGCGCACGTAACAGACGTGTGTAGGTCATTACCGCCCAGATTCTTTATCGCTAGTTCAATGGCTGGCAGTAAGGTCTTGGACCCAAAATGGACATGCAGCTATTTTGATTTTGCCACACATCCATTTTCAGCAAAAAACAAAAAGGTCTTTTTTACAGGCGCGCTAAAAAATGGATCGGCGCACACCCAAAACCCGCGCCTGCACTACTGCAAGCCATTTTTCAGCGCACCTTAGTAAAAGGACCCCCTATATGCAGTATTATAGAATTTGGGGACAGCATTGTCCATGTTGCACATCAGGATTTACACCAGGTTTCAGTTGGTGTAAGTCTTTGCACCTAAAGCTGGATGCGAGAATGTGTGCTGAGCGCCCTTTATAGAACAACGCTGAGTGGAAATTTTCCCGGCACCTAATTTTCAGCATCTTTCACTGAATCCAGCCCTTTTATGTGCAGAACAATGCTTATAAAATTAGTTGTTTGTAATTGTACTGACTTGGGGTTTCTCATTGTTTCCCCAGTATTATATCTAAGCTGACATTAGCTGACCTAAATCAGGTGCTGTACCGCTGTGATGCTGAGGAACAAGAGGATGGCGGAGGATGTTACAACATACCAAACTGGACACCCCTTAAATATGCAGGTCTTCAAGGTCAGAGGGCTTGGGCATTCTTGCCTTAAATCATGCAGCTTTTTGGGAATGAATGCAATGTTGCTCGGTGACTTTTCAGTGAAACCATGTAGGTTAAGCTAATTGGGTTGACAAAGGCTGTGAATTTGAGCCAGAAGCAATAGCACTTAAAGTTGTCTGCTTCACTAGGGAAGAATCTTAAGATATGGTGCCGGTTCAGTGGTTTTGTATAGCTACAAAATGCTATGATGTGATGCTGCTGCAGGTGACTACAGGGTAACATCAATAGTTTTCTGCTGGTTTAGTGATACCATCTTGTATGGGCATAGAAGCCAGCTGTCTGGATAAGCAGTTGGAGGTTTCTGTGTGGTTGTGCCAAACAACGTTGCCTGTTCCTTCAGCAAGGGGCTTTGGGTACTGGTCCTTAACCCTGCCTTCAGGAGCTCCTTTCAAACAGTAGGTAAAAGTTAACATGTATACAGGCTTGTCAGGGCCGGTTTTTGACATGGTGGGGCCCAGGACAGAAATTAAGGAGGGGGGTGGGCCCTGATTCCCTCTCCCCACCTGCATTGCTACTACAGGATCCGAGCATCTCTTACTCATCTCCCCACCACAGTCCGTCTCCATCTCTTCCCTTTACCTTGCGGTCTTCTTTGAAAATTTATTTCCCTTCTCGGAGGTGCCCCAGCGCACATCCATCCTCACATGCTGCCTCCTACTGCCCCAAAGCTTTCCCTCTCTACTGCAGTCTGCCCAGGTGGAAACAGGAAATTGCATCGGGGGGGGGGGGCGGATTGCAGCAGAGAGGGAAAGCTTTGCGGCAGCCAGAGGCAGCTTGTGAGGATGTCTGCTGCACCTGGGCCCTTCTGAAAAGGGAAATAAATTTTTAAAGAAGATCGTGAAAGTGAGGGGAAGAGAGAAGGAGTCGGACTATGGTGGGGAGAAGGGGAAGCGATGCCTGGCCCGCGGGACCTCCTGGAGCTGGCCCTGAGGCTTGTGGCACATAAGTTTGTTTATTTAGATTTTGCTCACACCTTTTTCAGTAGTAGCTCAAGGTGAGTTACATTCAGGTACACTGGATATTTCTCTGTCCCAGGAGGGCTCACAATCTAAGTTTGTACCTGAGGCAATGGAGGGTTAAGTGACTTGCCCAAGATCACAAGGAGCAGCAGCGGGATTTGAACCGGCCACCTCTGGATTGCAAGACCGGTGCTTTAACCACTAGGCCACTCCTCCCATGTATCAAGTGGACAGTTTTGTAACAGGTCATTAATGCATGTGAAGCGCCACTGCACCTGCAGAATATCTTTAAAAATTACCTTCTGGAGTCTATGATAAAAAAAATCTCCTATTACCAATGGGATGATTTTATTCTTTATTCACTTCCTAAGATTGTTCAGCCATGTTTTATGTTTATTCCACACTTGATATACCTCCTTTCTGTAGATACAGTCAAAGCAGTTTATATATACTATATAGGAAGAGAGCACAGAAGTGCTGTTAGCAGTTGGGCTGAGCCATTCACTCTTTAAGTACTGACAAGCCCCTTCCTTAAACTATACAAATCCCTCTTACAGCTGTGATTTGGCAGAGCCACATAAACAAACCTTTGCCCTGAAGCAAGCCCTAAGGCAGGGATTGTACTCTTAGTTCACTTTTGAGTGTATCCAGGTTTTTTGGTAAGTCTCGCTTTGACAGTGCGCAGCCTCTTCGTGTGAAACTTCACTGGCTTCCCATTAAGAACCGTATTGATTTCAAGATCTTTGCCTTAACTCACAAGATCATTTACGGTGAAGCACCTGTGTACATGTGTGATTTGATCGATTTGCCGTTGAGAAATTCCTTGGTGACATCTCGAACTTATCTTAATCTGCACTATCCTTCATGCAGGCATCTGAAATATAAGATAATCTACTCCTCTTCCTTCTCATTCATCAGTCCGTGAACCTGGAATGCTTTGCCTAGACTTTGGAAAGAGTCAACGGATCATCAAACTTCTAAAAAAAACTGCTAAAACCTTATTTGTTTAACAAAGCTTACCCCGAAGTCAACAATGCTGTTTAACACCCTTATTCTTTTCCCATTTTGTTAGTTTATCCACTCTTTTCCCTTCTGTCAGCTTCTCTTATCTTGCCAATTTTTACTATTGTATAATGTAATTTTATTGTAACTTTGTTAGCCACATTGAGCCCGCATAAGCTGGGAAAATGTGGGATACAAGTGGACCAATAAATAAATAAATTTCTATTTCTAGTAGTAAGAGAAGCTACTAATCATTTCAGTAGTGCTACTAGATGTACATAGTTCTGTACACATTACATGCAGGTACTTTATCTATCCCTAAGACGGCTCACAATCTAAGTTGTTTTTTGTTTTTTTTTGTACCTGGGGCAATAAAGGGTTAAGTGTCTTGCCCAAGATCACAAGGAGCTGCAGTGGGAATTGAACCCAGGTTGCCAGGATCAAAGCCTGCTGTACTAACCATTAGGCTACTCCTCCACTGTGCGTACAGTTCACTACTGGACGTACGTAGCACTGTGCACATTATGGACTAGATTCCATTTATGACGCTTTAAAAAATCGGCGCTGAAAAAATACGCCTAAATTTAGGCGTACTTTATAGAATATTTCCTGCGACTATATTTAGTCACGGCTAGAGAATGACATGGAGATGGGGACCTGCGGTAACGATGGGGACAGATCCCGCAGGGACGGGGCAGGGATGGGAACAGAGCCCATGGGGATGGGGGCAAACTTTGTCCCCATGTCATTCTCTACTTTGAAGGCTGTTAATGAATTGGACAGTTATTTATGTTCGTGATACAGGCAATGATGTTTTCATTTTTTGTGCTGGCCACAGCTAGCAAAATTTGCATGGGGGAACCTGTACATGCCTGCTACCAGCACATCCTCTGAGAAGACATTTTCTAGTGCAGGAAGGAATGTGGAAGACAGGAGAGCTAGACTGAATCCTCAGGTTGTTGATGATGTCTTATTCATCCACAGATTTAAAAAAAAAAAAAATCATAACAGTTATTCATAGGGCATATTTCTCCCCCACTAGAGCATACAGAATGGGTTCTTTTTGTACCCTTGGACATTTTAACAGGGTGGATTAGGGTTCCTTGGAGTAGTAGAAATTGAGGTTGGAAGGGTAAAGGGTGGTGATGATGGGGGGAGGGTTATTATAGTTGCACAGCGTATTCCTTTTTATACTTTAATAAAAAGATTTAAATATAAAATCTTTAGATGAGGACAGTGCCTATGAGGACGGGGATGGAGGCAGAACCTGCGGGGATGGGGTGGGGACGGAGACAAATTTTGTCCCTGTGTTATTCTCTAGTCACGACCATTTACACCAATGACTACGCCTAGGTGACGCATGGAATGGGCATATTCTATAACACTACATATAAACTCTAGGAATGTCCACAGCCCTCCAGTGCCCCTCCTATGGCCATGCCCCCTTTTCAGATCTGCATCTTAGAATTTAGGCGTTTCACTTTATAGAATATGCTTTGAAAGTTGTGCATGTAAATTCTAAGTAAACCAATTAGTTGCTTGTTAAGTAGCAGTTATCGGTTTTGTGCGTGCAACTTAGGTCGGACTATATAGAATTTGGGAGTATATGCGAGTACTTGCTCTGAACCTAGTGGGCTCATAATCTAAGGGGTTATGTTTTTTGTACCTTGGGCAACAGAGGGTGAAGTGACTTGCCCAGGGTTACAAGGAGCTGGAGTGGAAGTCAAACCTAGTTCCCCATGATATCAGCCCACTGCACTAGCCATTAGGCTACGCCTCCACTACTCCGCGATTTATTTCTCTATTTATTTTTGTATTTATATCCCACTTTATCCCAAAGTGGGTAACAATCGGACCATTTATAAAATGTTAAAAACAAAACAGCAGATCGTAACACAAACTTCTTCATAATACAGAGCAACCTAAACTGATCATTCATATCATAGGAGCCACTCAAGTTTCATTCCTCCACAAAATCTTTTAAAAAGCAGTTGGTCTTCAGCAACCGTTTAAACTGTTGAAAATTGTCGCAAAATCTCAAATGGCCCAGAAGGCCATCCCATAAAGTAGGTCCTGCAATTGAAAAAAAATGCGTGCTCTAGTTTTGGCATAGTGATATGCCGTAGGAGATGATAACCATTACTGCTGCATTTTTTCAGAGTGCAGGGATTAAATAGGACAACGCATCTTCAGAGCAGTAACAAAATATACATTGCCGTAGACACGTTGGTAAATGAAGACAACAACTTTGGAAATAACAGCAGCAAGGCGCCAAAATGGCCCAAACAACAAAACAAAAGCTGTACAACAAGAGCTTCCTAAACTGTGGATCGTGATCCCAAATGGGGTCATGCACACTGCTTTTGGAGTCATGACCTGAGCAGGCGGTAGGTAAGCATATCATTACAATGTACCTTGGCAGGGTCACAGATGTCACTGGGGCCATGGCCCAGAAATGCTTAATAAGCTCTGCTATACAGAATCTCAATAATAAATTAATTAGTGGGCAAATATAGCATAAAACCTAAAAGTTGAAGAAACAAAAAGTAGGAACGCACACTTACATATAATTATGCAATGTGTTTAAGCTAATTGAGACTTATTTTTTATATGTAATAGGAAGTTTGTTCAGTGATGTCACACCAGACTGCTCTGTGCTTGACAGACATGGCTGTCGGAGCCCACAGTGTTGCAGCATTTAACTGTATGGTCGGAACAGGTCTTGCCAACTTACAAAGCAGTGACAGTACTGAGCGGCATGGCTATATTTGCTTTATTGACCTTTATTACTATGGAAACAAAATGGGTAGACACTCTATAGTAAATCTGTTCCTGTGTGTAATGAATAACACAGTTCAGATTATTGGGACCTCAAGACAGTTAACCCAAATTAGTCAGATTAATTTTTTCTGTTGGTAAAATAATGCAGCATAATTAAAACAAACTTCCAGTTTAGCTTTCTGGGTGGAAGGGCAGCGGCTTACTTTTGTTTATAATAGCAGGTTGGAGCTCTGCATATAACTGACACCTTTGTTTCTCCTGGCTGGGTTCCCTTTGTTCTTCAGCCACAATAATAATTGTCTGTAGTGTCCCTCCAGATCGGCCCAGACAAATGGGTTATGCGCTTCTACCAACAGGTGGAGACTGAGAACCACTGACTTTTGTATAACCTCCCGTTGTGGATGCCGTAGTCTCTGCAGTAACTAAGAAAAATATGGCTCCAGTTGATGGAGAGTACCACTCTGAAGGACCCTTGGGATGGAATCCCTTTTAAGAGAGAATTTTGATGTGGCATTGCTGGTTGGTGGAGTTTGGTAGACAGCGTCTTCAGCTTATTGTGAGCAATTGGGGAGTGCCTCTCTTAGATCTAATGGCAACATTTCACAATACCAAGGCCCCTCTATTTTTCATTCAACACAGGGACTCTCGGGCGGATGGTCCAGATACTTTAGTACAGTGGTGGCTGTCATCAGAGCTCTTCTACATGTTCTTTCATGGCCTCTCTTAGGCAGGGTTCTTCAGAGAATCGTGCAGGAATTGCCTTGTAGACCTTGGTACAAAGATCTAATATGCCTTCTGATAGAGGAACTGCTGCGTCTTCCACTTGTGAAGGATCTTTTGACACAGGGCCCAGTGCTCATGCCTGATCTGGCTCCATTTTGTCTTTTGGCCTGGATCTTGAGAAGGTGTATTTGCAAGAGAAGGGATATTTTGCGCGATTCGTCTTGATGCTCTTGAGTTATAGGAAGCAGTCTACTTTCTTGGTGTATTTTCATGCGTGGCATATTTTTGAAGACTGGTGCAGCAAGCATCTCAATCCATTGCGGGGGTCCCTTCTGCATATTATAGAATTTTTGCAGAATATTGGATAAAGGCCTCTCCTTAGCCTCGGTGCAGGTGGCAGCTCTGGCTTGTTTCAGAGATCTGGTGCAAGGAAATTGCTTGGCTTCTCATCCAGATGTTTGTTTCTGCAGGGGGGAGGAGGGGTGAGAGGTCGTCTTTTTCACTTGCTGGTTCGTTCTTCTCTGCCCCCTTGGGATCTGAATCTGATTTTGTCAGTTTTTGTCTCTCCTTCCTTTGAACCAGTTCAAGATAGTCTTCCTGGTGGCTATCACCTCTGTGTGCCAGATTTTAGAGCTGCAGGCTCTCGTGCAAGGAGCTCTTTCTTCAGTTTCCCAAAGAGTGGGTGGTTCTGCGGCTGGTACCATCTTTCTTTCCAAAGTGGTTTCTGATTTCCATCTCCAGTCGGTTCTGCTGCCGGTATTGATCGAGTGAGGAGGCTGTGTGGAGCAGCGGCAGCTACAGAAGTTGAATGTCCGCAGGGCTCCTGCGGATGTACTTGAAGAGAACTCAGGAATTTCAGCCTTCAGACTACCTGCTTGGCCTTTTGGGTGGCTGTAAGAAAGGTATGGCAGCTTCCAAGGTAGAAGTGCATAACCCATTTGTTTGTGCTGGTCTGGAGGGACTAAAATAAGGAAAATTATCAGAAAAGACCTAATTTCTTCTTTGTAATACTGATGATATTGACTAGGGTTGAATAGGAATTATGCCCTATACATACAAAAGGAGTCAAACCAATTTCAAACTTACCCGTAACATACATACAGTTACATAATGTGCTTTCACTATTTTAAATGTGCTTTAAAGGTTCTCTAAGCAGGACAATTATTGGCAATGTAGATTGGCTTTTAATTTTGTATTCACAAAATCCTGTCTACAAAACCATTTGTGATGCATCTTCAGGCATTAATACCTTTTTTTTTGTCCCCTCCTTCACACTTTCAGGATTAATGTCCGTAATGGTGGACATCAGACCAAAGAATGACTTGGGCCATCCTTTTTGTGATAACTTACGGTCTGGTGATTGGATGATTGACTATGTCAGTAACCGTCTCATTTCTCACTCTGGTACTTCTGCAGAAGTAAGTAAAGTAAGAATCAATGGTCAGTAGGTTTCTCACTGATGCTATTTGTGAGCAGGATTAGGGTTGAAACTTTACTTATTTCAGTAGATATACTGCCATAATTTCACAAACAGCTCAAAGCAGCTTCCAATAAAAACATATTTTGAAAAGGAAATTCTCCTTTATATTGAACATAAATTATCCAGGTATCAGATTGATAGATAAATTGGTGCAATGATTTATAAATTTAAAGGCATCTAACTAGATCCATTTTTACTGTGTGGGTTAGTCTAGTTCTGGTTTTACAGAGTGCTAAGGAGGAGTTGGCTATTGTGATACATGTGGGTACCTGTGGCTAGGAAGATGTGGGAAGAAAGTTCTAGAAGGCAAAATGTAGGCTTGTAGGTAGATAGCTGAATCCAGAAGCACTGCCGGGTTATGCTTGTATTCTGCAACTAAATCTGAGTGCACAGGTGCCACTGTAGAACAAGCTCTCCATGTGTGGCACTGGGGCACCTAAAAGGAAACACCCACTTATAGAATTACCCCCTTTATAAAGGCACATGAATGATTGTTTGTTTGTTTGTTACATTTGTATCCCACATTTTCCCACCTATTTGCAGGCTCAATGTGGCTTACATAGTACCGTAAAGGCATTCGCCAAGTCCAGTAGAGAAACAAATATAACATTGTGCCTAGATTAAATGGGCAGAAAGGAACATAGTTTTATCTTGCTCTATAAAGATAGGCTCTCTATAACAGTTATTCCCAACCTAGTTCTCAGGACATATCTAGCCCCATCAGGTTTTCAGGATATCCACAATGAATATGCATGAGAGAGACTTGCCCAACTTCATGGGTACACAGATCCCATTTAGGGATTTTCTTTTGCTCCACGTATCTCATCATTGGTTAAGAGATCCTTTTCATCTTTTTTTTTTGTTACATTTCTACCCAGCGCTTTCCCACTCATGGCAGGCTCAATGCGGCTTACATGGGGCAATGGAGGGTTAAGTGACTTGCCCAGAGTCACAAGGAGCTGCCTGTGCCTGAACTGGGAATCAAACTCAGTTCCCCAGGACCAAAGTCACTCCTCCACTCAGGCCTCAATGATTTGCTCACTCAGGCCTCAATACTAAAGCACTAAATATCCTACTGCATGCACACTGATTACCTAGATTACTGTAGCATTGTAGGCTACCAATCCTTTGTACAGCCAGAAGCACCTACAGCTTCTTCAGAACTCTGATATGAAGCTTTTATATAAAGCAAAGCACTTGCATACTTTTCACCCTTGCTCCAGGAGTAACATTGGCTTCCTTTCTCTTTTAGAATAAAATACAAACTACAGATTTTGGCACACCAGGGTTTTTATTTAGGGTTTCCTCTCTGTCTAAACTGTTTGGTGGTTCCCTACTGTCCCAGCGTACTCTTAAGATCCTCCCAAGCAAATTTTTCTCCTTCAAGGGTTAGGCTTGAGATATTACTCATAAAGCAGCTTTTATGGGCTGATGCTTAGAACTCTGGTACTATATCGAATAGCACAGAAAAATAGCTCCCCGAAGCTCAACACTAATTGCATGCAAATAATATGTGCGCTGTGAGACCGAAGGTAAGAGTGTTCCTGGCACATGCGCACAAGAGTTTTGTGTTAAGCGTGGCTCTTGTTAACATGCAGAAGGCAAACCCAGAAGTGAAGCATACATTGGCGCCATTTCTCTGTGCCTTTTACATGTAAGCCTTCGGTAAAAAAAAAAAAATTTGAATGACTTATTTAAGTGCAGAAAACAGGCGCCAGTGTGTGCTTTCATTTTCAGCTTTGCTCGGACTTGCACACATACGTTTCTCACTCCCAGCACTTGGAAGCAGAAAGAACACCCTGGGAGCCTCTAAATTAAATCAAAACTGACAGATTGTAAGGAGAAAGTCATGAGAAGTTATCTCTTCAAACATCCCAACGTCAGCTCTGAGCTGGCATTATGTGGTAAGGGCAGCTTTGTTTTGTGCGCTGTTCTCTGAGCATTGGGGAGGGAATAGGAAATTACCTCAACATCCATTTGACTACATTTAAATACTATTCACGCTAATCTTTGGTGTGCACGTTTCCCATATTAGAGCCCTCTTAAAAGATAAAATAATTTAGCCTGGAAATATATTGGTGTGGACTTGGTTTGATGCGTTTTAAAGTATCTGAATTTGTATGTTTTCAAGCATTGTGAAGGTCACAGGTGTGACATTCATCAGAAAATTATTAACTTGTCACACATTTATTTTTGTAATTATTGATTTAAAACATTAAAATTTGTTTGACTCTCATTTGAGTTATTGATAGTATGGAGTATTTATCAGTAGTACTCATTTTATGATCACTGCAGACTTCAAAGAAAATTGTAATTTCAAAGTCAAAAGCATTGGCCTCACTAATATTAACTGAAGCTGCTGGCTCTGGTGAGTTAGTAAGTACGTGTCCCTTTGAAATCTTTTTTGAAGCTGACGAGCCTAAATGTGGGCTACTGATAAGACAGGTTATTTACTGTAAACCCCAGTTATTAGTAACCAGGTCTCATTGCATAAAATGGGACCTGTGCTAAAATGGCATGAGTTAGTGGTAATATAATACATCTTTAGCACATGTTAGTAACTGTGACTCCCCCTCCCCTGTATCTCTGTAAGAATAACACAAGCTCAAGTGTGACTTGCATTTAGAAAAAACTTCTATTGAATTTTTACTTTTTTGTTGTTCGTGGATTTTTTATTCTATTAGGTTGGCAAATGGTTTAAAGCAATGTTCACCTACCTAAAGCAGATTCCACGTTACCTTATCCCCTGTTACTTCGATGCCATTTTAGTGGGCTCATACACCTCTCTTCTGGATCAAACTTGGAAGCAGATGTCTAGGTATGTATAATGCAAACAGCACATATCACAATTGAACAGAAGCGTATAACTTGTTTCAGTCTTTCATATGCCATGAGTCCCATTCCAGAGAAAGAATAAAAGTTCCTGGCCTACCTCCTTTCTTTATGTGCTATTTATGCCACAGATGCTCCATTATCGTAGACAGCAGTGAGATTTAACAAGTTTAGTTAAAACAGCGTGGGCATGTTAGTCCATTTGAATCCCCAGAGTTTAATATGAGTAAGTAGAAAAATGTAAGGTGAAATATTTATTGTAATAATTTAATACATATCTTGGGTTCCTTTCAGAGTCTATTGAATTAGTCCATTTTTTTTGTTCATTGTTTCCTTTCAAGCGTTACTAAACCGATGCATGCTCCCACTCACTGTTTTCATTATGAGTTAAGGAACTTTCTAAAATTGTCTTTTGTGTAAATGTATTAAACTTGGTTATTTGCCTTTTTTTCTCTGAAGGTGAGATTCTCTAAAATATCATTAAATACACACAAATGTGAATGCTAAAAGCATAATAATTCTACCTTGGGGTTCCTGGTGCATAAAGAATAATCTAAAAAAAATAAACCCATACTAATAAACAGAGCTATATCTAAGTAGAAATTGAACCCAGAAAGGTTCTATCATTTATCAGATCTTCGATAAGTAATTGATATTTCAGCTGACTATGAAAGCTGATAGGGTGGTTTAGTGTGCATCAAAGTAACAGATGTTAACATGACAAATAAAAACTCCAAAACTTCTCAGCAGTATTTAATGTTCATTCAGATCTGTGTGTTCTGATTACAGCTTTGTTCAGCAAGGCTCTACATTTGTAAAACATCTCGCCATGGGTTCCGTCCAGATGTGTGGAATAGGAAACTTTCCTGCTCTGCCGCCTCTTTCTCCTGCCTTGCATGACGTCCCCTACAGGATCAATGATGTCACCAAAGAAAAAGAGCAGTGCTGTCCTTCCCTAGCTGCTGGTAAGGAGCAATACAATTAATGTGGGTTGAAGGAAAATGTTTACAAGGAAGCATAAGTGAAGTGTGTACAAGGGCACATTTTATAAACCTAGTCATGACGTGTGGGAAGGTTAGTGATTACACACGCAAGACATTGACTGCATAAATATAAGTGAATTTTCGGTCACCTAAGAATATGGACATAAGCTTGTAATATGCATAAATTTGACCTCCACAAAAAGAGGTATTTTGGGGGTGTATTAATGAGTTTTGTGCTTTAACCAGGAATTTTCAGTTATATACATGAGCAGTTTGTCAATTGTGTGCATAACTTTATGGCCTACTAGGAAAAAATGCCCGTTTCTGAGCGGAATGAAACGGGCGCTAGCAAGGGGCCCCCTCCCTCCGTCCCTCGAAGCTACTTGCCTTGTTCGCTGTGGGCTGTTTCGGCCCTCGAGTGTCAATAGCTCCGCCCTCGACGTCATGACGTTTTGACGCGAGGGCGGTGCAGACACTCCAGGGCACACCGGATATCTCGGGCGCCTCAACTTCCGTGGAGGCTTCAGAACGTTGGGGTTGCCTTTTATATATATAGATGTTCTCAGCAAGCATGTAAGTATGCATTGTCTTGTCAGTGCATGTACTTACGTGCATTTGACTACACGGTTTTATAAAAGCCTGTTTCCACAGGTAATTTCCAAAGCCACGTAAAAAGCTTCTTTACATGCGGAAACCCAGTTTTAGAAAATTGCTCACCCCCAGATTCTCTATATGGCGCTTGAAAATCCACGCTGCAACTAAAGCATATTCTATAACAATGAGTATAACTTAATTGATTAGCTAATCAGCGCTGTTAATTAGATGTTAAGCAATTGTCAGCACTAATTGGCATTAATTGGGATTTACACTCACAACTTGCTAAGTGCACCTAAATTCTGAGTCACATAGTTGAATATGGGGCGGGGTGTGGGCGTTTCTAAAATCTGTGCACATTATTATAGAACACACCTGATCTGCTCCTAATTTAGGTGTCTGGATTTACACCAAGTAAAACGTGGCCTAAATGGACGTGACCAAATTTGATCACGTGGTGAGTCGGTGTATTCTATTTATCGTGCAGAACTTTAAATCTGTTCTATAAACTTTAGGTGTACTTTATAGAATACGCCTAGCCTAGGTTTTTTTTTCCATGTTGATTTTTCAGGCACTATATATAAAATCAAGTCCTCAGTGTATTTCAGGTGTACTCTTTACCCTATAGAGGGGGGGGGAGTTTGAAGCTGTGAACGTACTTTTTCAATTTTCAAAAGCAGGCATGTGTTTCTGCACAGAAAGTATCTGCACAAAATAGCAAGAGTAAATATGTGCATGCATTTCTCATGGGATAATTTTCAGCGTGAAGGTATGTATTTATATTTACTTTGAAAATCCCACAAAGTCTACAGAGTAAGAATGTTGCACATATATTTGACCAATATGGGCTGTAGGTCATCTAGGTAGGAAAGGGCACATCTAAGTCATGACATTGACAGCTTGCAAAATATTTTACAGCAAATGAGAGTAAGACCACAGTACTGTGGTGAGTAGAAACACTGAAAGTTTAGCCAGGGACTGGCAGTGGGGAGGGTAATTTTTTTACATGAGGAGCCTAATCGTTGGTACTGGTGTCATTACAAGAGCTGCCAGAGCATTCCAGCATTGGAAAAGTTTAGCAGAAAATGGTTTTATGTAAAAAATTTTTTACAACAGCCAAGTAAAATGTAAGTTGCCAGTCAAAATAAAAGTGGATGGATGGATAACTAGGTTTTTTGATGATAGGAATTGCTTCCCCATGCTGCAGGCTATGTAGCACCTCCTACGCATATATGCATATATTCCTAGTTTTGATGAGAAGCTTCCCCCCCCCCCCCCCCCCTCCCCAACAAAACTCTTTGAAGGCTGTCCCGGGAACCTGATTACCATCTACTAGGAAGCAGGAAATGTGTTATATGGACTGATACCAGTTTTACTTGGCACCGTCTGGAGCCACTGAACGCCTCAGGGAATGCTGCACATGCCAGTTGTGGTTCCTCCAGGTCTTACTGAACTGCACACACACCATGTGAATTCTGTCTGTAGTGTAGTCACAAAAGATGTACAGTGTATCCAGCAAATGACAAAGAACATGTAGAGGGTAACTTTATAAGAGACTTAACAATGTATAACAAACAATATTTTCCAGATTCAACTAGTCACTTAGAATATTGCCTGGGAGTATATACACATGAAAGGTAAATGTGTCCATGCCTAGGGAACAGAAAATGGGCATAATGGTGGGATTGGTATTTTCACATCTGTTTTATGAAATACACTTGCAAGTGCTGATTCCTTCTGGCACATGCACTTTCATTCCCTGTCACAGTTACCATTACCAGCATGTGGGGACATAACGAAATGAAATGCAACCTGGTTCATTAAAATGGCGGATTGACCTTTTTTTCTTTCCTGCTCACATTAGGATTACCTCATTTTTCATCGGGCATTTTCCGTTGTTGGGGAAGAGATACATTTATTGCACTAAGAGGTTTGTTGCTTCTGACAGGACGTTATTTGGAAGCCAGGTAAGTGCTGTTTGTAGTAACTGTATGGATACATATATACGTAAAAAGATGCTCACCATGACTGCCCTATAGATAACAGTACTTTGTGGAAACAAACTGGAAAATATACTATGAGTTAAAATAAATAAGTAAATGTAATTCTGGTTAACGGACTAATTAGCATTAGGGCAATTTTGAAACACGTGTGAAGTTTGCAGTCCTACAGAACACAAACTCCATTTTCAAAGGGAAAAACCCCTGATGGGGTTTTCCTTTGAAAATATGTTTAGCCACAGGAATGAAGCTGACTTTTCAGCAGCTGAAAATAGAATGCTTGAAAGTACATGTGTTGCTTTCACAGTGAAATACCATGTGTACTTTCCCCCCTTTAGCCTCACCATGCTTCTTCTTAACCTCTTTTCCATGCAGGTAAATGTAATCAGTTTTCATTGGATGTTTTTTCCCACAGAAAAGCTGTGAAAATCGTTCTGTTTTAATATAAAGAGCAGGGTTTCTCAAGTCCTCGGGGAATCCCAAACCAGTCTGGTTTTCAGAGGTAGTGCATTCAAGTATATCTTGAAAACCAGACTGGCTTGGGACTGGGTTGAGAAACCCTGATGTAGAAACAAAGAAAAATGACAGCAAATAAATATCATGCAGCCCATTGTCTGCTTATTTTATTTATTTATTTATTTATTTATTTATTTGTGACATTTATATCCCACATTATCCCAAACAAGTTTGAGTTCAGTGTGGCTTACAATAAATAGTGTAGCATACATAACAAAGAATAATGCATAAGAAAGTAATTTGTTGTAAGAATCCAATTTTACAATACAGTATCATAAACATGCTGGGATAACTATGGATGTTTAACATTTAGAAAATCATGAGAAATTGTACATGAAGCAAAGAGAAAGTTAATGGTAAATAGAGTAATAACCAATTCAGGTAATAATTAGTTTGACATATGGTTGTTCTTTGTGAGGGTTTCTTTGAATAGGAAGGATTTGAGGATTTTGCGGAATCTAGTATATTCCTGTATATTTCTTATTTTGGGTGGTAAGGAGTTCCACCATTTGGTTCCTAGGTAAGTGAAGTCTGCAGAGTGGACAGTTTTGTAGATCACTTTTTTGCAATATGGGAGGCGTAGTCCGAGATAGTTTCTTGCCTCATATTTAGCATTTCTTTGAGGTAAGTTCAGTGGCGTTCCTAGGGGGGGGGGGCGGTGGGTGCGGTCCGCCCCAGGTACACGCCGCTGGGGGGGGGGGGGGGGTGCCGCGCGCCTGTCTGTCCTCAGTTATTCCATGCTTCTTCTCTGCCTCGGAACAGGTTACTTCCTGTTCCGGGGCAGAGAAGAAGCATGGAACAACGGAGGACAGGCGCGTGCGGCACCCCCCCCCCCCCCCCCCCCAGCAGCATGCACCCGGCGGGGGGGGGTACCTTCGCGGGGGTGTCCTTTCGCCGGGGGGGGGTCCGCGCTGCATTGGGGGGGGCGCTGCACCCGGGGGGGGGCGGGGCGCATCGGCGATCCGCCCCGGGTGCCAGCCCCCCCAGGAACACCACTGGGTAAGTTTATTAATGGTACCATATAGCCTGGAGCTGTACCATTTAGGATTTGAAAGATAAAGGTACATAATTTGAAGGTGATTCTCACTTTGATGGGAAGCCAGTGTAATATGATTAATAAAGGGCACTTTCAAAACAAGAGATTTTGTCTATGAGCCAAGTTGCAGTGTTTTGATCTGTTTGAAGTTTTTTCAACAGATACTCCTTATAGCCAATTTGAATTTTAATTCTTGCAGAAACTGGCAGCCATTGTAGCTTAACCAGAAGTGGAGTGGCCCTATAAAACACTTTTTAAGATTTGATCTTGGGTTTTGTTTGTTTAGCTCATGCCTCAAGGCAAGGTTCACTCAGCTATAGTAGGTGTTTTCCTGTCCCCAGAAGATTTACTAACCTTTCTTAATGCATTAAAGTGAGTTTATTAATACACCCTATTGACAATAACGAATCTTGTGTTAGGTAATGTGCACTTAATTGCATTAATAGACATAAGTAAATCTTAGCATTGAGTTTGTAACTGAGGTGGTGGAGGGTGAAATGACTTTCTGAAGGTCGTAATGAACATCTGCAGGATTTGGACCCTGGTTCTCAGCCTATTATATGTAACCATTAGACTATGTGTGGTATGAGATGGTGCTGTTCTATGGAGCACTGTAAGTTTATGAAAATGCTTATCCCAACATTATGATCACTTGTTTTTGATTACAGGAACATCATTTTGGCATTTGCTTCTACCCTGAGACATGGCCTCATTCCCAATCTTCTTGGCCAAGGTACCCACGCCAGATTCAATTGCCGTGATGCTGTGTGGTGGTGGCTTCAGTGCATACAAGATTACTGTAACACGGTGCCTAATGGCACAGATATTCTGAAGTGCTCCGTTTCCAGAATGTATCCTACGGATGATTCTCCTGCACTGCCTGCAGGCCAAGTGGTAATAAATTAGTTGAAGATAGGGTGTTCTTAATTTCATTTAGAGGCTGACCAAATTTCGATTTTATATTTGGCACTGAAACAGGACCAAAATCCAGGGTTGGGTTTCAGCCAAAAACATCAAGCTTTGGTTAATCTTCTGAAATAGTAAAGTCAAAGTCCATGTCTCAAATTTTTAATCTAAGACAGTAGGTAGTGTTCATAGAATCAGGATGCCTGTCCTATTCGGCTGGGGCCACAGATGATCTAGATAGGACCATAGCTCACCATTCTTTGCATTATTCTTTTACAAGAAGAAAACAAATTCACAAAAGGCACCTCGGGATAAACGTAACCTAGCTTTTTATTAGCAATTGGTGATGTCATGCAGGTGCAGCCTATTGTTCATCAGAAAATTAGGTAAGCAGGTAGTAAATCAGGAGTCAGAGAATTCAGGCAAGTAGCACAATCAGAAGGTAATAACAGCAGGCAGATAGATGTAGAAACACCGGGGATCTTCTGTCTCTATCTGGGGAATGCAAGCAGCAGATTAGACACCAGCTCTAAAGTTCTGAGTCGTGTACTGGTCTCGACACAAGCATCTATACAAGATGTTTCAAAAGAGTTCTAACAGTCCCTACAGATGTCCTAAGATGGAATCTCAATAAGGAGGACTAATTGTTAGTGCAGTGGCCTAAGAACCTGGGTAATCAGGTTCAATTCCCACTAAAGATCCTTGTGACCCTGGACAAGTCACTTAACACTCCGTTGCCCCAAGTACAGAACTTAAATTGTGAGCCTACTATGGACAGAGAAAGTACCTGCATATAGTATATGTAAACCACTTTGGTTGTACCACAGAAAGACAGGATATCAAATCCATGACCCTTTACAAAACCTTACAATAAATATACTCTCTGCACACAAGAGATGGGTGGTTCCTCTAGCCAATAGACAAATATGTTTAGAACAGGTGTCCAGAGTGCTGTAAGGTCCAGGGGATGTTCCCATCTTACTGTGCCATGTTGTTTCTTTCTTATGCAGGCACAGCCGATAACAGAACTATGCAGGGAAGGCTCTTCCTAAAGCAGAAATGTGCAATAAATATGCTGTTGTAGTTTCTTAGCCAGAGAAGGGAATATATTGACAATATATGATTTTAAAGAGGCAGTGTTTCTAACAATCGAGTAGGTCTCTCGTTCTTATGTTATGCATTTTTTTAAATTAAATTTTTTTGTTTGTTTTTCCTTCTATTAGAATCACATTTTCTGTGCTACTGGCACATTCTCCTGGTAGCTCTGCTCTGATTGCCCGTCTTTTTGTTTAACTTTGCACAGGACCAATCTTTGTATGACGTGATACAGGAGTCACTACAACGCCATGTGCAAGGAATACA
This sequence comes from Microcaecilia unicolor, assembly GCF_901765095.1. Classification (NCBI taxonomy): domain Eukaryota; kingdom Metazoa; phylum Chordata; class Amphibia; order Gymnophiona; family Siphonopidae; genus Microcaecilia; species Microcaecilia unicolor. The sequence goes on from NC_044036.1 coordinate 81,243,519, forward strand.
GTTTCGAGAGAGGAACGCTGGGCCTCAGATAGATCGAAATATGAAAGATGAAGGTAACAAGGCTTCTGTGGCAAAGCCTACTCTTCCTTTTATGTTCTTTACATATGCTCTCTGAAAGTGTCTATTCTTGCAAAGCACTTCCTTTTGCACTTTGAATTCATGCGGTGACTCTGCCAGCTGATTATTGACCAGATAATGTTCCCATGTGATTGAATGATCAGAAGATTAGTTTGTTTAGAAATCTAGTGTATCCAAGTGCTTAGAGATCTAGTATAATCAAGCAGCTGAGATGATGGGGAAGGGGGGAGAGGAACATTTTTCAGTGTCTGCTGTTGATCTCAATTCAGTTTTTGCTTTGCTCTGTTCTAGGTTTTAATGTGACTGCTGGAGTAGATCTCAATACTGGCTTTGTCTTTGGAGGAAACCAGTTTAATTGTGGCACCTGGATGGACAAAATGGGAGAGAGCGAGAGAGCACGCAGTCGTGGCATTCCATCTACCCCAAGGTATCGGTGTCGTCATCATTAACATGTTGAGAGCATGTTACAACAAAGCAGTAATATGTCTAGAGCAGGGGTTCTCAACCCAAACCTCGGTACACACTCAGCCAGTCAGGTTCTCAGGACACCCACAATGAATATGCATGAGATGCATCTGCATACATGCAAATCTATCTCTTGCATATTCATTGTGGCTAAGTGTGTCCCAAGGACTTGGTTGAGAATCACTGAGCTAGAATAAAGCAGATGAAGAAATGGCGTATATAGAAGTAAACAGAAGTAATTGAAGTACACCCAAAGCAGAGATAGCAGTAAGCTGGAGTGGAATAGTACACCCCTGTTCTTGATCGCACTAGAAGCAGCTGGACCGCAAGAGTTGCACAAATATACTACTACTACTAATTATTTCTATAGTGCTACTGGACACGTAGCGCTGTACACGTTCTCTGTCCCTAGAGAGCTCACAATCTCACTTTTTGTACCTGGAGAAATGGAGGGCTAAGTGACTTTCCCAAGGTCACAAGGAGCTGCAGTGGGAATTGAACCCAGGTTGCCAGGATCAAAGCCTGCTGCACAAACCATTAAGCCACTCCTCCACCCATCAGGCATGATTTATCAAAGCAGGCACTGGAACAACTTTTTTTTTTTTTTTTTTTAATTTCTGTGTCATGTATTTGTTCTCAGTTCTCATTTGTGCTAGCAGTGCTTCTAATGGGTATGTGCCCAGGGAAGGATGAGGGGCATTTCCACATCCCTTCAAACGCTCCACTCTCTGCTTTATTTAAGGCTTGCAGCAGGTCCTTCAAGTAAGTGTCACTAATGCTCAACAGGTTTTAAGTCCTTCAGGGGTCCTTTTACTAAGGTGTGCTGAAAAATGGCTTGCGGTAATGTAGGCATGGCGTTTGGGCACGTGCCGATCCATTGTTCAGGTGCCTGTGAAAAAAAGGCCTTTTTAAAACTTTTTGCCAAAAATGGATGTGCAGCAAAATTAAAATTGCCGCACGTCCATTTTGGGTCTGAGACCTTACCGCCAGCCATTGACCTAGCGGTAAAGACTTGCGTGGTAACCGGGCGGTAATGACCTACGTGCGCCAAATGCCACTTCTGCTTGAAACCTAAGCTTTAGGCCCCAGAGTTCTGTCTTCTTTCTCTTGAGCTGTTAGGCTAGAGCCACTTTTATATTGTTGCATTGATGGCTTTTGGTAATTTTTAAAGGAAAGGGCATATCTGCACCCAGTACTTTACCTTTTTGAGGTAGTGTTTCACTTTTGTTAAAACCAGGCTTTCTCACTGATGTAAGGAAGTCGGACAATTTAAGCCAGGGCTCTGCCATATCAGGTGGGTTTTATTTCATCTTTTGAGATGTGCATTTTGAATTACATATGGGTCATTGATCTGTTGATGTATCCCAGTAAGTCTCGGTGCTCTCTACCATTATCAGTTTTTGGTGGAGTTAAGTGGATAATCATAGAAACATGATGGCAGATAAGGGCCAAAAGGTCCATCCAGTCTGCCCATCCCCAGTAACCACTAACTCTTTCCTAAGGGATCCCACATGGCTTAAACTCTGACACAGTCCCCATCTCCACGACCTCCACCAGGAGGCCATTCCGTGAAAGTGTATTTTCTTCTATTTCTTCTTAACTTCATCGTATGCCCCTTCATTCCAAAGTTTTCCTTTATTTGAAAAAGTCTCACCCCCTGTACATTAACGCCACTGAGGTATTTAAACATCTCTATCATATCCCCTCTCTCCCGTCTCTCATCCAGCATATATACATGTTGAGGCCCCTAAGCCTGTCCCTGTAGGTTTTATGACCAAGACCTCTTACCAATTTCATAGCCGCCCTCTGGACCGACTCCATCCTGTTTGTCTTTTTGTAGGTGCGGTCTCCAGAATTGTACACAGTACTCTAAATGCGGCCTCACCAGAGACTTATACAAGGGCACTATCACTTCTTCTTTTTTTTTTTTCCTGCTGGTCATCCCTCTCCTTATGCAGCCAAGCAGCCTTTTGGTTTTGACTGTTGCTTTTTCTACCTGTTTGGAGATCTTAAGGTCATTGGACACAATCACTTTGAACTATGCCAGCAAGAGTTTGCTGGTCAGCCTATTGAAGGGTACAGGACTTTTTGTAGGCAGACAACAGTGGCAGAGCAGCACCCTTGCCTCCTTTTCACCCCTCTTCTAAGACCGTCAGGAGGGCTTATGCCTTGAATGTAAGTGTCCTGAGAGGAACCGTGGTTTCCTCCACCCAATCTGGGTGGAGCTTTGGTATGTTCCACTCGTCTGGATTAGTCTGACATGGATGATAAGGCAATTGAAATTTAAACTTGCCTTTAATTTTGTTTCCTTCAGTCCACCCCTCCCCCCCCCCCCCCCCCCCCCCCCCCCCCCCCAGGGAAGATCAAACATTTTTGCCTGACAAGTTCAGAAGACTGATAGAGAGTATGCTGTTACCTTGTCTCATTTCTGGGTTAATGATTATAGAGTGAAGGTTTTGACTGCTTGAGGTTTAGCTTTGGTGGTGAATTGGTTGCCTTCAGAGTTGCCAGGTGGGCGGTTTTACCGCCCAATTGGGCGGTTTTCCGCGACCCGCCGCGGGAAATGTTTGCCCGCGGCGGGTTGCGGTTTTTTGGGCTTTTTTTTTTTTTATTTTGGGCGTTTTTTTCGGCCGCGGGGTGCGGGGTTAGTGACTTTTGCGCGGGGTTACATGACGTTTTGGGCGGGGTTACTGACGTTCTGGGCGGGGCCGGTGACGGGGAGGCGGGGCCGGTGACGGGGAGGCGGGGCCGGTGACGGGGAGGCGGGGTTGATGACGCGGGGGTGGGGGTGTCAGGGGCGTGGTTTGAGTTTGGGCGGGTTTTGGGCTGTTTTTACGCTGGATTGGGTGGGAAAAAAATTTTCCACCTGGCAACAGTGGTTGCCTTAGTTTAGACAAAGGGCACTGAGGAGCTGAAAGTAGCACCAGATTCCTATAAGGGGAATGGGGTCAGCTCGGAGTTCTTTTTTCCCATCTGCTGACAGAAAGACATGACCTAATCACCTGGGCTGGGCTGGTAGGACTAAAGGAAAGAAAATTAGTAGGTAAGTTTTAAATTTCACCTTTGTTTTCCTCTTGTTTGTTTCTATCAATATTCTTATTTTGCATTTAGATCTAAACAAGGGAGTTGGATGTATTTGAGTCCTTTTTTTTTTCCCCTTCACATTGCATTCTAGCATGCCTTGCATTTCTGAAGGAATGTTGAGAAGCATGTTCTCCTAGAGATGATTTTTTTCTTTTTCTTTAGGGATGGTTCAGCTGTGGAAATAGTTGGTCTGAGTAAATCCACAGTTCGCTGGCTAAGTGAACTGAGTAAGAAAAAAATATTTCCTTATCAAGGAGTCACCATAAAGAGAGGTGGTAAGTAATGTCTGCTCATAGTACTAAAAAATGCAGTCGGAGATTAAGAAAATGTGGCAGAAAAATAGAGAGATTCCTAATTATCTTGGGTTCAGCTGACTTGATCAGAAAGTTTCCAACATACCTTGATCAGCTAGCTACCTTTATACATTACAGCTTATGAAATCCAGAAGGAAGCTCTCTTTGGCAGAATGCAGTCAATATCGGTAAACTTGAGAGACTGAGATCTTACTTAATATAACCTCCTTTCTTAGGAGTGAAGTTCATTACTCTCATGGTATGCATAACATTAAAGCAGAAACAAAACTGGAGACAACCTGCTGCAATATCCAAGTGAACAGAAGTGATCCAAGGAAGGGACAGGAGGGCAAAAGTTCACTCAATTGTAACTTTAATGGAAACTAGACCCAACCTGGACAAGTTTCGGATAACCTTCTTCAGAGGTCTACAAACAATAAACACAAATACATGTTAGTATATTCACTGGTAAATGCATAAGTAGCCATTATATACTGTAATTCCCTGTTTGTCGTATAAAAACCACATGTAAATACAGGTTCCTTAATAACATTTCTATAGTTTTAATACAAAATAATCCAACTGCCTTAAGTATAGGTTATAATTTTGGAAGGTTTTTATATGTCAACAGGGAATTGCAGTATATATTGGCTACTTATGCATTTACCAGTGAATATATTTGGAAATCATTGTGGTAATGTTTCTATTTTAATTTTAGTGTCTTATTTGATAGATGATCTACTACTACTTATCATTTCTAAAGCGCTACTAGACATACGCAGCGCTGTACACTTGAACATGAAGAGACAGTCCTTGCTGGACAGAGCTTACAATCTAATTAGGGCAGACAAACAGGACAAACAAGAGATAAGGGAATATTAAAGTGAGGATGATAAAATAAGGGTTTTGAACAAGTGAATAAGGGTTAGGAGTTAAAAGCAGCAGCAAAAAGGTGGGCTTTTAGCTTAGATTTGAAGACGGCCAGAGATGGAGCTTGACGTACCGGCTCAGGAAGTCTTTTCCAGGAGTATGGTACAGCAAGATAAAAGGAATGGAGTCTGGAGTTAGCAGTGGAGGAGAAGGGTGCAGATAAGAGAGATTTACCCAGTGAACAGAGTTCCTGGGGAGGAATGTAGGGAGAGATGAGAGTGGAGAGGTACTGAGGAGCTGCAGAGTGAATGCACTTATAGGTCAATAAGAGGAGTTTGAACTGTATGCAGAAACAGATAGGAAGCCAGTGAAGTGGCTTGAGGAGAGGGCTAATATGAGCATAACGACACTGGCGGAATATTAGTCGTGCAGCAGAATTTTGAACAGATTGAAGAGGAGAGAGATGGCTAAGTGGGAGACCTGTGAGAAGCAAGTTGCAATAGTCTAAGTGAGAGGTGATAAAAGTGTGGATGAGGGTTCTGGTAGTGTGCTCAGAAAGGAAAGGGTGAATTTTGGTGATATTATAGGGAAACAAACTACAGGTTTTAGCAGTCTGCTGAATATGTGCAGAGAAGGAGAGGGAGGAGTCGAAGATAAGCCCAAGGTTACAAGCTGATGAGACAGGAAGGATGAGAGTGTTATCCACAGAAATAGAGAATGGGGGAGGAGGAGAGGTTGGTTTAGGGGGAAAGATAAGAAGCTCAGTCTTGGTGATGTTTAGTTTCAGATGGCGCTGAGACATCCAGGCAGCAACGTCAGACAGGCAGGCTGATACTTTGGCCTGGATTTCGGCTGAGATATCTGGTGTAGAGAGGTAGATTTGGCAGTCATCAGCGTAAAGATGATACTGAAAACCATGGGATGAGATCAGAGTGCCAAGGGAAGAAGTATAGATGGAGAAAAGAAGAGGTCCCAGGACAGATCCCTGAGGTACACCAACTGACAGTGGGATAGAAGTAGAGGAGGATTCGCTAGAGTATACACTAAAGGTACGCTGGGAGAGATAAGAAGAAAACCAGGAAAGAACAGAGCCCTGAAATCCAAGTGATCAACTGACTATAGATTTTTATGTTTATATTTGTATTTATTGTTTGTAGACCCCTGACGAAGGTTATCTGAAACTTGGCCAGGTTGGGTCTAGTTCCATTAAAGTTACATTTGAGTGAACTTTTGCTGTCTCATCCTTCCTTGAATGACTGCTGCTGTTTGTACTGTATGTGTGACATTAACCCATTTGGAGACACTGCCTCCAAGAGAAAATTCTTCCTCCTTTTCAGTCCCTCACAGCCCAGGGTAAGGGATATCCACCATTATCCTATCTGTGGATCCAGATGTGGTTGAGGTCAATCTAGGATCAACAGCCTCTGTCACAATTTGGGCTTCTGTTTTCAGTGAACTTCAAAGATAGGCTGTTAGTCGAAAGATATAATAAATGTGTAAAGTTAGAGGCCTAGATGTACCCAAATATAATCCTCTGCTCAGCAGGGTCAGGCATGGGGCAAGGTTAGGGAAATAAAGTTGGGTGCTCTGTACTGATTTCTTTCACAACTGAAGAATCTACATTTCACTAAGGGGACCTTTTATTAAATCTTAGCACATGCTAACAGACAACAGTGTGTGCTAAGTGCCCCATGGCACATAGGTATAAAGTAGAATGCCCAGCATTTAGCGCATGCCAAGCTTTAAAAGGTCCCTAAGTGCACTGTTGTGATCACTGAAATAAGTATGGAGTTACTAGCTGGCCTGTATTAGGTACCTAAAGTTAAAGGTAGGTGCCTAGTTTCAGCCCAAAACTTAAGATCCTAAATTCAGGCAGTCAGTGATTTTTGAACATCACAAGTAACATAGTAGATGATGGCAGAGAAAGACCTGCACGGTCCATCCAGTCTGCCCAACAAGATAAACTCATATGTGCTACTTTTTGTATATACCTGACCTTGATTTGTATCTTCCAGTTTCACGGCACAGACCATAGAAGTCTGCCCAGCACTAGCCCCGCCCCCCACCATTCGCTATTTTGTTTAAATTTCTCTCCTGCTCCCCCTCAATATACTTTTATCCTTTTCTAATTCATAGACCAAAATGTATTTAGTTTTCTGCATCATCCATGTGGGAAAATTGATCACTAATCGACACTTCCTATTTCCCTGTCCTGATCACTGAAATAAGAGTAAATACTGGGTATGGATTGTGTGCGTCATTTGTTACAGTATGCTACAGTTTTTGGCAATATGCAAGCTTCCTCCTGTGTGCAGGAATCATTTTTCCATAATGCTGTGTTTTTTAGGAAAGGATGTGATGCTGACATACGAGGAATGGAACAGAAAAATTCAGGATAACTTTGAAAGGCTGTTCTATGTCTCTGAGGACCTAGAAAATCCCAATGAGGAACATCCAGATTTAGTCCACAAACGTGGTATCTATAAGGACAGCTACAGAGCATCCAGTCCGTGGTGTGACTACCAGCTCCGGCCAAATTTCACTGTAGCAATGGTTTTGGTAAGCTATGTACTGAAGTGCTCATTTTGAAATCTTTATTCAACTTACTGTTTATGATAGGAATATACGTTAAAAAAAGCATCTCAGTTCAGCATCCATTTGATTTGATTTTTTTTATTTATCTCATTTGTAAACCATTTTATATTCATACTGTTGTTTAGCTGCCATTAATGATTGCAGTTAAATTGTGAATGTTGGTTAAGGACCAGAGAACTTCAGACTTAGAGGGGTTCGTTGCTTCTTGGATTTCAAATAATAAGTTAACAATCTTGGATAAAAAGGTCTTATCCCAGGTATAGTTAGCAATTAATAGCTGAATATCATCAATGTAAATGTAAGAAGTAATACCTAAGTCTTGGATAAGAGTTACTTTGGAGTGATGAAGATGTTAAATAAAGAGGTAAGGATTGAGCCTTGTGGCACCCTGTAAGACAAAGGCATAACTGGAGAAAAAAAGTTATCTTTTGTGACATAAAAAGAGGTATATACTGTAACTTGATAACACTGGAACTAGAAATAACTGAAACTAGTTTGATGCAGTGCTCCACAGATCAGTGTCGTGTAGGCGCTGAAGAGTGTATATTCCACCACATCAAATGCGGAACAAGGAGAATAATCATTTGTACCATTGAGGTGACGGATAACGTCATTTTAACATAGATAGAAGTGCTGTTTTGATTCTGTGATAGTCACAAAAACCCGACTGCCTGGGGTGAAATGTAATGTTGGAGGACCAAAACTTGTTTACTTTCACTGTTTTCTCTGTGAATTTAGCCAAGAACAGGAGATTGCCAATGGAATGAAAACTTGAAGGTAGCGACACATCTTGACTCAATTTCTTGAGATGAGTGCTGTCTTGAGGATGAATAGCAGAGTGTTTCCATTGTAGAGTGAAAACTCCTAGTCAAGGCTCATATTAATAAGATCCTTTCAGGAACCATGAGGGGACTCCATTCAAACATGAACCAGAACATTTAACAGCACTGACCTCTTAAAAATCATTCTGTTTGAGGAATAGTGGCACCTCCTTGAAGGAGCACAACACCCTCTGTCAGTATGTGCAAATTATATACAGTCCGTGCTAGGCTAGGTGAGCATTATTTTTTGCCAAGGTTTGTAATTGCATTTTATTTTATTTATTTATTTCCAGAATTTTCTATACCACTCTGACTAGCAGAGCAGTATACAGGCTAAAAGCTTCGGCGCCGAGAGGACTGCTCCCCCTCTATACTGGAGGTGCCGACGCGTCGATCTCTTGGCAGCCCGATATCTCCTTCCGAGTCTCGACAGATTCTGCCACTGGCTGCTCCACCGATCCCGCAGCCTTTTTTGATGGCGGTTCTCGACGAATGCATCCGGGCCCTGCTTCCAGAGCTTCTGGAGGGATTGCTGTGCTTGCGCCTTCCATGCCGCCGGCTGCAGCGGCGTCTGGCCCTTTTCCTGCGGTGAGGTCCCCGGCCTCCGTGCCGCCTGTGGCATCATCGGCTGCCACCCAGGTTGACTCCCCTTCGACGTCAGTGGAGGAAGCTTCACCGCAGTCTAGGCAGACGTCGACTTCTCGACATTGCCATCGAGGACATCGTTCTTCGGCATTGAGGCAGGCTCAGTCTCGGAGTGCCCTGAGGGAGGTCTTATCCGATACTGAAGAGGAGCGTTCGTGGGAGTCAGAGGAAGACCCCAGGTACCTTTCTTCTGACGAGTCCTTTGGGATTCCCCCTGAACCTTCCCCTCCACCAGAAAAGAGACTATCTCCACCGGAGAGTCTGTCCTTTACATCTTTTGTCCAGGAAATGGCTACGGCTATTCCTTTCCCTATGGAAGTTGAGGATGAGCCCAGGGCTGAGATGCTCAAGGGCCTGGATTAACCTACTCCACCTAGAGAGGCTGTGACGGCTCCTCTACATAAGGTACTGAAGGAAGTCCTTATGCGGAACTGGTTGTTCCCTCTGTCTGGCCCCATGATCCCGAAGAAAATTGAATCCCAGTATCGGATCCACGGTGAACCTGGATTGATGAGGTCTCAGTTACCCCACAATTCCATGGTGGTGGACTCCGCCCTCAAGAGAGCCAAGAGTACTAGGGACTATGCCTCAGCTGCCCCAGGCAGAGAAGCTAGGACTCTTGATTCTTTTGAGAGGAAAACATTTCAGGCCACTATGCTCGCCACCAAAATTCAATCTTACCAGCTCTTCACGAGCATCTACTTGTGGAAACTCGGTGAGGCAACTGTCCAGCTTGGTTGATGCATTCCCTCCGGAGCAGGCCAAGTCTTTTCGCCAGATGGTCAGGCAGTAGAAGGCGTGTCGAAAATTCCTGGCCAGAGGTACGTTCGACACTTTTGATGTAGCATCCAGGATCGCTGCCCAAGGTATAGTGATGTGCAGACTCTCATGGCTACGTGTCTCTGACCTGGATCATTCGGTCCAGCAGCGGATGGTGGATGTTCCTTGCTGAGGGAATAACCCTTTTGGTGAGAAAGTAGAGGATCTAGTTGACCAGATCAAGAACCATAATGATGCTATGGATTCTCTCCCGCTGGGCGTCTTCTGCTAACTACCTCCTCATCTAGGAGGTTTTTTGGAGAGAAGAGGAGTGCTCCCAATGCTAGGCGTAGGTACACTCCTGCTTCTCGGCAGCCTGCCCAGGCTCAGTCCCAGCACGCTCATTCTCGTCAACAGTGTGTGCCTAAGGCCACTGCGGCTCCCCAGCAAAAGCAAGAGACGGGCTTTTGACTGGCTCCAGTTCAGCATAGCCTCAATATACGTCTCCGTACCGGACGACTTGCCGGTTGAGGGGAGGTTAATGTTTTTCACCAGGTGGCCTCTTATAAACTCCGACCGGTGGGTTCTTCAAATAGTCCGTTTAGGATACACCCTTAATCTGGAATCCAAGTCTCCAAGTTGTCCACCAGGAGCTCATTCTTACAGTTCCCAGCACAAACAGGTACTTGCAGAGGAACTTTCCACCCTTCTACAGGCCCAAGCGGTCGAACCCGTTCCACAAGGGGAAGAAGGGCTGGGATTCTATTCCAGGTACTTCCTTGTGCAAAAGAAAATGGGGGATGCGTCCCATCCTAGACCTAAGGGCCCTGAACAAATTTCTTGTCCGAGAAAAGTTCAGGATGGTTTACCTGGGCATGCTTCTTCCCATGATTCAGGAAAACGATTGGGTATGCTCTCTGGACTTAAAGGATGCTTACACACCCATCTCGATACTTCCAGCTCACAGGAAGTATCTTTGATTTCGGCTGGGAACACAGCACTTTCAGTACCATCTACTGCTCTTTGGCTTAGATCTGCGCCCAGAGTGTTTACAAAATGCCTAGCTGTAGTCACAACGTCACTAAGCAGACTGGGAGTGCATGTGTTTCCTTATCTCGACGATTGGCTGGTGAAGAGCACCTCGAAGGAAGGTGCTCTGGCATCCATGTGAATGACTATTCAGGTGCTGGAGCTGCTGGGGTTCGTCATAAATTATCCCAAGTCCCATCTCACCCCAGTCCAAACATTGGAATTCATTGGAGCTCTGCTGAACACTCAGACAGCTCAAACTTATCTCCCCGAGGCAAGGGCAGACAACCTTCTGTCCCTGGTGTCCATGGTTCGAGCGTCTCAGCAGGTCACGGCTTGGCAGATGTTGAGACTTCTGGGGCACATAGCCTCCACAGTTCATGTAATGCCGATGGCACGTCTACATATGAGATCAGCTCAATGAACCCTAGCTTCCCAGTGGTTTCAAGCTGCGGGGGATCTAAAGGATGTAATTCAACTGTCCACCAACTTTCGGAATTCTCTTCTGTGGTGGACAATTCAATCCAATTTGACCATGGTGCGACCATTCCAAATTCCTCAGCCACGAAACGCATCTCTCCTGGGGTAGGGAGCTCATGTTGATGGGCTCCATACTCAGGGAGCCTGGTCCTTTCAGGAAAAAGGTCTGCAGATCAACCTCCTGGAATTAAGAGCGATCTGGAACGCTCTAAAGGCTTTCAGAGATTGGCTGTCAAACCGAGTAATCTTAATTCAGACAGACGGACTTCCGGTGGAGCCGCGCGGCAAGATGGCCGCGGTCTGAGAGAGCTCCGATACACCGTTGATGGGCTCTCCGCCCCCCGCTCTCGAGAATCCCTCCATGGCGAGCTGGCAACACCTAAAGCTCCACAAAGCATGCGGACATATTTAGAATACCCCCTGGAACGTTTGGGAGTGCAGCGCAGCCGAAAATAGTGACTCGCGCGATCAGATCCAAAATGGCGATCGGAAGTGCAGCGCACGAGAGCGTGAAGAACTACCAGAGCTGAGGGCACAACGCCCAGAGTAAGAAATCGGGGGCTTGAAGCGAGGGCGGAGAAGGGAGTGCAGACTAGAGGATAAGGGGGAGTGCAATAAATTAAAACGCACAAGTTTCCTTCCGGATTCCCCTCACCCCCCCCATTCACAGCGAGTGAACAGGGGAAACGACGCTGGAATATAGCGGGGTTAAGACCAGGTTCGCTATAACAACCCCTGGAACATTCGAACATCTACCTCAAGTAAATTAAATCTTCCACAAGTGCATGCAGTCTTTAATGTGGATGCTGTGAGGGTGTGTAGTGAATTTACTTGCACAAAGATTGTACCTGAAAGAGGAGAGAGGTGGAACATCGTGCTTGGGGATCCTAGAGTGATACGGGGCCAGCAGCGCGAGCGGGACTGAGTCAGCCCGTAGGTGGGCTGATTTCAGTTCATACTTGCTTATATTTCACACAAGCGCACAACTAACTCAGTGGAATTGAACCGCTCTCCTTGGCAGTTTGGAAAATCTGAGAGAGCTCCGGACCCGCGGACGTGGCCCCCAATTAGTGGAAAACGGCGAAAGGAGGGTTTGCGGAGCCCAGGCATAAGGTATATAACATCTTGGGATATATACACTACGAGCATCCACTCTGCAAGATCAGACGCTCAGTATTTACAAAGTCATAACGTACTCTATATGGAGCAATTTCTGAAGCCTAAACTCACAGGAACAACTCGAAGCGGGGCCAAATACGATAAAGGGAAGAGTCCCATACTGAGCACAGGAGCCAAAATGGCAGAAGGGAAGCTGGAAAAGCTGGGGGACTTTTCTGAAAAACAACTAGCACAGATAACTATGGCGGTCAGTGCTGCACTTAACCCAAGATTTGACTTGCTCGAACGACAAATGAGCAGTTTGGAAGCTACTATGGCAGACACTGTAAGACGCATGGGAGAGGCGGAGAATAGAATCTCAACGGTGGAAGACACAAGAGCACAAGCAGCACAAGACGTCACCCGATTAATGGAACAACTTAAAGCTCAACAAGACAAGATCGAGGATATGGAGAACAGAGCAAGAAGATGTAATTTAAGAATTGTGGGCTTATCAGAATCAATCCCTGAAAAATCCCTGGGACATTTATTAGAGCAATGGCTTAAAAAAGAATTGGCTTTATCAGACAGCTATGGAGAACTCTGTATAGAGAGAGCCCATAGGCTTGGCCGCCGGCAACAAGGGCAGCAGCGACCTAGACTGGTGATTATTAAAGTGCACAACTATTTACATAAAGAGGAGATAATGAGGGGCTTTAGACTGAAAAGAGATACTTTGAAATATGACGGGAACCCGATTAAAATATTTCAAGATTACTCAGCCGGAGTTCAAGAGCAAAGACGCCGGTTTCATCCGCTCTGTACAACTCTGGTGAACAAGAGAGCACGGTTTATGCTGATTTATCCGGCTATTTTGAAAATTCAACATGAGAATCGATGGCGGTCCTTCCACACAGTATCAGAGGCTCAACAATTTATTGACGCAGAGTTCATGGTGCCGGAGGAGGCACCACCGTGAACATGACTTCCAATTTACTGACTGCATGTGGAGACGGACTTTGTGTTCGGCTTGCAGCCTTAACGAAAACAACAAGGAGACAGTTATGAAAGTAATGTTATATCTACTGTATAAAGTGGTTTAAGAAATGTTATGTTGCATGTTCCCAGAGTATTAACTGTTGATTAGCAAGTTGCCTGAAGGTTCTATAAGGAAGTTCCGGGGGAGCATATGGGGGGGAGAGGGGAGAATTCCATCCCCCCTTTCCGGATTAGGGGAGAACAAGGGGCTCGGGGGAGGGGGGAGAGTCAGGAAGCGGTACTACATCCAAGGAAGGGAAGTAGTTAGGGGTTAGGTAAGGGCACGGTCCTTAATGGAGGGCGAGGGGCGGGGGGAGGGAGAGTTCACAGGGGATTTCAAATCAAGGGTGGGAGGGATTTTAATAAGAGGACATAGGTCTCTAATCCAGATTAAACAAAAGAATAACTTGCATAGGAACTGCATGGGCATGAAGAGAAAAGCAAATAACAGGATATACCTCTCACAGCTACTGGGAAAGGGCTGGGACCCAGTGGCTGAATGTTACAAGCGCATTGTTATGGTATCAAAAAGTTTAAGAAATAACACATTGTAAAATAATCACTTGGAATGTGGGAGGTATTTCCTCTCCCATTAAAAGGAAAAAGATACTGGCGCATCTAAAGCACCTTAAAGCAGATATTGCGTGCCTGCAAGAAACGAAACTGACAGCCGAAGAGCATGAAAAATTGAGACAGGGCTGGGTGGGACAAGTGATCTATGCATCTCCAGAAGGGCGGAGAGGGGGCGTGGCAATTTGTATACACCGGCGGCTAGCGTGCACGGTGGAGACGATCTTACAGGATTCTAAGGGGAGATTCGTGCTGATTAAAATATGGTTGCAAGGGAGGGAACTATACCTTTTAAATGTATATGCTCCCACTCCCCCAGATGACTCTTTCTTCCCTAGACTGTCTAGGCAGTTACTCCCTTATGAAAGTAAGCAACTAGTGATTGTGGGAGATATGAATGTATTGATGGACCCAAAAATTGACTGTTCGAAGGGAGACCAGGAGGGGAGAGAGCACCGCAGGGGAGGTCGAATGTTAAAGGAATTTAGCAATTCACTGTCTGTCATAGATACATGGCGTAACTTACACCCAGGCTCGAGAGAATATACACATAGATCTAGGGCGCACGGCACCTGGGGCAGAATAGATTACATGTTTACTTCTCCCACACTATTTGCGTGTATTAAAAACACTAAAATTGAAGAAATATTGATATCTGATCATAGCCCTGTCTGGTTGGAACTGGAGGCACCTGGGAGCTACCAACCGACCAGGCAATGGAGATTCCCCAGTCACTTAGCAAGGGATAAGTCTTTTCAAAAATTTTTAGTTACAAAATGGGAAGAATATGGTTGGTTTAATAGACAACATGAATCTAATCCCCAATTATTTTGGTGCACTGGAAAGGCAGTCCTCAGAGGTAACATAATTGCCTTTATTGCAAATAGGCGGAAAAAAAACTCGGCTAGCCTCCTGCACTTAAATAGACAATTACAGAAAGCCAGAAATCGATATATGACTCGGCAAACCATAACTAATAGAGACTCTTATCTATCTATCCAAGCAGCGGTGAATTCCCTGCTGCATGAGAGAATGAAAAAAAAATAGAATCTTTCAGAAGTATAGCTTCCACAGGTTTGGGAATAGAACGGGGGGAATGCTGGCTCGGATAGTTAGGAGACGGGAGGGAGGTAGAACCATATCGGTACTAAAAGAAAAGACGGGAAGCCTCACCAATTGCCCGGATAGAATCCTTCAATTGCTCCAAGAACACTTTGCACAACTATACACAGCTGAACACCCGGCTGGGGAAATACAAATGAATGATTTTTTGAAAAGAGCCAAGATGCCAAAACTCGGGGATCTAGATATAGCGGGCTTAGAAGCTCCCATCCAACCTAAAGAATTAATAGAGGCAATTAAAGGACTGAAATCCTTTTCAGCTCCAGGGGTGGATGGGTATTCCGGAGAATTTTATAAGCTATTACAACCTCACTTAATACGGCCGCTCTTTGAATACCACCAGTCGGTGATACAAGAAGGGAAATTTCCCTTATATGAAAACACCGCCTGTATTTCATTACTGTTGAAGCCTGGGAAAGTGGTTGAAGATCCAGAATCCTATAGGCCTATTTCACTAATCAATGTGGATATTAAGTTGTTAGCAAAGATTATGGCTTCACGACTCGGTAGATGTATACCTAGTGTAATAGATCCGGCGCAGGTGGGCTTTATTCCAAAAAGACATTCTGTTGTACATATACGGAGAATGTTACTAGCAATGGCACAGTGTCAGTTCCACGAGACACCAGGGATATTGGTGAGCCTTGATGCCACTAAAGCTTTTGACAGAGTGGGGTGGAGTTATCTGTTCTATGTATTGAAGTGGATAGGACTCCCTCCTGGAATAATCCAAACTATTGAGACTTTGTATTCTGGCATGGAAGCATGTATATCAGCTAATGGGGGACTTTCGACACGGTTCAGGATAGGGAGAGGAACAAGGCAGGGTTGCCCCTTGTCCCCACTATTGTTTGATATAACGCTAGAGCCACTGTTGCGCCTTCTTAACTCCGACCCCAGAATTCGTGGGGTACAGCTGGGGGGACAGGAGATCCGAGCGTTGGCTTACGCGGATGATGTTCTTCTACTATTGACTAAGCCACGGGAATCATTTGAAGCGGCACTATCTCTGATAAAAGAATATGGGATGTTATCGGGATTTGAACTCAATCTCTCTAAATCTTGTGCGATGCCTATGAACTTGGGAACTGAGTCCCTCTGGCGGGGGGAGGCCCCCATTAGGTGGGAGACGAATAAGCTGAAATACCTAGGAGTATACATCCCGTGCGATAGGTCCGCTATGTATCGAGTTAACGTAGGCCCATTAATGGAGATGACTAAAAGTAAATTGATGATGTGGAAAGAGCTCCCGCTCACCATCTGGGGTAGAATAGCACTATTTAATATGATGGTGGCCCCTAGATGGTTATATGTTTTTCAACAACTACCACTCTTTTTGAAACACAAAGATGATAAGCAGTTACAGCGCTTATTACAAACATATCTTTGGCAGGGAAAGAAACCCAGAATATCATACAGCCAAATAGTGACGCCAAGGGAAGGAGGTGGCATGGGACTTCTAAATATCAAATTCCTAACGACTGCATGCTCCATGAGACATATAAACGACTGGTATCGGGGGACATCTGAGTTCTCCGCCACATTGGTGGAGACTTCGGTGTTTCCGAATATACATTTCAGTCATTTGCTACACACGGGTGCCCCATTACCACCGATGGCATTTAAGAGGCATCCACTTTTGCGACCCCTCAGGGAGACTTGGAGATGGGTGTGTAGAAAGTATCATTTTTCTTCTCGTGTAACCCCGTGGGTGTCAATTTGTAATAATCCTGCATTCCCACCCGGCAGAGGGATTAATATATTCAGTAGTTGGGCAAAAAAAGGGATTGTATACTTGGCACACATAGTCACAGAGGAGGGACGCATTCTGGAGTACGCGGAACTCCAGGCCAGATACGGAATTTCCCCAGTGCATTACTTTGCATATTACCAGTTGAGACACTATGTGGCCACATTAGAATGGACAGATATTACAGAAGATGTGGTGGAGGTTCTATCTGAAGAGTTTACATTGGGAGCTCAGCTGCAGGTGCCGCTAAAATTTCACCATAGACAACTCAAAGATACTACAGCAGAGCTGGATTTCCGGCGTCTAGCACGAGAATGGTCGGGGGATCTGGGTTGCACATTTACTGAGGATGACTGTAGGACTTATTTAAAATCCATTTATAAGCAGAGACTTTCCATTCCGCAGAGGGAACGGCTGTATAGATGGCTGCTTAGGACTCACATATCTCCGCAGAGAGCACATAAAGCGGGATTTAACACGACAGGTGTGTGCCCCAAGTGCAGCCAGCCTGCGGCAACCCTAGGCCATATGTTCTGGAGCTGTCCCTATACAGCAAGATTTTGGCAACAAGCATTAAAGGGAATAGATCAAATGTGGGATTGTACTCTCCTGAGGGAGCCGTTAATCTTATTTAACTTATTTAAATACACAGTAGACCCACCAGACGGGTTTAGAGCGTTTGCAAAGATAGCAATTTATTTTGGAATAAATACTATACTACAATTTTGGAGAGCACAAGAGGCGCCCCCATTACAGGTATGGCGCTCTCAATTAGTACAGCAAATGAGAATTGACAGGTGTGGGATACATGATTTGGAAAGCACAAGTGGTTTAAAGTTCCAGGCCCAATGGGAGCCCTTATGGAATACCCTTACACCGAAAGCACGTAGTCTTCTCTTGAATTTTTGACTTATCCGTGAGAATATCTGAAATTGGCCCTACCCAAAGAACTGAGTGATGGGATAAAGCCCGTCTATGTTTTCCTTTTAGATAGGGCCCTCAGTGTATTTTGCAAAGTATTGAACTCACTTCAAATATCAGAGAGGTGAAGTCGGGCCAGTTGTTTATGCTAATGGTTAGAGCCCTATTCAGTCCATTCTATTATATAGAAGTTGTGGAGACACCGAGTGGGGAGGGGGGTGGGTTGAGAGGAACACAAGATTAGTTCAGGCAGGGAGGGAGGGAGGGTAAGAAGGGGGGAAAATATAATAAAAATAACATATATTGTTTATTCTAGTATTGCACATGAGATGTTAGAAGACAATTTTTGTGTTATGCATTTTCTTGACAAGCATTTGTTATGTGTCAATTTATTAATAAAAACGATTTAAACATTAATTCAGACAGACAATCAGGTTGCCATGTATTACACCAACAAGCAGGGGGGCACCAGATCTCGCCCTCTATGTCAGGAAGCCATCCAGATGTGGCTTTGGGCTCGCCATCACGGCATGTTTCTCCAAGCCACTTATCTGGCAGGCGTAAACAATGGTCTGGCCGACAGGTTGAGCAGGATAATGCAACCTCACGAGTGGTCTCTGAACATGGGCATAGTCCGCAAGATCTTCTGAGTGTAGGGCACCCCCTTGGTGGATCTTTTTGCCACTCAGATCAATCACAAGGTCCCTCAGTTTTGTTCCAGGCTTCAGGCCCACGACAGACTAGCATCAGATGACTTTCTCCTACATTGGGGAACAGGCCTTCTGTACGCATATCCTCCCATACCTCTAGTAGCGAAGACTTTGCTGAAACTCAAGCAAGATCATGGAACCATGATTCTGATTGCTCCCTTTTGGCCTCGTCAGATTTGGTTCTCTCTTCTCCTGGAGTTGTCCTCCAAGGAACCATGAAGATTGGAGTATTTTCCGACCCTCATCACTCAGAACGAGGGGTCGCTTCTGCATAAAATTTGCCTCCTTGGGTCTTTCAGAGGGTGTCTCCCGAGTCTTGCTTGCTTCCAGAAAAGATTCCATAAAGAGATGTTACTCTTTTAAATGGAGGAGGTTTGCCGTCTGGTGTGACAGCAAGGCCCTAGATCCTCTTTCTTGTCCTACACAGACCCTGCTCAAATACCTTCTACACTTGTCAGAGTCTGGTCTCAAGACCAACTCCGTAAGAGTTCACCTTAGTGCGATTAGTGCTTATCATCGCCATGTAGAGGGTAAGCCTATCTCTGGACAGCCTAAGTTAGTTGTTCGCTTCATGAGAGGTTTGCTTTTGTCAAAGCCCCCTGTCAAACCTCCACCAGTGTCATGGGATCTCAACGTCGTCCTCACCCAGCTGATAAAAGCTCCTTTTGAGCCACTGAATTCCTGCCATCTGAAGTACTTGACCGGGAAGGTCTTTTTCTTGGTGGCTGTTACTTCAGCTCGTAGGGTCAGTGAGTTTCAGGCCTTGGTGGTGCGTTCACCTTTTACTAAGTTTCATCATAACAGAGTAGTCCTCCGCACGCACCTTAAGTTCCTTCCTAAAGTGGTGTCGGAATTCCATCTGAACCAGTCAATTGTCTTGCCTACATTTTTTCCCTGTCCTCATACCCACCCCGGCGAAGGCAGTTTGCACACCTTGGACTGTAAGAGAGCATTGGCCTTTTACGTGGAGTGGACGAAACCCTTCAGACAGTCCGCCCAATTGTTTGTTTCTTTCGATCCCAACAGGAGGGGAGTCGACATCGGAAAACGCACAATCTCAAATTGCCTAGCAGACTGCATTTCCTTCACTTATGTCCAAGCTGGGCTGACTCTGGAGGGCCATGTCACGGATCATAATGTTAGAGCCATGGCTGCGTTAGTGGCTCACTTAAAGTCAGCCTCTTTTGAAGAGATTTGCAAGGCTGCAACTTGGTCATCAGTCCACACATTCACATCTCACTAATGCCATCAGCAGGATACCCGACGCTACAGTCGGTTTGGGCAGTCAGTGCTGCAGAATCTGTTTGGAGTTTAGAATCCAACTTCACCCCCCTAGGCCCGTTTTATTCTGTTCCAGGCTGCACTCTCAGCTAGCTGTATATAGTTTCAGGTTAACCTATGTTATGTCCTCGCGGTTGCGAGGCCCAGTTGACCAGTGTTTATTGTTTTGAGTGAGCCTGGATGCTAGGGATACCCCACTTGTGAGAACAAGCAGCCTGCTTGTCCTCGGAGAAAACGAAGATACTAACCTGTAGCAGTTATTCTCCGAGGACAGCAGGCTGATTGTTCTCACAATATCACCCACCTCCCCTTTGGAGTTGTTTTCTTATTTATTTATATGCTTTTTGATTTAACTAGAAATGATAAGTAGGAGTAGGAGACACGCTCGCGACGGGCGGGCATGCGCAGTGTGTGCTGCTCGCGTGCCAGAAGACTCTGGCAAAGTTTTATATTTTTGCTGGAAAACGTCTGCCGCTTCCTGGGCTGACGCGGATCTCTAGATCATTTATAAATATGTTAAAAAGTAGCGGTCCCAGCACAGACCCCTGGGGAACCCCACTATCTACCCTTCTCTGGCAAAGAATTCCAGAGTTAAAAATCTTTTTTTAAAATGTTCCCTGGTGGTCCAGTGAGTCGGGCCCCTTCCCCCACGCATGCACACACTCCCCTCTGTCCCGACCCCACCCGCACCCCTCCGTGTACCTTTACAAGGTGGAAGAAGGCGGGCAGGAGCAACAGCTCCTCTCTCCTGCTTCAGGCCTGCCCAGAACACAGTGGCGATGCCCAGTGCATTCTGAGATGTACTGGGCAGGGCTAAGCACCTTATAAGGAAAGAAAACTCCTTATATGGTTGTGCTTCCATTGTCTTTCGATAAAGGAATCCTTTGTTTATTCTGCGCATTTTTGAATTCTGTTACTGTTTTCTTTTTCACCACTTCTCGTGGGAGGGCATTCCAGGCATCCACCACATTTCCTGATCCTGCCACCTCAATTAGTTCTCCCGTGTCCCCTTCTCTGGAAGGGAAAGCAGCAGGGTCGCTGAGAGAGGGGTCAAAATTCCCCGGGCCCAGGACTCCAAGGGGGGCTCGGTGCCGGGGTCTCTCACCCTCTCCTCCCAGGCCGCCAGTGCCGCAGTCCTCAGTCTCCACCTGCCTACCCTCAGCTCCCTTCTGTCTTCCATCCAATCCCCTGCATTTAAAAAAAACCTCGCCTTGGCTGGGCCGTCCTTCACTGTGTCCCGCCCTCCTCTGATGTAATTTCCTATTTCCGCAAGGGCGGGACACAGGGAAGGCCCGCCCGAGGCGATCTGCCGCTTTCATACAGAAGGTGCTGCGCTACCGATTTCGAGATTTTTTTTTTTTTTTTAAAGTGAAGGGGGTCGAATGGCAGACAGAAGTGAGCTGAGGGAAGGTAGATGGAGTCTGGGGACTGCGGTGCCCGCGGCCTGGGAGCAGAAGAGGGAGGCAACAGCAGTAGCGATTGGGGGGGGGGGCGGGTGGCGATCCTTGGGGGGGGGGGGGGGCTGGGGGCAGCCTTGCCCCGGACCCAGCTCAGTCTCTCAGCGGCCCTGGGAAGCAGTACAGCTAGAGGACATGTTAGTGCGTGCTAATGCTGTTAACACACTTTAGTAAATCTAGCCTGTAATAGTCTAAAGATTATGTGATGTTTGCTGATTTTCTAGATATATTAATTACAACTGTAAGCATTGTTATGGTAGACACGGCAAAAAAGTTATTGACTTCTAAAATACTGTTGTTCTAGGCTCCTGAGCTGTTCACTCCCAAGAAAGCCTGGAAAGCACTGGAAATAGCAGAGAAAAAACTGCTTGGTCCACTAGGAATGAAAACTTTAGACCCAGAGTATGTATAACACTTTAATAACCCAGTTTTCATTTGGTGTGTTATTGAGGCTTTTTCCCCATTCTCTGGGTAGTTTTATAACTATTGTTTTCTCTGTACAGACTTTACTGGATTTTTAAAGCAAAAGTATAGGTGCACTTCTCTTTTGAAAATTACCCTGGGAAAACCATGGGCTTACATTTACATCTGCTTCTTGCAGCACACATAGTTGCTGGGTTAAAATTCATATATCTGAATTTTCAAAAAATGTTTGTAAATGTAAACTCCTCCCCAGCCCTGCCCTTGGGAGTAGCACCTCAAACAGGCAGTACACGCATATGTGTACCAGCTTATTGGATAGGCAAATTTGTAACTGGCTGCGGAGTGCCTTTGAAAATTGTCCTCTGTCTATGGGAAAGGAGATAAGTAAATTAAGCCCTAAATTGCATTCAGAATGGGTTACACTGGATAGCTGCAGGAATTAGTATTACTTTCGTTTATAGTTGATTTATTCATTCAAGCACAGTGGATTGTTGGAATTATTTTGCTCTTGGGCAGCCAGATTCCTTACGCATAATTTCTAAGAATTTAATCAAATGGGGCAAAATTTGATATACGGGAAAAATGAGGAAAGCACACAGGGTTGAAAAATGGGCCAGATCAGGAGTTACAGAAAAACTGAATATACTCAAATATAAACCAAGGTAAGTTTTTACAACCCCTTTTTAGGGGAAAAATATTAACTTGAATATAAACCAAGGTTTATATTCCAGCATTTCTCCAAACTTGGATGTCCCTTTCTGACTTAGACCCCCTATACAGAATTGGGTTTTTGGTGCATTAAAATATCATAATAGGTTTCAGTTTAATTATTTTAAATACTTTCATTTAAACATATTTCAGTATTTTATAAATGCTCTTCAATATTTTACCAAACCCTGCTGTTTTTGTTTTTTACAGCGATATGGTGTACTGTGGGATATATGACAATGCTTTGGATAATGACAACTATAATCTTTCCAAAGGTTTTAATTATCATCAGGGACCTGTAAGATATTCATGTTTCTTTTTTTATACATTCGTTTTAATATTTACAAGTAAGCCTGTCTATTTGCTAATTCTTTTTATTATCTTTTTTTCTTGTATTTTTGTATAAAGGAATGGCTCTGGCCCATTGGATATTTCTTACGTGCAAAGCTGTATTTCTCTAGGTTAATAGATCCAGAGACATCTCTGAAGACTGTGTTTTTGGTTAAAAATGTTCTCTCCCGTCATTATGTTCATCTGGAGAGGTAGGTTCTTCATGCATGTGCAATAAAATCTAGTTTCTTCAACCGTTTTTCTCAAAAACCCAATAGTACATGATGTAAAATGGTAGTTGTTGTGACAAAACAGTGGGTTTCTAAGCCTGTTAACTGTATTATTTTACTGATGAAGTGTATTTCTCCTAATTGGCCAGCAGATGGTGCTTGTTTTCAGTTCTAAGCTGTTACAGAAAGTGACTGTTCCTCCTTTAGCATAGAGAGGAAGTAACCTGAGGTATAAGTTCAAAAAGTTAATGCTCTGTGCTCTGATTGGCCTGGAGTTCAGATACAGCCAGAAGTTACTGGCTTTTGTCTCAGTCTGGGAGCACAGAGGTAAACCTCTCTGTCCTAAGGTCCTGTTCAAGACTTAGAAGCAAATAACTTCCTGAAACTCCCCAGGTGCTACCCAGGTAGTAACAAAATGTTTAGATAGTTTAATAATTAATCCTATTTTAGTTACTTGTTATTGTGTGCTGTTTTTCCCATCTGTTTTTATGGTTCACTGTTCAATATTTTTTATGAAAATAAACATAATTGTTTATTGGCTCTGATGTCCTGGACTGACTAAGAATCCTGGTGGTTTGTGTGTTTGGTCTGTGGGGGCTTTCTAGGAACTGTGGGACCCCTGAGAGTGTGGCCCCAGTGTCCTAGAAATCACAGGGAGAAACCTTGAAAGTGGGGGACTCGCCCAGAGGCAAGTGGGACCCAGTCGGTGGGGTGGAGGGTGCTAGTGTAGAGCATAAGTGGCAGGTGCAGGCGGACCTGGGTTAGCCACAGGCGGGTGGCTAAGTGTTTTGTGACAGTAGTTAGTTCACTGCCTAAGAAGGCTTATAATCTATGTGTACCTGAGGCAATTGAGTGCCAAATGACAAGTCATAAGGAGTATCGGTGGGAGAAGTGGGATTTGAATTCTAGGTCCTCTGGTTCTCTCCTATTTCTTGTCTGAAATAGGTGGCTTCTGGGCTTCAGATCTAATGCTATCAAGCTCCAGAGGAAGAGACTCAGAAGAAACACCAGGAAATATTTTCTCATGTTAGTGGTGGTAGATATATATGGAACACACTCCAGAGACTTAAAGGGAAATTCTGTAAATGGCACTCAAAATTAGAACAATATTCTATAATGGGCATTCCGGGATCAGTGCTCTTTATAGAATAGTGCATAGTGCCAGGATTCACGCTCAAGTTTGGGTGCGAGGAGTTAACACCAACTGAAACCAAGTGTAAATCCTGGTGTACAAGTTGGGCGCAGATCCCCAAATTCTATAAAGCTGCACACATTTTAAGGGAGCATCACTGGCCACAATCCATTTGCAGATCCACATGGAAACACACACACTACTCTGTAAATGGGTGCATGTGTGTTTTCACACAGATCTGCCATTTCAGCACATTGCATCCGTTGCTTTTGACGCCAAAAATTCAGCACGGAAGTAGCTCCTAATGTTCGACGCCATGTATAGAATTTCCCCCTTAAAGCAGAGTTTGTAAAAGCATAGAATAAACCCAAGCAACTTTGGACAATTTTGCTGAAGTGACTGTTAATTACAATTTAAGTAAAAAAGAAAAAGTACACAATTGAAAAGAAAAAAAGTGGACTGCTGAGGAATTTAGAATCTTTGAATATCTGAGGATATTGTTCCAGAGATTTTCCTTTCTGATAGTCCTTTAATACATATAATGTTTATTAGTAGTTAGATTTGTATTGAGTATTTTATAAACTATTCATTTAAGCATGTAATTAATCCACAAAATGGGTGCATGGGCAAGAGCAGGTGGAAGTATAAGCAACATAAATTCACAAGGGGTGATATTCAAAATGTGCATATTTGAAGTTTGAAATTTCATTGCTACTCAGACACGGAAAAATTTGCATGTATTAGTTACATATGAGCTTAAATACAGAATTACCCCTTGTGTCTTGTTTTCTCTAATTTATAGACCATTGTACAGTAGTTGATTTAAATACAAAAAAAAATGCAATAAATATCAACTGCATATATAGCCAAACAGAATAACACATCTGGTCCTCTGACCTTATTCATCATGTTCCTTTTTTAATTAACACTGTTTGATTTGCTTTACAAAGTGCTAAACATTATTATGCTTTAACACAGAATTTTCTCTTGTTGCTTATTTTATAGATCTTCCTGGAAAGGGCTTCCAGAGCTAACCAATGAGAATGGACAGTACTGTCCTTTTAGCTGCGAAACCCAGGCCTGGTCCATTTCGGCTGTCCTGGAGGTCCTTCATGACTTATGAATGATCAGTTATTTGATTGTTATATAGGACTTGCTGTCTTCCGGGCGAGTGAAAAGGATGCAATGAAACGCGTTTGTTCTATCCTGATGTTCTGTTTGTACAGTCTCTGCATCATTTCAGTTTTAGGGATTTGATGTGATCATCGTTTAGGGGGCATATAATGTTATGTAGAATTTAGAGTGTGATGACCATCTCTGTGAAGACTTGTACAGAGGGACCCAGAAAAATGGGTTTTGATTTTGATGTAGGGGGAGTGTGTTTGTTGTTGTTGTTGTTGTTGTTTGTTTGTTTTGTTTGTTTTTTTATTTATCCTGAGTTTAAAATTTACCCTGGTTTGTTTACAATCTATTGCTGAGAATCTTCCCCCAGTGCTGTAGGGCAATTGTCTTAACCCCAGAAGTTTACCCCAATGGCCTGATATTATGCCACCAATAGCACAGATCATGTCTTTTTTTGCCTTTGAAGTTACTAAACAGAAAGCGGGAGAAGGCCGAAGTTACACTAAATGGCACTTTATTAGCACCATGTTTTATGCAGCAGTCAGGTATACGGGATGTTTGAGTGGCTTATGAGAGGCTGTCTCAGTTTTGATTTCCTCAGAATTTTAGCTGGAAGGCCTCTTGTGTGGAAAAAGCAATATTTTGGATAAAGTTGTGCAACTGCGCAATTTGCACATAATTCAGGGTCATATTGATTTTATCAATGGAAGCCTTCAATATTGTCAAGTATAGGTTGTTGATGTGCAAACCTTCATTTACGGTCCTGCACATTTATTTTCCTCTTAGAATATTAAGATTGCTGTTTAATTTAATAATAAAAATTACCTTAGAAATGAGAGAGATATTGCAGAGTACAGATACACATCAGGATATGTCAATTGTAAAATTATTTCTGCCGGTAACAGCATTTATTTAAGCTTTGACACTGATTACTGAATGTCGCTGTAGCAACTGATGAGGTAAACCTTCATATAACTGCAAACTGCGTGCAGAGTATAATAGCTAACGTACATGCACTGATTAATAAGAACTGTGTGCCCCAGGGATACCTGGCATCAGCTGCCACATGTATGAGATACTGCTATGTCACAAGCAATCCTGTTCACAGAAAATTAATGTGTGTTCATGTGTTATCCATCTGCATTCTTTTAATAACTTTCACATACTAAATCAAAAACCATTGTCGAGTGCAAATTAAAGAACCTACCTCCGCATATAACATGGTTCATATCAGTAATGCATGCTGTTCTTAAGTGAAGGAGGTGGTTATTGTCACAAGTTCTAGGTCTGTGTTTTCAGTGCATCTGCTGGATGTAGAAAATCCGTTGTCCTTCATATCACTTGTCTCCACTGCAGGAAATAAATGACTTCAGTCAAGAAAGCTGGTCTGTGTTGTTTTTGTGCCTGTGATATTTCCTGTGAAGTTATAGCTGGCGTTATTGCCCGCTTTAATATGAGTTAAGTGGGCTCATTGTGTATTATAAAGCTGCGTTACTGCAGCATAACAGGCTAATCGGGCCCAACACGTTAAAATTAATGAACTGCATCAGGTACAAATGCGTGCAAAGCAGTTCATTAATATGGACATCCAATAAGTATACGTCCAATACAAGCTGTGTTTAATTGTCCCCCGGCCAAAGGCTGCTCCCCCCTTGGTGTTCCCTAGGGTCAAGTGGAATAGGAGCAATTCACAGTCACTCCTAACCTAATACTACTACTACTTAACATTTCTAGAGCGCTACTAGGGTTACGCAGCGCTGTACAAATTAACAATTAAGGACGGTCCCTGCTCGGAAGAGCTTACAATCTAAAGGACGAAATGTCAAGTTGGGGTAGATAAGTTTTCCTGAGAAGAGGTGTAGTGGTTAGGTGCCGAAGGCGACATTGAAGAGGTGGGCTTTGAGCATTGATTTGAAGATGGGTAGGGAGGGGGCACGGCGTATGGGCTCAGGGAGTTTGTTCCAGGCGTGGGGTGAGGCGATACAGAAGGGGCGGAGCCTGGAGTTGGAGGTGGTGGAGAAGGGTACTGAAAGGAGGGATTTGTCTTGAGAGCGGAGGTTACGGGTAGGGACGTAAGGGGAGATGAGGGTAGAGAGGTACGGAGGGGCCGCAGATCGAGTGCATTTGTAGGTGAGTAAGAGAAGCTTGAACTGTATGCGGTATCCGATTGGGAGCCAGTGAAGTGACTTGAGGAGAGGGGTGACTTGAGTATATCGGTTAAGGCGGAATAATAGCACCATTCTTCAAAATGGTGCCACCTAACCCATAGCAGTGCATTACTGAGTGATATTTTTAATGGTAACTTTGCCAGGCTTTTCATATCACATTACTGTGGCCAGGAACATGCCTAGGTCCTGGCTGTAGTGACAAGGTAAAAATTAGCATGGGATTGGCAAGGTGGCAAGTTTTTAAAAACTAAAATCACGCTATTTTAGTACATTTAGGGCCCTGTTTATTGAGGCACGTTACTGTTTTTAACGCGTCTACAATTAGCGCATATGCTAACTGTGTAGGCACGTACGCAGTTAATATCACGTTAAAAACGCTAATGCGCCTATAACGTGGCTTAGTAGACGGGGCCTTTGTAAATAGATCCCAAAGCACTTTCTTTTCTAGTCTGAATTTTACTAGTTCTCTTTAAAATACTTCATTGGGCCTCTGTTCTTCCTTGTCTTAGCAGTTTCATCCTGCCCTTTTAAGATTTCTTAGTTGGCCAGGACAAATATCTGATTAGCACCATTAAACTCCATTCTCAACAAAATCCAAGGGGGTCTCCCATTTTAAACCCCTCCTATCAGATCCAGCCCTTGTGAACAGTGCTAGGACAATGAATATTGATCTCATTGTAGCTCCAACAGCGGCCAGCCCAAGCAACAGAAGCCATTTGTTGCTGCCATTTGTAAAATTTAGATGCAGATCCCCTGCCTAAATGTATGCATGTAAGTTCTAATTAAATCTTAACTAGTGCCAATAATTGTTAAAAAGCCAATTAGTGGCACTAATTGGCTCATTGTGTAATTGCGTGTGCAAATTGGGTGCACTCCCAAACTTGCACGCACAATTTTTATAGAATTTGGGGGGTAAGTATCAATTCTATAATTGCAGTTCTGCATGGAACTGCCACTGTAGAATACTAGTGTAAATCTAACTTTAGGTGTGAGCACTTAGCTTAGAGGCTGGTGTAAGTGTACACACAAATGCATGTATTCTAAAGTATGGATGCAGAAGTCCTGGACATGTCCTTCCCCCTGACCACCCCTGTTGCTGCTGCTCGTTATGGATTGTGCACACACGTGTTGTACAGTTCTAAGGTTAGTTGTGTGCTTAACTGCTCATTAGTGCCAATTACCACCAGTTAACAGTACTTGGTGCCAATTATTGCTTATTACCATCAATTTTTGGCTGATTATCATATTAAGTTTCATGTTTATTTCAGACTTAGTGTACTCTAAAGTAGTATATTATCAAAGTAGTTTACAATTAATACTATAAATTACAACAAATTGAAAAGGAAATACAATAAATAGGAAAAGAGCTGAACAAAGTAAGAAAAGAAAGAAGCAGAGGGAGGTTAGATACTGAGACCAAAACTGCACAACCACAACCCCAGTGGGGCAATGACAGGACTCCTAAAATACAGGTAAGAAGGGCTCCACTCTAAAATCCACCGGAATCTTCTGTCTGTCAGAGGGTAGATAAGGAAATTACCATCCTGGAGGATTAAAGCTGTGGAAAGCAGATACTGAAGGTATATGGAGCCTGAAAGGTCCACTGGTTATTGAGGTATTGAATATTTGTTTGCCGATAGTATATAAGAGGACTTGACAGCCGAAGGCTGTAAAGCAGTGCACATTCCCGTTACAACTGAGAAACCTACAAGCCTCCGAGGCCAACCTGCAAACCCAAAGATTGTTTGCAGTTTGGGTTTGTATGTCCATCTGCATGTGGTATATAAGACCCTGGAAACCCCACTGACAGGTACACGTGCCAATCAAGAAAACATATCAGCCAAGGCCTAATGATGCAGTAAACATTCTGTTGAGGCGGTGCACCCTCGAGCTCTGGCGATGCATAAGCAAAACCACCATGCTCAACAGCCGTTAACCCTTGGTTCATTTAGTTGTGGGTGGTATGTAGGGAACCAAATCTGTTGATGCAGATTACAACCGGGTGCAGTTAATCCCTAGGAAAACTGCAAGATTGACTGCTATTGAAGCAGTGTACAAGAGGTTCCGCAAAGTAAGTGCTACCAGCTCAAGCATCAAAGTAATAGGCTGTGTACTTGGAACTCCAGCAACGGGAGGACTGGTGGCCCGAGTATTAATATTGCCGAAACTGTGAAAGCCAGTGTCCACGCAATCTGTAAAGCGCATGAGAGCATAGAGAAATGAGCACTGGTTTGTGATACAGCATCGCAGCATCCTTTAACCAAAGTACCTGCTGAAGGCAGGGAATATGCTAGTGGGTTAATGATGAATTGATTGTGCCCTCAGCTCATGTACCAGTGTAGTCATGAAGGTAATCAGTACATGAGACTCAGAAGAAGGTTTTGAACTTGAAACTCCCGCTAGCAGCAGATCTAAATTGAAAGGACCTAGGATGCGATCAGCAGTCTTGCTTATTGCAGTCTACAAAATGCCTCCGACGTGGCCAGCGTTTTGCAGTTTTCTCACCACTGCATCAGGGAGTCATTGAATATGCTGCTCTGAGCATCACTCTCTTGTTTTCTTCATTTATCATTAAAGCACTTTAACATATGATTAAACATTTTGGGGGGAAATAACTTTAAGTGTTAGAGTCCTGAAAACTCATACCTAGCCTGTTCCTTATTTTGTTGCTTCTTTCTCTTTTGCATTTCATTCCTAGATCTCCTTACTTTGTGATCAAGTACATTTCCTTAGGTTGTAATACAGTCTTTTTGCAAGAAGTGTGTGCATTTGTGTTAATAGCTGTGTCTGTGGTTTTAAATGTGTGTTTTGCTGAGTTCATATTGAAGTTTATGCTGAAGCTTCTCTATTCTGAATTAGAGTTTCATCATTGTATACCTAGAGTGTCAATCAATTTGATTGGCTCTAGGGTTCTTTGTGGGGTCATGTGATAGCATTAAATAATAGCCATATTTTGAGGTTAATATACTATGTTGTGAGATGTTGGCAGGTGAGTAGGTTTAGCAGTTGTAGAGTTATTTAGTAATTTATTGTATATACAGTGCAATCCGCTTAAGTGCAAGGGTCTGGGACCAAAGAAATACATGCAGTTAACCGGAGCGTGCACTTAACCGTTGTGACCCAAAGAAGGTTGACATCTGATAAACATATGTAAAGTACTGTTTATTATACGTACAGTATACAGTCTCCGTTAACTGACGTTAGGCTTACTTGAAGTAATCAGTCATAGTCCTCTGTACACTCTTGTGTCTGTGAGTTCCATAGTCTACGTTTGCCAGACGGTAAAAACTGTCATAGCACTGACATCCAGTGGCTTCCAGATAGGCCCGCACAGTGTTGAGACTCTCCAGCACTCTTGCAAAAGTGACAGGAGGTTGTTGAACAGGAGGAGCAGGATTGTCCATCCATTCCTGTGGCTGAGCTGAATGTCAAGGACAGAATCAAACATATAAACAGCGAGTGACCGTACTCACTCGCAAATGCGCAGTAGACTTCCCTCTCTGTCCCGCCCCCGCGTCAATACGTGAAGACGGGGGGGCGGGAAAGAGAGGGAAACTGCGTGAAGGGGAGGGAACTGCTGAGGTTGCCACCGCTCCCCCTCCCCCCCCGAGGTCACCGCCACTGGTAACCCCCCCCCCCCCCGCCCGGAGTCGCCGCCGCCGTCACCCCTCCATCCGGCCCATCTCTTCGCTAATCAACTTACATCTCCGGAGCAGGCAGATCAGCTGAGCTGCCATTGGCCTTCCTTCCCTGCCTGTGTCCCGCCCTCGCCGACGTTACGTCACACGAGGGCGGGACACAGGCCAAGAAGGAAGGCCGACGGGAGCTCAGCTGATCTGCCTGCTCCGGAGATGTAAGTTGAATAGTGAAGAGACGGGCTGGATGGAGGGGTGGCAGCGACCCAATAGCCTGTTTTAATGGGCTCAACAGCTAGTCTTACAGAATTACCCTGTGTGCCTGCTAGGAATGTGCATGAGGAAAGAAATCCTTCATTTTGTGTCATTACATCAATTCATTTCATTTTATTTTCCTGTATATTGTTACATTTGTTTCATTTAAGCACACTTTAAAACAAGGTAATGCTAAACGAGGGGAAATCTCAAGAATATTTCCTGTTTCATTGTATGTTGTTTTCATTTTCTTTTTTATTATATTCATTTTATTGCAATGATAAGAACAGAAGCAATCTGCCTCAGTGGCAATCACAGCATAACACTAAAAGTAACAACATAAGAAGAGTAGTGGAGCCAACAGGCCCATAATTTTCAAAAATGTGCCCTCCAGTTACTCTCTTGGGGATACCTCATGTAAAGTTCACAGCAGGTCTCTGCCCTCCGTCATTGAACTTTTTATGAATATAAAAATAACCAAGCACACTTTGGACATCAAATACTCTTCTAAGAGACCCGTGAAATCCAGGCTGAACAACAGAAGTCAATGTGTTGGTTAATGAACCTCAGTAGGAATGCGCTGTGACTTTATACACATGCACAGTATCTTGCATACTTGGATTGTCACTGGTTCAGTAGCCGCCACCTTCCTACATAGTTTTTAATTGTTCAATAAACATTTTTAAAAATAAACTTATTAGACTGTCGTTATATTGTTCTCTGTTACTTAATACCTATCTTTAAGATATAACTTGATCTAGTTGGCTTAGGGGCATTCGTCTCCAACGGCATGTGTTTTGCTGGTATGCTTTATCAAGCATGTCCCCTAATATCAGCTGCTGCTCATCCTGCCGACATTTGCCAAACATGGTCAAGAGTATTTGATATCCAATGTGTGCTTGTTGAACAAATCCAGCATTCGTTTAAAGCGAAGCCATATTTATTTGGTATAAAAATAACCAAAACAGCAGTCACTCTTACCACTACATACAACCCAGTCATACATGCCTCACACAGATTTACCGATACGGGGCCATGGCCTGATCACTCAACCTAACCCTCTCCCTCCCCTTCCCACCCCTGAGTACCCGGGAAATGATAGAACATCCCTAGTCTTTGCATCTTCTGTTCTTTGCCGATACAGTGTCTGTTAAAAATATCCTATATAATAAAAAGCACCTCCAGTGTTCGGAAGCTGACTCCGTGGCACTTAAACCTTGAGGCATTCGTGCTCTCCATCTCATGAATTGATGTCAGTACTTCCTGGTACGTCACCAGCAACACTGACCAACCACATGAAAGCAGCACGAGGCACACCAACGGACTGAAAAAACAGCCCAAACAGCGTGCCCGAACATGAATGACACGCTCCACCCTCCCGCCCCTCTCGCTCCGCCTCGGAGCCCTGCTGATATGAAAAAACAGCCATCTGGCTCAGTTCCTCGTGCCGTGTCCCGCCCTCCCGCCCCTCTTGCTCCGCTCTCCCACCCCGCTTGCTCCGCCCTCCCGCCCTCGGAGCCCTGCTGATCTGAAGACACAGCCACCTGGATCAGTTCCTCACACCGTGTCCTGCCCTCCCGCCCCTCTCACTCATCCCCACCAGGGGCACTGACCTGTGGTGTACCACTAGGATCGATACTGTCACCTATTCTATTCAATATCTTCCTCAATATCTTCCTCAAGCTAATTCGGTCGATGGACACTCAGTTCTACATCTACGTAGATGATGTGCAGCTACTCATACCCATTGAACTGACTTACCTACAGCCCTAAATAAACTGATTACCTGTCTTACATCAATACAATAATGGGATAAATACAACAAACTTTGCCTGAACCCAAGTAAAACTGAGCTTCTCTGGGTACTTAACACAAGTGGACACATACCTGACATAAACATCTCTTTTGGGAAGTACGAACTCCCCCTCAAATCACAAGTCAGGAACCTTGGAATACAATTAGATTTAACACTTACTCTGATTCCCGAAATCTAAGCATCCTTCAAGAGCTGCTTCTACTATTTGCAACAACTATGCTGCCTCTCTCCTTACAATGAGAAGGCAAATCTTATCCCAGTTCTGCATCAAGAACATCAAGAACGGACTACTGTAATGCACTCTACACTGGTCTGACTACAAAGAGTCTGCAGCAGCTCCAATTGATTCAGAATGTTGCAGCAGACTAATAGAAGGTTGCAAGTGATGTGACTATATCACACCATTTTTGCAAAAACTTCACTGGCCACCAGTACAATACAGGACTAAATTGAACACTTAATTTGTCTGATCTTCAAGGCCCTTGAAGGAAATGGCCCCAAGTACTTGAAGAACAGGATTACCCTTTACATATCTCCAAGGACACTAAGGTCATCCCAAGGAGTATTCCTAACCACACCCTCTCCAAAAGGCATTACACATTTGATATATATATATATATATATATATATATATATATATATATATATATACACACACACACACACTCTCCTACCCTAGCTGAGGTAATATTTAATCACCTCTCTGACCTCATGTGCAACTTTTTAAATTAGTCCCCTTATTTTCTAACTCCTTTCACTCTCTTACATATCTATATGTTCCATCTTTGCTTATACCCTACGTTGTCTATTAAAATGTTTTATTATGTATTGTGTTGATATTGTAAGTAGTATGTTATATCAACCTATCAAAAGGAGTTTACTTATTAAATCATATATAGAGATGGTGTGAAGGTGTCCCTTTGGATTGATAAATAATATTAACAAAATGAACCTCAAACCTCCTAACAGGGAATCATACAAAATTATTGCTAAACCCCTGCTTCAATAGGAGTAGAGTACTATCATGGGTTCTATTTAAGAGAGTCAAGAGAGAAAAAATCCCAACGTAAAAACTCATAAAACATGAGAAAACCGATGGGATAAAAAACTCAATTCCTCTCTCAAAAATTCTATATCAATCTTACAAATGGACACCAATCATCTAGCCACCCTAAAAGACTGACAATAGCCAGTAAAGGACTGTCTAAAGAGAACCCTCAAAACAAGGATACACCCTGAGATATACTAAGGTACTATTTGTTGTGTAGTAAAGCAAAACAACGGTAAGTATAAAAAACTTTTTAACATTTTAAACCATCTTGAAACTTTACTTATACATTTGCAACAATTAGAAACCCACTCAGGCTTAACCCCAGATATAACAAGTGTGGAATACTTAGCTTCAACCAGGTGTAACACCCTCAGGAAGAAGACTATGACCAAATATCCCACCCTAAGGGACTCCGGAGTCCTATAAAGTTGCTGCAGCGGCGAAAAAACGCCAGCCCCTCGCCGCTGCAGCAACTTTATAGGACTCCGGAGTCCCTTAGGGTGGGATATTTGGTCATAGTCTTCTTCCTGAGGGTGTTACACCTGGTTGAAGCTAAGTATTCCACACTTGTTATATCTGGGGTTAAGCCTGAGTGGGTTTCTAATTGTTGCAAAATGTATAAGTAAAGTTTCAAGATGGTTTAAAATGTTAAAAAGTTTTTTATACTTACCGTTGTTTTGCTTTACTACACAACAAATAGTACCTTAGTATATCTCAGGGTGTATCCTTGTTTTGAGGGTTCTCTTTAGACAGTCCTTTACTGGCTATTGTCAGTCTTTTAGGGTGGCTAGATGATTGGTGTCCATTTGTAAGATTGATATAGAATTTTTGAGAGAGGAATTGAGTTTTTTATCCCATCGGTTTTCTCATGTTTTATGAGTTTTTACGTTGGGATTTTTTCTCTCTTGACTCTCTTAAATAGAACCCATGATAGTACTCTACTCCTATTGAAGCAGGGGTTTAGCAATAATTTTGTATGATTCCC
Organism: Microcaecilia unicolor; assembly: GCF_901765095.1. Classification (NCBI taxonomy): domain Eukaryota; kingdom Metazoa; phylum Chordata; class Amphibia; order Gymnophiona; family Siphonopidae; genus Microcaecilia; species Microcaecilia unicolor. Next base: position 81,278,440 of record NC_044036.1, read on the forward strand.
TGTTAGGAGGTTTGAGGTTCATTTTGTTAATATTATTTATCAATCCAAAGGGACACCTTCACACCATCTCTATATATGATTTAATAAGTAAACTCCTTTTGATAGGTTGATATTTTATTTTTGAGTTTATTTTCTCCTATATAATTTAGAGATTTATCTATTAAGTAGTATGTTATGCCATACTTTGTATTGTTATTGGAGTATTTTTACTGCTGTAATTGTCTATTGCTTATGTTTGATTTATTCTTACTGTACACCACGTTGAGTGAATTCCTTCAAAAAGGTGGTAAATAAATAAATAAAACCTCAAATCAGAAGCCCTACTTATAACCTACCTAAGGAAAGTCAGCATTATTACAGCATGCTCATAAATTCTTAGAAATCAGAGAGATGTAATGGCTCATGTTCCCTTATTACACAAAAAGATACTGATAATGCAACAACTGTACATTGATGAATGGGGTAGTTCTCCTGGTGAAAACAATACAATATTTATTCAAGCACCACCCAGTTTACAATCGTTTCAATTATTGTAGAATCACCATTCCTTCAGTCTGCTCTAGGTAATGAAACCCTAGAATCTAGATGTACAAGGGAGGATATGAATCCATCCTTAATGTACATCACACAACAGATTATGAATTATCACAACTTTTTAGTTTGAGACATTGCTGTTGCAACAGTTATTTAAAATGTTTAAAACTTTATGAATTTATTTATTTTATTTTTATTTATTTGTTGCATTTGTATCCCACCTTATCCCACCTCTTTGCAGGCTCAAAGTGGCTTACAATACATCATGAGTAGTGGAAGAATGTTAGTAATAAACATTTAGTATTGCATGTTCTTGGTCAGCATGATAAGAAAAGCGAAGTAGTAGTATACAAGCAGATTTTAGGAGACAGTTCTAAAATTAAATAAGCGAATTGTGCATATTCACTTGGGTTGATCTTTTTGGCATGCTCTTTCAAAGAGATGGGTCTTCAGTAGTGCGCGGAAGTTCGCTATTTCGTGTATCGATTTCAAGTTGCTCGGCAGTGCATTCCATAACTGTGTGAATTTCTTCATGAGCCAGGAAAATTATAGTGGCAAACAAGTAACAATCTGAATCCTGTACAATTCAGTCTAGACCTGCAAGCTTGCACTAAAATTGTCTACAGATAAAATCTCTGATTATCTAGTACTCAGAAGTTCAGTGCTATGTCTTGCTTATCGTCAAATACTACACACGATTGTTTCTTTTTATATATTGTTAACATGTTTGCAAAACACTTTAGTTCAAAATTATTTTACAAAGATTACACAGGATAATCTTACATATATGAACATAAGAATAGCCCTACTGGGCCAGACTGATGGTCCATCTAGCCCAGTATCCTGCTTCCAACAGTGGCCAATCCAGGTCACAAGTACCTGGTAGAATCCCAGTAGCAAGATTCATGCTTGCAATCACAGGGATAAATAATGGCTTTATCCATGTCCATCTTATAGCAGTTTATTGACCTTTCCTCCAGGAATTTGTCCGAACTTGTTTTAAACCCAGACACACTAACTGCTGTTACCATATCCTCCAGCAACGCATGTGTGTATTATTAGGAAAGGAATGGAAAATAAAAACGAGGATGTTAGAATAACAACACAGATTCAATTCCATAGAAAATATTACTGTGTATAATACGATCTTAGATATTCTGTGTTTGTGTTTTCCTTTAACCACCATCCCTGAAAACAAGATTTCAGCTGCTTCGGAAGCCCTAAGCCTTTCTTTGTGGTTTCATGTGTGTTTTCATAGCAATAGACTATGATGTCACAAACACATGATGATGAGTTCAGGTGGTAATTAGAAGAAGGGTAATAATAGTACTGGCAACTGAAATGTATAGAAAATTATACTATTGCTTTGGTCGAATCATGTCTACATTGTAGATCGCATTTTGAAATTATTTTTGTGAACTTTGATACAATGTGTTCTGCAATAATATGTCCACCTATTGATCTTTTTCAGATAATAAGGAAAAACATTATATACTATTTATACACTAGCATTTTCATAGAGTGTGGCTATCCACTGAAGTGAGATTATCTGTTGATATTAGTGTAGAAATAACACGCTTTCATCACACATGAAGAAAGATGAAAACTGTACTTTTCATGTAACAAAGTAACAGTAGATGATGACAGATAAAGACCTGTACAGTACATCCAGTCTGCCCAAGATAAACTCATTACATAAGGCATGATATGGTACTTCACATGTATACCTGATCTTGATTTGTCCTTGCCATTTTCAGAGCATAGACTGTAGAAGTTTGCCTGGCACTGTCCTTGTTCTAAAACTTTTGAAGTTGTCATCGAAGCCCTTAAAAAGTTCCACTCTAACCCATCCAAATCTATTCAGTCATGATCAGAGCACAGACCATAGAAGTCTACCCAGCACTGGCCTTGTTCTCTAACTTCTGAAGCTGAATCTGTCCAACCACAATCAGGGCACAGACTAGCTTTGCTTCCCAATTACTGGTGTTTCCATCTAACCTGCTATCGAGCGGGATATAAATGCTACAAAAAAATAAATAAATAATCTCCACTAAGCTTCTTTGGATCCATTCCTTGTAAACAGGATTCCTTTGTGTTTATCCCACGCATTTGTATATATTTGTTTCATGCAGGACTAGCCTGACCACTAGATGGAAAAGCTGTCTGTCTACCATGGCACAAGTTGTAGAGACCACATCAGTATATTTAAAGAAGCTTCACTGCAGCTGATATGGGGCCTTGACTATTTTGAGTCCCACCTCCTCTTAAACAGGATGGATGCTCAAGGCCCTGCACCAGCCGCAATGAGGCTTCTTTAAACAAGTAGACGGCAATCTTGCTGCCATCCCTACCGGATAGGAAAGGGAAGCTGCTGAACACCTCATGGGGAGGGGGGGAGAAGAAAGAAAGAAAGAGAAAGGGCGATGCTAGACACGAGGGCAAGGATAAAGGTCTTCATTCACCCCTTTGTGGGGGAGGGGAGGGCCTTGAGTTACTTCTTGCTGGGGGTACATTGCGGAAGGTTTGCCTGGGATGTCAGAAAAAGTTCTAAAAACTGAATAAGTCCTAATAATGGAGCCAAATAGATTTTAAACAGGATTGGTGACAGCAGAGAACCCTGTGAATTTGCAAAGGAATGGCCCAATGGTTATAACAGCAGGCTGGAAACAAAGAAAGCCCCGTCCAGATCCTATTGTGCCTCCTTGTGACCTTGAGCAAGACACTTAACCGTCCATTGCCACAAGTAACTCACCTTGAGCTACAACTGGCAAAGGTGTTACCAAATCCAAACAAATAAATATGGGTGAAGAGTAGCATCCCTAGAGTCTTCAGTCTTGGAATAATGCAGCCAGCAGATACTCTGTCCCTAGTCATACTAAAGAGCAGCCAGAGCAGAATTAAGGCGCAGACAAACTAAGCTTGTGCCTAGAGCTCAAATGTTTAGGAAGGGCACTCTCAAATTTATCATTCAATGGCTCTCAAGGCAGATTTTTGCCTTGGTAAGTCAGCTACTGGCAGAGAGGAAAATGGGGCGGGGATGGCAGCCATGACTGCCCCTAGAGTTCTGTCTGTTCTCCCCACCTTTTTTTTACATTGTACTCCAGCCAGCAGAAGGCTTCAGGGAGCAGCACTTCTTATCTGCTGAATCGTCCTCTGCTATTAGAATTACTGGAGCCTCATTGATAGGAGTTTTAAAATGATTGGGGGGGAGGGGGGTTAACACATCTAGGGTGCACCAGAGGGTTAATGCTGCCCTGGGAACAGCCATTCCGTATCTGATTTTTATGTTACTAAACTGTTCACACAAATCCAAACCTCCCTCATGTGCTGACATCTGGTATGAGAGCTACTGTGGAATGTAGTTGACCACGAAGCACAGAATTCCATAAACACAATAAGGTAAGACTTTTATTAAAGAGGAATCAATATGGACCGTGTTTCAGTACCTTGGCTGCATCAGAGGTCTGCAATAATTCACACTGTTTAAATGTAGAAAGCAAATGGGAGAGGAAGTATTGGAAAGGGAGGGGGGTTGGGGAAGGAGCGAGACTTACAACAGGAGGGGGGAGGAAGGGGGAAGGGGGGTTTGTTTTGTTTTCAGAAAGTGATGATGATGTTTGTAGTCTGATGACTTTCAGGATGTTTGTGTAAGCTAAGGGTTAGCTGTCCTACTTTTGACAATCATCAATCAATTGAAGAACGGTTAGAGAAATGGGGGTGGGAGGGAGAAAATACAAATTTCTGATGACAAAGCAGAAGAAGCGTATAGAAGTGTACAACAATAAGGAGTTACTCAAATGTTATTTTTCATAGAACTGTTAAGTCTGTGTTTTATTCTGTGGTTCATCAATAAAAACTATTGAAACATAAATGTAGAAAGCAAAGTGTGCCACTGAACCGCTACTGTGGTTTGGTAAAAGAGGCCCTTTATATAACTCACTTCCTCATGGACTTAATAATAACCTCTCCTATTTCCACCCCCCACCCCAACCCCCCCTCCCAAACAAATAAATATTAGTACTAGCCATGGTTTGCTAAAGAGCAGTGAAACAGAATGTGTGAATCTTGAATATTTATTTAGGATTTATTTACACTATTTTGAAGGAATTCACTCAAGGCGGTGTTCAGCAACAATAAATAAAACACGAGCAATAAGGCAATTACAGCAGTAAAAATATTCAAATAACAATACAAAATATTCTGTCATGCTGGATTTCTTACAACACTTTGGAGGTGTACAAAAATTATTTTGCTCACCCACATATAAATGGAAAAGGTGGTGCTGGCTTCTGGGAGCTCTTGAGACAAGTCACTTACACAGTACTTATGATTACAGGTTATCATGTGACTCACAGGAGGAAGGAATAAGACAGAAAATCCTTTGCTTCTAAAGTGCATTCAGCATTTTTTCACATCCAGAGGAGAGGAGGAGGGAGCACTCCAGAGGAGCTAAAGGTTTTTGCAAGGTATGAGCAGATCATGTTTCAGGCTCCTAGTAGAGGATTTGTTTTATAGAGTCTAGGTTCTTTCACTAGAAGATAATTTTATCAGATGTATTCCACTGAAATAGGCATAGAATGAGGTGATAAGCAGGTCAGTGTCATTCGTTTATCTTGGAGTATTCATGTTGATTTTTCAATGGCTCAGTGTCACCTGCATTAATATCTCCCTCTTGAGTTGGCAGTTCAGTGAGTCCTGATTGCCTGCAAAGATTTTCCCTTCTGTATGTTTTGCCCCCTCCCCCCTCTTTCCTATTGCAATTTTGTAGTTCCTCCCTCTTTCCCCAGGTCTTCCTTTATTTGTAAGCTCCTTCTTTTTTTTTTTTCTTCTCCTTTATTTCTTTTAGCACTTTCCCTTTTTGCTACTTGTAGATTGTAAGACACCATGATGGTCCCCCCCCCCCCCCCCCCGAGGGCGAGATAGTAAATTCTAAATAAACTTGGAAACTTGTAATTTTGTGGCAAATAAAGTTTCATCGTTTACTGGGGTTCTAAGCCAGAATTGTTTCACCAGAGTTTAGTTAGACCATGAGAAATGCAAAACATTAGCCCACCTCAGACTGAACTGCCTTGCCTGTATGTGTGTGTGTGGGGGGGGGGGGGGGGGAAGCATAGCGTAACATTATTTCTGGATCTGTGCAGCACTTTAATGTAAACTCCTAATAGCTTACCCACAGACCATTTCTACTACATCGTTTATGAGAGACACTAAATTTTGCTACTGCATTAGCACTTCCTAACGCCTTTAATGCATGTTATGAGTAACTAGCTGACCTGCATAAAATGAGCCTTTTGGTAAAACAATGCAGATTAACAGCATTAACACACGCTAACATAGAAGTATATGTTAGTAATTCTAGTCAATCATTTGCGATATTTGAAGCACCAATGAGTACAAATATAAATTTTAAAATATGCTAGGAATAATTCCAGCAAAATTAGCAAAGAAACAAATTTTACTAAAGAAAATCTCGAATGTACCAGTAATAAAATGATGGCATTGGTTGCATTGGTCTCTTTAGTGGATGAGGTGGCAAGCAAACTGTCCAGGTCAATTGATGGAGATTAAGCAGAGGTTAGATGTTTCTCTACAGCAGCAAGGCCTTCAGCAAGAAATTACCAAATTACAGATTTTAAAATGGAGAGTAACTGTGGCAGACGAAGAAGGATAAAACTATCATCAAAAGAAGGAAGTCTTATTGAAGGATTCAGTTGAGTTGCACAGGAAGAATGAATCCTTATGAAGTATAATATGTCAGTTAAATTGTCCCTTTGTACCTACTATATCAGCGTTGCAAATGTGTAAGAAATTAGTGGTTTCTGTGTAACAAATCCCTTTAGAATCTGTAGCTCTTTCATCTCAAAGCGTATTATTTACCACAAGCTAAGAAGAAAAGTCAGGATCAAACTTTATTTCCTCAGCAACTGGATACTTTTGACCTAACAGAGTTTTTGAAGTCTTCAAGTAGTGACGCGGTTTCAACATCTACCCTGATAACTTCTTCACTTGATCCCAATAGAGATTGGCTACTTAAAATGTTCTTCAGAGTCAAAGATCCTGTTTTCATGGTAGTGTTAGGACAGGAGGGAAGGGGGAAACGCCTCTTCCTTATCCACTGTAGCCATGTTGGATTGGAGTAGCTCAATACCAAGGTCATACTTCAGTGGAATTTCTTTCTCTTGGTATGGTCAATCTCCCATGCACAGCCAGGAAAACCCTAATAGCAGCAGTCCAATCTAGTCTAGTAAACATAAAATTTAGATGTATCGAACACTATGCAGAAGAGTAGAAAACAATTTCCTTTGCAAATTAATAGAAATTCTTTATGTATATTTCATGTAAATATTTAATCATCATGCATAGACAAAGAGATGAATATATATATAGAGAGAGAGAGATTGATATTGAGATTCTTTTCAGTAAATTTGGAAGCACAAACCTTTAGTTCTCATGTAATGTCTACGCCCATGATCTGTAAAACATTGTTTGGTCATTGTTCTAGGTTGAGTGAACAGCTTACTCTCTGTCCCCTGTCCTTCAGTAAAATGCGATTTCTGAGATTAACTCATTTTTTTTCTGTCCTTGCTATACCTGCATGGAATAGTCTCCTAGCAATTATTTGGGTAGAGCAAAAGTATTTAAAATGTTATAAATTGTTGAAAATGTATCTTTTTAACACATAATTAGGCATCTCTGTATGTTCTCATTTATAGTATGAAGTGCTCAACTGTACCTGTAAGGTATTCTCTTTCACTGTACACCACATTGAACCTTTGTTTTGGAGAAACAGTGGTTAATAAGTACCATATTGACACTGACATAGCTCCATGGTTCTGGGAGAAGGTGCTAGCTCAATCTGCCATATAGAACAACCATCACTTTTATGCCTTTTTTCTTAGATACTTTTTCTTTTGATTAGTGTATTGGATCCACTCATGGACTGTTAGAGAAGACTAGGTCTATGGATTTTAAAAGTAATTCTATTTCCAGTTTTAGGAATGATTGTTTAGCCTCCCCTTTTGCTGTAACATGTGTTATTTGGTTGTGATTCAACTGTAAAATCGAGAAATATAAAATTAAAAGGAATAAAAAATAAAATTGGTACCATTTCAGCTAAGGTCAGTGGCCTTGACTGAACCTCTACACTGAAGAGTTGGGCAGTTTTTCTAGATAAAGTGTTATGGAGGCATCAGGGAGAAGTTGTAGGATGGGTAAGAGATGTCTGGTGGGGATCAGTGGGTAGATAGGTGAATGGATTGGTGGAGGAGTGGAGAAGGTAGGTAGGTGAGAGAATGGGGTAGATGGATGGAGGATTAGGTTAATAGGCAAGTGGGTAGTTAAGGGTATGGTTTGGGGTGGGGTTGGTTAGAAAGTGGGTGCTGTTGGGGGCTTTCTGTTCCCAGGACACTTACTCAGGGCTCCAGGGACAGGGTGTCCTTGGTATGGCTCAGAGCTCCCAGGCCAAGTGGGACACTTCTGTTTTAGCACATTTTTTAAATCTTTCTTCCATTTTAGCACATGTTTTTTACTTCTGTAATATTTGCATATCATTAATATATTACATGAATATGGAAATAAATCTATGTGCTTTACAATCTCAGATTTTTAATGCAGTCTTATTACTTTGGCCTAATAGTACTGTGTTAAGCTACTGTGGGATTGGGGTTTGGATATCACAACATAAAAAGGTGGATCAAAAGGAGGGAAAAGGGAAGCAGAGAATACACTGGGGAGAGGTGTAAAGTGGATGGGGAACAGGAGAGACAAGAGGGAGGAAACAAAGAAGAGACAAAGGGGTGAAGATGTCCCTTATACTTTATTTTCCTTGTTTCTTTCTATTGATAACTGTAGTTCCCTTTCTATTTGATTTTAATTGTTTTCATTATTGTAAACCACCTTGATGGATGTTCCAAAGGCAGTATACCAAATTTCCTAATAAACTTGGAAAAGACAAGAACATTTGCGATAAGGAGGAGAAAAAGAAGAAAAGGAAAAAGATAACATTGAAAGTGAGGAAGGAAATGTTATTCTGTGTGAGATCTTCTGTTTTCCTTGATCCTTGATCTCCCTTCTTAGACTTAGTGAGGTCAGCTCTCAGTTCACTAATCCAGGTGTGGATTTTATTTTTAACCACTGTTATTCACCTTAAGGTCTGCAAACCACTCTTTACACTCAACCCAATTAAAGCTTGTCTGTTCATGCTCTGTGCCATTACCTACTTTGCTATTCGATCCCACCTCTTGTATAGGCTTTGGGATCTGCTCTGCTGTATGATCAGGTTCTTTCAAGGACTGGTCTCCCCTTGGGTGCAAAAACTCCTTTAAATCTATTGTTTTCCACTTGGCTGTCATCTATTGTATTGTAGGCAATCTTAGGTTTTGCCTAAAATACTTCACTAGTGCCCATTAGCTGGGTTTTGCCTTTCAGCCAGTGAAATCAGCAAGCCCAGCAGCTATTTAGGTGGATAATGTTGAAAAATGTTAGCCTTGTAAAACCTATTTTGGAAGCAGTGGCGTAGCTAGGTGGGGCCACGGGGGCCTGTGCCTCTCCAAATTTCCTCTAGGCTCCTGGTTTTGCTGGCAGGGGTCCCCAACCCCTGCCAGCTGAAATGTTGTTCAGCGTCGGTCTCTGGTGCCATCGCCTTGCCTGCCCTGCTCTGTCTTCCGCTCACGTCCGACACGCTCCTTTTAGTGAAACTGAGCATGCTCAATTTCACTAAAAGGAGCATGCAGGACATGAGGGGAAGACAGAGCAGGGCAGGCAATGCAGCAGCACCGGAGACCGGCACTGGACAACACTTCAGCTGGCGGAGGTTGGGGACCCATGCCAGCTAAGGTATTTGCTGCGGCCGGGGGGGGGGGGGTGGCAAGGTGGTGGCGGTGGGGTGACAGACCAAAATGTGTCCCCCACCACGAGGTCTTACGCTCCTGTGTGGAAGTAAGAGAATTAGAAAATCCATTGATGCAATGCATATGTATATATTTGACAAGTTACAAAATGGTTTACCATGTTGATGGAAAAGAGATATGATTATTGCAAAGTTATAAGATATATAGCAGAAAAAAAGAGGTAAATTTGGCAGGAGCAAAAAGCAGTCTTGTTGACAGGCAATAATAGTATTAGAATAATAAGTTTATTAAAAGAGAAACGTAAAAACCAAATAGGGATCTGAATGTTCAAGACAGTCAAATGCCTGACATGTTTTGGCACAGACTGCCTGCCTCAGGGGCAAATTCAGAAACCACTCTAGCAGGACCACAATCCTACCTTTGATGCAAATACCTGAAATTCTCAAAAGGCCTGGTCTTAAAACTAGGATATTAATTGATATAATTTTTTTCTGAAGAAAAAAACATACAAAGAGCAATACTGTGTGGTAGAAAATGAAAAGATCAGTATTAGATGTATTATTATTATTATTAAACTTACAGCCTGCTGTTCCCAACCCCCAAAAAACTATGGCCTGTTAGATTACTGGCCATGTCACTGATCATTCTGTTAATCCTGTTCTGTTTGATACACCAATTGAACAGGTATCACAATTTAAGTATCTTGGAATGATTTGTGACTCTAGTCTCAGTTTTACAGCCCATATTTCCTCCGTACTGAAGAATGGATTTTTTGCTCTTCATAAGCTAAGATCTTTAAAAGGCATCCTTGATTTTGATGCCTTACTTACTCTGTTTCATGCCTTTATAGGCTCATGATTAGACTATTGTAGCATCATTTATGCAGGCCTTCCCAAGTTGCAAATTAAACATCTCAGACACTTCAGACATTTAGTTCTGAGCTTTGGGAGAACTGTTCTATCCTTTAATACCATCACCTACTGCCACACAAATGCTCTGTTCTGCTCAATGCTGGCACCATGTCAACCCTCTTCTTATGAGACTTCACTGGCTCCCTATTCATTTCCGTGTGCCATTCAAAATCCTTTCATTGATCTTTAAGGCTGTTCATACAGGTATTCCTGAGCACTTGACAAAACTGACTGTCCCCTATGTCCCTGTTTGCAACCTACATTCTTTGAACAGCTTTAGGTTAGTTCTTCCTAACCCTAGGCAGGCATATTTGGAGGCAGCAAGAAAGAGCGCGTATTATTTTATGGCTCCATTTTTGTGGAACAACTTACCCTTAGAGAGTAGGATTGAGCATTCATTTAAGAATTTTAAGGTTAGGCTAAAACCCTTTTTTTCCTGATAAGGCTAATTCTGGATCATGGAGTAAGGCCTTTACCAGTAGTGACAGGTGCCCCTTGCAGTAGGAAATATAGCGATGTAATTGATCTTGATATGCTTGTGTTCTTTCCTGTTGTTTGATGGCATTCCTTTCTTCCTTTTGTTTTATTGATTTTAATAATGATTTACATGTTTAAAAAAGCGATTAAGAAAGTTTTAATAAACATAAACATATGCATAGCAAGTTACAGCATACCATACATAGGGGTCCCATTACTAACCTACATTAACCCTGGGATTCTAAATTTTTATTTTTTATTTTTTTATAATTTTTAATAAACATCAAAAAATAATTTTTTTGAATAGGAAACAGAGATTCAATATGACTTCAATCAATCAATAATAGAAAATAAATATCCAAAACAATCTGTTCAACCAGATATGGTAGAGAGATCGCAAATTCACAGTTTAGAAGAAATAATACTTGGGGTCCTGTTTACTAAGCCACTGTGTAGGTGTCCATAGGAATATTATAGGCACCTACACAGTTTCCCCCGGATTCTATATATGGCACCTAGATAACGTACGGAGATATGCGCATAACTTAATCAATGTAACATGGCAATCAGCAGTTTTAACAGCATTAAAAAAGCAATAATGAGCATTAATTGGCAATTAACACAATTTATGTGCGGAAATCACTAAACGTATTCTATAGAGAACTGCGCCTAAATTGCAAAACGCACAGTTCAAAATAAACGCACGTAGTTTAAAAGGGGCATGTTTATGGGCATTCCAAAATTTCCATGCGTAACTAAAATACAGGCCAGTGCGCCTAAATCTACATGCCAGGATTTACACCAGGTTTTTATTGGCCTAAATGGGCGCGTGTAGATTTAGGCACTACAGTATTGGCTTAGTGTGTTATATACACCATGCCTAAATCTTATAGGATACACTTAATTCCACGTGGCTTTTTTTAGGCGCCATATATAGAATCTGGCCCTTAGCACTCTAATGGTTAGCGTGTGCTAAAAATGTTAATGTGCCTCTAGTGCGGCTTAGTAAACAGAGCCCTTAAAAAGAAAAGAAAAACTAAATAAGATACAAAGTGGGCATGGCCGAACTTATAACAATGCATGGCCAAACTTCAAAAAGAGAAGCCTCCTTACACCTACTACAGCCCTGTTACTCCTTTATCTTCAAGGAAAAATTGAAGCTGTGCAGGATCATAAAATATATAGGAATGTTGGTCCAAATAGACCAAACGTTTACACAGAACCTGAATTATAGCTACGTCATGCAAGGTTCCACGTTAGGAGTTACAGACCAAGAAAGGGATCTGGGTGTCGTCATCGATAATACACTGAAACCTTCTGCTCAGTGTGCTGCTGCGTCTAGGAAAGTGAATAGAATGTTGGGTATTATTAGGAAAGGTATGAAAAACAGGTGTGAGGATGTCATAATGCCGTTATATCGCTCCATGGTGCGACCGCAACTTGAGTATTGTGTTCAATTCTAGTCGCCGCATGTCAAGAAAGATATAGCAGAATCGGAAAAGGTGCAGCGAAGGGCAACTAAAATGATAGCGGGGATGGGACGACTTCCCTATGAAGAAAGACTAAGGAGGCTAGGGCTTTTCAGCTTGGAGAAGAGACGCCTGAAGGGAGACATGATAGAGGTATATAAAATAATGAGTGGAGTGGAACAGGTGGATGTGAAGCATCTGTTCACGCTTTCCAAAAATACTAGGACTAGGGGGCATGCGATGAAACTACAGTGTAGTAAATTTAAAACAAATCGGAGAAAAGTTTTCTTCACCCAACGCATAATTAAACTCTGGAATTCTTTGCCGGAGAACGTGGTGAAGGCAGTTAGCTTGACAGAGTTTAAAAAGGGGTTAGACAGTTTCCTAAAGGACAAGTCCATAAACCACTACTAAATGGACTTGGGAAAAATCCACAATTCCAGGAATAACATGTATAGAATGTTTGTACGTTTGGGAAGCTTGTCAGGTGCCCTTGGCCTGGATTGGCCGCTGTCGTGGACAGGATGCTGGACTCGATGGACCCTTGGTCTTTTCCCAGTGTGGCATTATTTATGTACTTATGTACTTAATTGAAATTTAGCTCCTAAAGCAATAACATGTTGTTTGAAAAATAGAAACTTCTTCCTCCTAAATTGAGTCCACTTGGAAATGTCTGGAAAGATAGAGATTTTCCAATCAAGAAAAAGAACATCAGAAGACCTGAAAAAAAGGCACATAAGTGCATCCTTAACCTGCTGAAATACAAAAGTTACAAGCAAAGTTGATCTAGAGACTACCTCTTTGACTGAACTTTCCAAGACATTAGTTAAATTTAAACTATCAGCAGACTTTTCTACCAAGGATTTACCAACAGGAGAACTAGAACGTCTGAACACTGGCAAATAATATATGTAATGCTGGAAGTCCAGAATCAGCATACTTAAATTTTTCTTTTAGAAACCTATAAAATAAATCTTTAGATGTAACAGTCAGAATTTTAGGAAAATTCAGAAGTCATAAATTTAAATGCCTAGTAGTTATCCAAATTCTTAATTTTTCACTGCAGCATTAATTTATCTTGAACCATAGACGCTTGAACACTTTGAGACTTCTGAATAGAAGAATCTAGTAAGTTCAACTTATCTGTCTGGGTCTTCAACTCTTCTTCATATTTGGTAATCCTTTGTGCCTGTTGATGGATTTGGGGAGAAAGTTCTGCACAAATCTTGTAACTGGATTCCAGGACAGTCCAAATGTTATTGAGGGTTACCTCAGTAGGCCTTTGCAAGGGACGGAGTGATGGAATAGCCTCCTCTCTCATCATACTCTTTACCAAGCCTCCAACAGGTTTCGGGAGCAAACTCCCTTCCCTCAGTGATGTTTCAACCGCGAGCGCTTCCTGAAGAGCCAGCATTCCCCTGATCACGTCAAACAACACTCTGTTAAGAGTTTGACGCACTCTCGACACCTGGGAGTCTCGCAGCTGTGGAGGTGGTGATGGTCCAATAGGGCTGAGCGAGACTTCGCTCCTGAGGTACGAAGTCTCCTTCAATGCCGGGCCAGCCGGTATGCCCTGAGATGAGAGTGTCTTAAAGCTGGTAATCAAAACCTGCCAAACTTATGAAGAGTCTTGGTACAGCCGGGCAGAAGCCGTTTGCCTTCCCCTCCTTTTCGGCATCAAAGAAAAGTAAAATTGCCGGCAAAAATGTAATAATAATTAAACAAGGCAGGAATGAAAAGAATCGGTGTCCTCACTGTGCAGTCATCTTGGATCGCTCCCCGGGATTCCATATATCGCGCTTTAATTTCTACAAATTAAGCAATTATCAGCGCTAATTGGCATTAATTGAGATTTATGCACACAACTCGTTAAGCGCATTCTGTAATGTGGTGTGCTTAAATTCTAAGTCGCATATTTGAAAAGTGGGTGGGGCCATGGGCGGGGCATGGATGTTTCTAAAATATGCACATTATAGAATACACTCGCTCTGCACCTAATTTAAGTGTCAGGATTTACACCAAGTAAAACATGGCATAAATTGCCATCACTAAATTTAGTCATGTGGAGAGCCGTTTGGCGTATTCTATGTACTGCATGGAAATTTACACCATTTCTATAAAATATAGGCATACTTTAGAGAATACACCTAGGCGTATATTTTTTCCACATGGAAGTTTCAGGCGCCATATATAAATCTAGTCCCAAGTGGTAATGTGTGCTTAACATGGGAAAAAAAGGCCTACCGCAAAATGTGATAAAGCTTTTTATGATAGTTTGCCTTTTATCGTGTGCTAATCATGTGTTATTTTTTAAAAAGATATTTTTTGGGAGGAGGTGTATTGTGGGAGAGGAATGGACGTTGAAGCATTATCCAGCTAGTGTACTCTGATTAGCGCTTGCTAACCGGATAGCGTAGACTTAACTGGAGAACACTTAGAGGCATATTTTCAAAGCACTTTGGGAGGCTAAGTTCCATATGTTTCTATGGAACTTTGGGAGGCTAAGTGCTTTGAAAATAAGCCTCTTAGTATCTCCTAAATAGATATGGGAGGGGAAGCTTTAAGAGTGACTTCTAGGGTCAAAGAGGAGAGATTAAGAGAGTGAGAGAAATACTGAGACTCCTGGACAGAGGGAAGAGGGATAGGAAGAGAAACAGAGAGAGAGAGAGAGAGCGAGGCTGAACCAGTGGAGAGAGGGAGACTGACTGCTGATATAGAAAAGGAAAGGGAGAGACAGGGGACAGGGAAGGTGAATTGAGAGAAATGTAGAGTGACTACTAGGAAAAAGGAAGAGGGGAGATAGACAGTGAGAATCTGACTGCTGGGGATAGGGAGGGATGATTGTGAGTTGCTACTGGAGATGAAAGGGAATAGAGAAAGAATCTCTGTTGAGGTTGATGAGGAATTCAAAGAGAGAGGGAGGGAGAGAGAGAGAGAGTGCTGAGTTTGTATCTATGTCAGTTTAGAGTTGGAACAGGCACAAGGGTATCTGATGCCCTAGGCAGACCTGTAGCCATGCCCACTCCAAGCAGGTCAAGGTCCCCCACCCATAGTCCAGTATTTCTCCTTGCCTTCCTTACCCTAGCCTATACCCTATGACCAGCATCTCCTCTTCCTTTCCTTTCTCCTCCCTGCCTCCCCACACCCAGCATCTCCCCTTCCCTTCCTTATTCTCCTTATCACCCAGGTCCCCTTAAATCCTCCCCCATATGCAGCATCTCATCTCTCAACCGCTTCTGCTATATCCAGCATCTTATTTCTCCTTAACTTATCCCCCATATTCAGCATCTCATTTTCCCTTACCCCACCCCTCCCTGTGGCCACTGCCTCCTAAATACTGCTGGCTTAGGCAGATGCCTAGTCAGTCTATTGGTAAGGATGGCCCTGGTTTGGAGCTAGGCAGGAAGGAAGGGATTAAATTTGTTTGGGACAAAGGTGATGGGAACAGGTGGCTTAGCAGAGGGAAAGGGCAGGAATAGGTTTCTCTGATGAATTTCACTTTATCAGTTACTGAAATCTAAAGCTTAATTAGTGGTTCCTGAGCAGGAATTTCCAGTTACTCAGGAGAGAATGTTTCTTCCTTTTCCAACCAATATCTTAGGACAGAGAAGAAACTTCCAAGAGTATCACTGTTATATAACGTTTACAACACTATGAAAAATATATGTATACATATATGTATGAAAAACAAGTGCTGACAAGTAATATACATTGAATAGAACATTCTTAAAATTAATTCAAATATATATCTGTACAAAAATCAATTCTGTTTATTTATTAGAAATTGCAGAGTCATGGAATCGGAGGTAGGGTATTATTATGGATTAAGAACTGGTTGAAAGATAGGAAGCAGAGAGTAGGATTGCGTGGCCAGTATTCTCAGTGGAGGAGGGTAGTTAGTGGGGTCCCGCAGGGGTCTGTGCTGGGTCCGTTGCTTTTTAATGTATTTATAAATGACCTAGAGATGGGAATAACTAGTGAGGTAATTAAATTCGCCGATGACACAAAATTATTCAGGGTCGTCAAGTCGCAGGAGGAATGTGAACGATTACAGGAGGACCTTGCGAGACTGGGAGAATGGGCGTGCAAGTGGCAGATGAAGTTCAATGTTGACAAGTGCAAAGTGATGCATGTGGGTAAGAGGAACCCGAATTATAGCTACGTCTTGCAAGGTTCCGCGTTAGGAGTTACGGATCAAGAAAGGGATCTGGGTGTCGTCGTCGATGATACGCTGAAACCTTCTGCTCAGTGTGCTGCTGCGGCTAGGAAAGCGAATAGAATGTTGGGTGTTATTAAGAAGGGTATGGAGTCCAGGTGTGCGGATGTTATAATGCCGTTGTATCGCTCCATGGTGCGACCGCACCTGGAGTATTGTGTTCAGTACTGGTCTCCGTATCTCAAAAAGATATAGTAGAATTGGAAAAGGTACAGCGAAGGGCGACGAAAATGATAGTGGGGATGGGACGACTTTCCTATGAAGAGAGGCTGAAAAGGCTAGGGCTTTTCAGCTTGGAGAAGAGACGGCTGAGGGGAGATATGATAGAAGTGTATAAAATAATGAGTGGAATGGATCGGGTGGATGTGAAGCGACTGTTCACGCTATCCAAAAATACTAGGACTAGAGGGCATGAGTTGAAGCTACAGTGTGGTAAATTTAAAACGAATCGGAGAAAATTTTTCTTCACCCAACGTGTAATTAGACTCTGGAATTCATTGCCGGAGAACGTGGTACGGGCGGTTAGCTTGACGGAGTTTAAAAAGGGGTTAGATAGATTCCTAAAGGACAAGTCCATAGACCGCTATTAAATGGACTGGAAAAATTCCTCATTTTTAGGTATAACTTGTCTGGAATGTTTTTACGTTTGGGGAGCGTGCCAGGTGCCCTTGACCTGGATTGGCCACTGTCGGTGACAGGATGCTGGGCTAGATGGACCTTTGGTCTTTCCCAGTATGGCACTACTTATGTACTTATGTACTATACTGTGTCCCCAGGCACTGGCTGCCTAAAGTGATTTACAATAAGAGGGATTCACACATCCCAGTCAAACCTAAGGAAAAAAAATCTGACTGTACTTTTCTTCAACAGAAGAAAAATGTAGACCATTCTAGAAGCAGTTATGAGCAGAAAAGCCAAACTGCTTTCATCCTTTTACCTTTAAAAAAACATAACCATGACCCATGGCCCTTCAAGCCAGTATTTCTCCACTATACTCTACACTGCCACACAAAGCAACATTTGGGTCAATATTCAAAACAATTTAACCAGCCATAAATGGCTCCTGGCCAGTTAAATCGCTTGTTTGGGGTGTTTCTAAAATTTGTGCACAGAATCATAGAATGCTGGGGATGTGCGTCCAAATTGGTCACCAGGAATTACTACTACTACTACTACTTATCATTTCTATAGCGCTACTGGACGTACGCAGTGCTTCACACTTGAACATGGAGAGACAGTCCCTTCTCAATAGAGCTTACAATCTAATTATGACAGACAGACAGGACAAGTAAGGGATAAGGGTTAGGACAGACAGGACATATCAGGGATAGGGAAGGTTTAGGTTTAGGAGTTAAAAGCAGCATTGAAGAGGTGGAGTTTCAGCTGGCATAACTCCTGGTGCCTAAATTTGGTCACCGAAATTGGTGTGTAATATTATTCTATAATGGGCGGCCATCTTTGAGTGCCTATTCTTTTCAGCACCCAATTTTGGGTGCCATTTACTGAATCTAGCTCTTAGTGCCTATCTGGAGGAGGAGGAGGAGGAGTGGCCTAGTGGTTAGAGCACTGGTCTTGCAATCTAGAGGTGGCCAGCTCAAATCCCACTGCTGCTCCCTGTGACCTTGGGCAAGTCACCTAACCCTCCATTGCCTCAGGTACAAACTTGTGAGCCCTCCTGGGACAGAGAAACATCCAGTGTACCTGAATGTAACTCACCTTGAGCTACTCCTGAAAAAGGTGTGAGCAAAATCTAAATAAATATCTGAAAATTTGCTGTTTTAGCGGGCATTCCAAGCATGTGGCCAAGGTAACCGCATATAAAGGACTGCATAAAAGTCAGTCCTATCTCTACGCAGTGCGCCATTTCCAGTTAAGGGGCCCTTTTACAATGTCACAGTAGAGCTACTGCTGCAGCATTGTCACGTGCTGATTCGACACTACTGCTGGCCCACTGAGAGAGACAGTGGTAGTGACACCCCCAGCGCTCACCATTTCCAGCATGACCAGAAATAATTTTTATTTTTACTGCCGGGTTAGCATGGGAGCCCTTACCGCCAGTGGCGTAGCAAGGAGGGCTGCGACCCGGGGCGGTTCGTCGTTGCACCCCCCCCCCCCCCGGGTGCAGCACGATGACATCCCCCCTTGGCGCATCAACACCTCCCCTGACCCAGTGCCTACCCTCCTCAGCTCCCTCCAACCAGCTCCCGCACCCTACCTTTAAAGAAATTTTGGAAGCCGTGGAGAGGCGAGGCGCAGCGCCTCGTACCTGCATGTAAAAAAAGTGTGGATCGTCATCAGGCCTTCCCTCATGCTGTCTGTCCTGCCCTTGCAGAAATAGGAAGTTGCGTCAGTGGAGGGCCGGACAGACAGCGTGAGGGAAGGCCCGATGAGGATCCACGCTTCTTTTACATGCAGGAGCGAGGTGCTGCGCCTCACCTCTCCACAGCTTCTGAAATTTCTTTAAAGGTAGGGTGCGGGAGCTGGTTGGAGCCGGAGGGAGCTGAGGAGGGTAGGCACTGGTCGGGGGGGGGGGTGTTGATGCGCCGAGGGGGGGGAGCTGGCAGGGAGCACACCCCCCCCCCCACGAGCTGGCACCCGGGGCGGACCGCCCCTCCCGCCCCCCCTTGCTACGCCACTGCTTACCGCCTCCTACATAGGAGATAGAAAGCGACCCCCCCCAGGAAATGGGCGTGTGGCAAGTTTGTACTTACCGCACAGTCATTTCCTTTTTTTAGAAAAAAAACCGCACTGCAGTGAAAGGTGCCTCAGCACGTGGCAAATCCACGCACTGATGCTACCACAGGACTCCTTGTACCACAGCTTTGTAAAAGGGGTCCTAAGTGCTGAGTATGACAATTAACCAGCTATACTTTATCCAGCTCCACAAACCCAGAAATTCAATGCAGAAGCCCGGACATCGCCTATCATTGAATTTCCATGCATAACACCAGTAACGGTCAACAAAAAGCTGAGCGCCGCCGGTTAAATAGCAACCCCATCTTGTTTTCTCTTATAGTGCTTTATCTCTGGTAATTCTAACATTCCATTACATCAAACTGTCTACCATTTATTATTCCATGAATAGAACAAAGAATAAGTGAATCCCTTTGAAGGAAATAACGTTTATATTTTTTTCTTTTCCTTTTCTTATAGATGAATCCTCCATTTTCCCCAGTGCTTATTTTCTTAGCACTTGCTTGCCCTCTTCATGTTTTTGCTTTTGGAAATGGAAAAGTCATACCAGCCTGTTTCACCATGGAGCCGCAGCATGGCACTACAGCCCAAACATCACCTGCTCCTTACAACATCACCATAAGTCAGGAAACGTACAAAGCAGGAGACAGAATCATAGGTAAAGAGAAAAACTGACAGTCTATTATACAAAAATCTCATCGGAAAATTAGAGGTGGTAGGAATTGTTTTTAATGAATTATTGTCTTCATTCTGTTATTGATAAATCCCTTGCCATTCCCAAGTACTTACCTTTAAGAATAGATACTTTCTATTCCCTGACTGAAAATTGTCTTCTGCTCAGCAATTAAATGTAGGCGCATGTACATTTACAGTGCCATTTTAAGATAGGTCATAGAAGAAGGAATTGACATGTAAAGGTCAGTGTGTCTCAATTTGCACCTGTATTTTAGAACAGAATCTGCTGATTAATAATAATGCCAGCTCTAAAATATAGGGAATCAGACATTTATACACTGGGGGGTCCTTTTACTAAGGTGCGCTGAAAAATGGCCTGCGGTAGTGTAGGCGTGGGTTTTGAGCCCACGCAGATCCATTTTTCAGCACGCCTGTAAAAAAGATCTTTTAAAAATTTTTGAAGAAAATGGACGTGTGGCAAAATAAAAATTGGTGCGCATCCATTTTGAGTCTGAGACTTTACTGCCAGCCATTGACTTAGCAGTAAGGTCTCACGCGGTAACTGGGCGGTAATGACCTAAGCGCGTCAGAAAATAAAAAGTATGTTTCAGACACGCGTAGCGAACGTATGCCAAAATTGAAATTACCACAAGGGCAACATGGTAACCAGGTGGTAACTCCAAATTGGCATGCGTTGGGCGCACATGGGCACCTACGCAGCTTAGTAAAAGGTCCCCTGGGTGTGATCAGCATATACATCTATTTTTTTAAAGCATAGACTATAGACATTTAGAAAACTGACACATAACCAGTTATGTTTCAAAGATTGCAAAGATAACTGGCACATAACATGGATGCATGTAGGCGCCTATGCGCTTTAGTATAAGAACTTCTAAGTGCTTTGAAATGAGCCCTACAGAGTACAAAGTAAATGGTCCCTTTTCACCTTTTCCACTAACATTTGGTATTTCTCCAAGAGCCACATCCATTAAAGATGACATGCTGATTGTAAATAAACAGCAAATGTTTTTCATACCATGATGTATTAATGTACAGAATCCATCTGATCAGATGCTTGGAAAGGGTGGAAAGTGAGAAAGAATTTGTGTAGGAGTATGGCTCTAATGAGAGAGAACAGCCTCCTCTCAGTTTAATTATGCTGATATTGAGGAAATGAAATTACTATTGTGTAAGTTTGGAAAAGGAAATAATATTCAGCATTTCTGTCCAGTTTGGCTTCTTAATGAAGCTTCAGGATACATTGCAAACTTGCTTGCAATGATGGTGAATGCCTTTTTGTCACCAAGGTCTTTATCCAAGCTCTTCAGAAGCAACCTTATGTTCCAACTACTTTCCTATCTTGAATCTTCCTTTTCAGTTCAAACTTACTAAAAGTGGTGTTACTAACCAATTAAAAGAATTCCTGGAGACAGCAAACTTACTTGATCCATATCAATTGGTCTTTTGTTCCATTTTCAGTACAGAGACCCTTTCACATGAAGTTTTTAATAGATTAAGGACAAATTGATGCATTATATTACTCTTAACATCTACTTTTGATACAGTTGAACACGTTCTTTTACTGGAAAGACAAAGACAAAAATGTTAAATAACATGCAGATCGTGAGAAATTGCAGGAGGACCCTGGCAGATCAGAAGACTGGGCATGCAAATGGCATATGAAGTTAATTTGGACAAGTGCACATAGGGAAGAATAACCCAAATAACAACGACACGATGCTAGGTTCCACATGAGGGGCCCTATTTACTAAGCCACACTATAGGCATGCTAGCGTTTTTAGCGCTTGCTAACGCTAGAGACACCCATAGGAAAATATGGGTGTCTCTAGCATTTAGCATGCACTAAAAACACTAGTAAACAGGGCCCTTGGAGTCACCATCCAGGAAAAGAATCTACACGTCATCACAGACCACACGTTGAAATCTGCTCAGTGTGCGGCAGCACCCAAAAAAGTAAACAGAATCTTGGAAACAAATACAAAAATATATTATAATGCTTCTATATTGCTCAATGGTGCAATCACACCTTGAGTATGGTGTGCATCTCAAGAAAGGTATAGGGCTTCATATACAGCCAGCAGCACTTAGTGTTTTACTGACCACCGCGGGTGCTAAACCTGAAAACTTAGAATCAGGATGCTGGTCTAGAAGGACCTTTTGTCTGACCCGATATGGCTATACTTAAGTTCTTGTAAATGTTGCTGTCAGACATGAAAGAAAACCAGTTTTCATCTTTCCTCTCAGATGGTTCTCAGAGAATGACTGTAAATTCACGTTCATTTATGCTAAGCCCATTTTGTTGGGCTATCCTGCAGGGGTCTCCCCTATCTCTAATATTATTTGGTATATATGTGCAGTATTGGTATATATGTTCCAGTACGAGGCATCTTGAACTCAGATGTTGCATCTACTCTGATTATATTCAGGTTCTTAGTTTCATTTGACCAAACTAATTTGCATACAATAATCTATGCTTGCTATTAGTAGTTGGATGAGAGCCAATTCACATAGCCGCAACTCTTGCATAGGGGCCCTTTTACTAAGACGTGCTGAAAAATGGCCTGCGCTGCTGTAGGCATGTGTTTTGGACGCACGCTGGTCAATTTTCCAGCACGCCTGTAAAAAAAGGCCTTTTTTGTGGCCGAAAATGGATGTGCGGCAAAATTAAAACCAGCACGTGTCCATTTTTGGCCTGAGACCTTACCGCCACCCATTGACTTAGCAGTAAGGTCTCACGTGCTAACCAGGCAGTAAGTGTCAACGTGCGTACACTACCGATTACCGCCCGGTTAGCACCACTCAGTAGAAAATAGAAAATATTTTCTGCCACGTATATTGGACGTGTGTAAAAATTGGAATTACAGCTCGGCAGGGGCGTAGCCAGAGATCGGTGGGAGGGGGGTCCAGAGCCCAAGGTGAGGGGGCACATTTTAGCCCCCCCCCCCCCGGTGCCACCGACCCCCCCCCCCACCATTGCCAACCCCCGCCGCCACCACCACCAACAACAACAACTTTGACCCCCCCTGCCGACAACTCTCTCGACCCCCCATCCCGCCGCCAACCCTCCCCGCCATCACCGTCGTCCACCTTTGCTGGCGGGGGACCCCAGCCCCCGCCAGCCGAGGTCCACTTCTTCCTTCATTCTGTTTCTGAGTCTGACGTCCTGCACGTTGTATGTGCAGGACATCAGAAACAGAACGAAGGAAGAAGAGGACCTCGGCTGGCGGGGGTTGGGGTCCCCTGCCAGCAAAGGTAGCAGATGGTGACAGCGGGTTGACAGCGAGTTAATGGTGGAAGGGGGGGTCGAGAGGGTCTTCTGCAGGGGGTCCAGGGCCAAATCTATGGGGGCCCAGGCCCCCGTGGCCCCACGTAGCTACGCTCCTGCTGCTCGGGTCACGCAGTAGCCAGGCGGTGGTTCCAATTTGACATGCATTGGATGCATGTAGGTGCCTAAACGCCTAAGTAAGGGACCCCTTAATCCTTTGAATTAAAAACTATGATGCAGGCTATGGAGTTACCTCAACTATTGAAACTCAGTTTATGTAAGATCCCCTCTAATAGCATCACACCATTTGCAGATGGTGAAAATGTCAGCTGCTAGCTTGTTTATGGGAGGTAAAGTTTGAGAAAGGATTACCTCGATTTTATTGGCTTCCGATAGCGGCTCAGGGTCAGATTTAACATCTTGATCCTGGCTTAAATGGTTGGGTCCAGTTTATCTGGTTGCCAAGGGCAGTTGGCATTTTCCTACCCACAACTTCAGCAAAAGCCAAAATAGGAGGGTTAACAACACCCTCTCAGTTAAGGATTTAAAGCTCAGTAAAATGAATTCAAGAACCATTTCTGGGATGGTAACCAGTTGGTGGTTTGTGCTTTTGATTTGCAAAAAGGTAAATGAGTAATTCACATTCCACAGGAGAATAAAAAGCAGTTTAACACTATGAATGCAAAATGATGTAGAGTTTCAGTGACGCACAATGCAAAGTTCTTCACAGCTGTGCTTTGGTGAGGTTTCTTGGCAGTTAATGTTAAATACTACTACTACTTAACATTTCTAAAGTGCTACTAGAGTTACGCAGCGCTGTACAATTTAACATAGAGGGACGGTCCCTGCTCAAAGAGCTTACAATCTAAGAGACAAATGAACGGTCAGTCCAATAGGGGCGGTCAAAATGGGGCAGTCTGGATTTACTGAACGGTAAGAGTTAGGTGCCGAATGCAACATTGAAGAGGTGGGTTTTAAGCAAAGACTTGAAGATGGGCAGGGAGGGGGCTTGGCGTAAGGGCTCAGGAAGGTTGTTCCAAGCATAGGGTGAGGCGAGGCAGAATGAGCGGAGCCTGGAGTTGGCGGTGGTAGAGAAGGGTACAGAGAGGAGGGATTTGTCCTGTGAACAGAGGTTACGGGCGGGAACGTAAGGGGAGATGAGGGTAGAAAGGTAGTGAGGGGCAGCAGACTGAGTGCAGGTCATGAATTTTCACAATGATGTTCACTGTTTTTTTGAACATCATCAGACAGGGTTGACGAGATTGTTAAGTACTGGAAAGTTAAGGATTAGATATAGTTGATTATTTATTTATTTATTTGCTGCATTTGTATCCCACATTTTCCCACCTATTTGCAGGCTCAATGTGGCTTACATTACATAGCAATGGCATCATCA
Organism: Microcaecilia unicolor; assembly: GCF_901765095.1. Lineage (NCBI taxonomy): Eukaryota > Metazoa > Chordata > Amphibia > Gymnophiona > Siphonopidae > Microcaecilia > Microcaecilia unicolor. Next base: position 81,302,947 of record NC_044036.1, read on the forward strand.
TTAACAGAGTAAGAGGTTCAGCATATTGTTACAATTAATGTACAAGAATAACAGGTAGGTAGGGTAAATAAAATGATAATACATAACATACAAGTGAGAGTAGGAAAAAATGTAATGATCAATAATGATAATATGATAAAATAATCAAATCAGAAGGGATCAATATTGGTTGGTTCTGGTATAGATTAGGAAACAAGTCATTAAGGAGGATTCTTTTTGTAAGTCTTTATGTTGTCACTATAAAATTCTTAACTGATCTCTGATTTGTATGTGTAGATGGATCTTATTTTTAGCTAATTTATTTGGATTCAATGTTTATTGACATAAATGTTACGTTACCTCTGTTTCTTCAATATTTTAATTGGGTCTGAAGGAGCCATAATTTCTCTGAAAAAACAATAGAAATAAAACAAAATAAAACATGGAAAGGAAAATAAGATGATACCTTTTATATTGGACATAACTTAATACATTTCTTGATTAGCTTTCGAAGGTTGCCCTAATCAACTATCGAAAGCTAATCAAGAAATGTATTAAGTTATGTCCAATATAAAAGGTATCATCTTATTTTTTTTTCCATGTTTTATTTTGTTTTATTTCTACTGATTACCTTTAAAAGTGGACTAACACGGCTACCACATCTCTCTACTCTGAAAAAACAACACATTAAGGGGTCCTTTTACTAAGGTGTGCTAAAAGGTGGCCCACATTACCTTTAGTATGTGGGTTTACCATGCACTGCAGCCACATTTAGTTCTCCAGAAAAAAGGCCATTTGTTTTTTATAATGGCCACATGCTAATTCCCCCCATTAGTGCATGGCCATTACCACAGGCGCCCTTACCATCACCTATTTAGGAGACGGTAAGGGCTCCCACACTATTTTCATGCCAATCAGGTCATGTGTGGTAATGTGCCACTGCTACCCAATTAGCACAGGCACGCCTGCTCTGTGACCATGGGCAAGCCTCCCATATTGGAAAGTAAAAAATATTTCCCAGTGTGGGATTAGCGTGCACTGAGCAGAAAACTGCTGCGGACACCTCAGCAAAGTAACATAGTAACATAGTAGATGACGGCAGAAAAAGACCTGCACGTTCCATCTAGTCTGCCCAACAAGATAGCTCATATGTGCTACTTTTTGTGTATACCTTACCTTGATTTGTATCTGTCTTTTTCAGGGCACAGACCGTATAAGTCTGCCCAGCACTAGCCCCGCCTCCCAACCACCAGCCCCTTGATTTGTATCTGTCTTTTTCAGGGCACAGACCGTATAAGTCTGCCCAGCACTAACCCCGCCTTTCAACCACCAGCCCCGCCTCTGCCATCCAATCTCCGCTAAGCTCCTGAGGATCCCTTCCTTCCGAACAGGATTCCTTTATGTTTATCCCACACATGTTTGAATTCCGTTACAGATTTCATCTCCACCACCTCCCACGGGAGGGCATTCCAAGCATCCACCACTCTCTCCGTGAAAAAGTACTTCCTGACATTTTTCTTGAGTCTGCCCCCCTTCAATCTCATTTCATGTCCTCTAGTTCTACCACCTTCCCATCTCCGGAAAAGGTTAGTTTGCGGATTAATATCTTTCAAATAGTTGAACGTCTATATCATATCACCCCTGTTTCTCCTTTCCTCCAGGGTATACATCTTCACGTCAGCAAGTCTCTCCTCATACGTCTTTTAAAGCAAATTCCATACCATTCTCGTAGCTTTTCTTTGCACCGCTTCAATTCTTTTTACATCCTTAGCAAGATACCACAGTAGTGCCCTTTTACCGAGCAGTAGGCCTGTGTTAGGCCTATTTCACCAGATTCTATATAGCGCATCTAGCATTCCGCGCCAAAATTTATTATTTATTTATTTATTTATAGCATTTGTACCCCACATTTTCCCACCTATTTGCAGGCTCAATGTGGCTTACATTTGCCGTAGTGGCGATTGCCAATTCCGGTCTACAGAGTGGCACATGGTTTTACATTCAGTGCGTACATACATGGTATAAGAATACATTGTGATCTTGCGTAGGTGTCAACATTATATTGTTGCTCAGTTATCGACATTAGGGTAGAAAGTGATAGTGTTTGGCAGTGAGGTTAGTCAGCATTGTGTGGTTACATAGTAATCGATTTTAGATTAGAAATGGGATTGTTTGTTTATTAAAAGCATTGAGGTTATTCGATCGAGTGATTAAGGTCGATCCAGTCTTATTCTTCAGTCTTATTGTTTAGTAATTATGACGGTTGTTTGTGGTATGCCTTCTTGAATAAGTCAGTTTTCAATAGTACAATAAGACTGAAGAATAAGACTGGATCGACCTTAATCACTCGATCGAATAACCTCAATGCTTTTAATAAACAAACAATCCCACTTCTAATCTAAAATCGATTACTATGTAACCACACAATGCTGACTAACCTCACTGCCAAACACTATCACTTTCTACCCTAATGTCGATAACTGAGCAACAATATAATGTTGACACCGATGCAAGATCACAATGTATTCTTATACCAAGCTTATTCTATAACATGTATAACTTAATTGGCTTAACAAGCCAATCCGCATTGTTATCAGCACTTAACAATAATGAGCACTGATTGGCAATAATTACAATTCAAGTGCATAAATCCCTAAGTGTATTCTGTAATGCACTGCGCCTAAATTTTAATGCACGCAGGCAAAAAGGGGCACGGTAAATGGGCATTTTGTGGGCATTCCCAAAATTTGCACGTGTTGTTATAGAATATTGTGCCTACATCCATGTGCCAGGATTTATGCCACATTTTCATTGGTATAAATAGTTTTAGGTGCTGGGATATCAACTAAGTGTATTCTATATATCATGCCTAAATCTAGGCACTGCTTATAGAATACACTTAAGCAGAAATGTTTTCCGCACAGTTTTTCTGGACACCATATATAGAATCTGGCCCATTGTGCCTTATTAAGGGCCCCTAAATTACATTTTCCTCCTTTTCTGCAGTCAAGGGAGTTTTTTTTTTAAACTACAAAGGGACCAGATGCTGTTTCAAAAGGCATATGTTTAGGAATTTGTTCTATATTGTAAGCTATTTCACATTATTCAGTGTTAAATATTCACATAGGAGAAATGGAGAATGTGGTTAAAACTGCCTTTTACCCAAGGTAAGGGCTGGATTAAGGAGAACATCAAACAACATGTGGGAAGAAGAGATACATTGGGAAGGGAATCTGGAATAAACCAGATGCTCGAGAGAGAAGCAAGGTACAATTTTCAGAAAAATAAGGCCAGTACATTGTATGTTGCAATTGAGAAGTAAGTGATGAATATAGATGAAGTAAATGAGCAGTAAATTATATGGGAGTGGAAGGGAGCGTCTGATGCATTACTGGTAAGAGATACAACCTAATTTTATGATGCAATGCAGCTGCAGTACTGGAATTAATATATTTGAAATAATGAATTGTGTAATGGAGTTGGGAACCTACCAGCACAGTTTAAGCATAGGCAGGGTAGTTATATCTTGCATCAAATATTTCTGATTGTCCTCTTTTTCCCAGTGCACAAGTCATGATAGCTATTAACACTGGAAAAAGAAGCTGAAATTTAAGGACACTGGAAAGAAACCTGTCGTGAATAAACTAAGAAACCCAAGGTAGCCCATTAGAAACTGGTTGACTGATAGAGGATAGTGGTAAATGGAATTCACTCGGAGGAGAGCTATGTGAGTAGTGGAGTGCCTCAGGGACAGGTCCTGGGTCTGTTCTGTTCAATATCTTTTTATGTAATACTGTATACAGATTCAGGGCTGGATTTAATATTATGGTGTCTATACATAGAGGACCAATGAGAAAGGGAGTCCCTTAGTGATTAGAGAGTGAGAGGTCCTGTGCCCTAGTTTTGGGGTAGCTTCAGAATATAGTGCCCTAGGCACATGCCTATGTTGCTTATGCCCAAATCACTCCTTGGATAGATTTGAAAGTTTGTCTTTCTGTGATGACACAATTTAATTTAATGTACACATTTATATTCTAATTTAGCTAAAATAAGTTCAAGGCAGATTATTTTATTTATTTATTTATTTATTGCATTTGTATCCCACATTTTCCCACCTTTTTGCGGGCTCAGTGTGGCTTACAATAGGATATGAATAATAGAAATACATTTGTTACAATTTGGTTATGGATTACATTGTGCAAAGATATACGAGACATTCAAATATCAAATTAGGAATATGACAATGGGACATCAACATAGAAATAATTGGAAGGGGACAATGGGAAGCTAAAGGGTAGTGTTAGACAAAGACATATGATGTCCATAGTTCTGTGGATAAGTGCATGATAGACTGGGGTGCGGGATGAGGGATCAAAGTGGATGTAAATTGCATTGATGAATAGTGAGTATGGACTCTATGTGAGTTGGCTCTTTCCGTAAGTTTGTTCAAACAGGTGAGTCTTTAGTAGTTTACGGAAGGAAGCTTGATCGTCAATCATTCTCAGGTTGCGCGGTAGTGTATTCCAAGCCTGCGTGCTCTTGTGGGAAAAGGTTGATGCGTGCAGCGTCTTGTATTTCATGCCTTTGCAAGTGGGGAAGTGGAGGTTTAGGTGTGTTCGGGATGATCTTTTAGCGTTTCTGGGTGGTAGGTCTATTAGATCAGACATGTATGCTGGGGCTTCGCCGTTGATGATCTTATGGACTAGTGTACAAACTTTAAAAGTAACGCGTTCCTTAAGTGGAAGCCAATGTAGTTTCTCTCGTAGTGGTTTTACCCTTTCATATCTTGGATTTCCGAAGATGAGCCTGGCTGCTGTGTTTTGGGCTGTTTGAAGTTTCCTCAGTATTTGCTCTTTGCAGCCCGCGTATAGTGAGTTGCAGTAGTCCAGGTGGCTGAGGACGAGGGATTGCACTAGGCTGCGGAAGACGTATCTTGGGAAGAATGGTCTTATCCTTTTCAATTTCCACATGCAGTAGAACATCTTCTTGGTTGTGTTGTTTGCGTGGGTTTCGAGTGTTAAGTGGCGGTCGATGGTGACTCCAAGATTACAGAAAAACGTTAGGTCTCTCAATTATAACATGTCTAATATAATTTGAAATAACAATGTATATCTTACAAAACCCTAAACCTGAAATTTAGGTGACATCATTCAATCCCTCATAAAGTTCTCTAAATAACATGTTAATAAAACCCTCCTGAAGTCTTTATAGTGGAAGGTAGGGTATTCCAAATCTCTGGACCTTCTCCCAAAATAGTTTTCATTCAGGTATCACATAATCTTAATTCTTTCACTGAAGGGTTTTTCATATGAATTTCATCTCCAGAATGCAGTTGCCATCTAGGTGTATATAAGAAAACATAGTAGCTCAAATACACTAGGATCATCCCATGAATTTCTGTGAATATAAATAACAAAAGTTTAAATCGTATTCTGACTGTATCTGGAAGCCAGTGCAAAGCATTTAAAAATGGGTTCACCCTATCTGCCTTTCCCCTACCTCCTCATTCCACAAATCAATTTAGCGGCTACATTTTGTAGCATCTGTAATCTTTTCAACTGTTTATTCAGAAGGGCCAAAAGACTGATGTTACAATAACCAAATTGAGACAATACTGTTGACTGAACTACCAATTGACAAGGTTGCATACTTTCCCATTACCTGTTCAATCTATATGCAGAACACTAGAGAAGCAGGACCGTATGAAGAAGGCTGAGGTAAACTTGGTAAAAGACTCATCATCAATCTTTGCTGTGCTGATGATACTTCATTACTGGCTGAAGGTGAAGTTAATCTGAAACATCCAGTTATAAAGATCAAGGAACATGGTCTCAAAATGGGCTGCACCTTAATATGAAGAAGACAAAGATCCTGACAACAAGTAAAATCAATAATTTCCTTCTCGGTGGAGAAGTAATAGAAATAGTAGATAACTTCAACCTGTTTGGATCAATAATCAATAATGAAACAATGAGCAGTCAAGAAATCCAAAGACATATCACTCTTGGCAGAACGTCTGTGAAGGACCTAGACAAGATCTTCAAGTGCAGAGATGCATTTCTGCATGCAAAGATTTGACTTGTCCAAGCCATGACATCTTCAATATCTTCAAATGGATGTGAAAGTTGGACAGTGAAGAAGCAAGACAGGAAGAAAATTGATGCCTTCAGATTATGGTGCTGGAATAGAATACTGTCTGAAGAACAAATCAATTGGTATTGGAAGAGATCAAACCTAAGCTTTCCTTGGAAACTGAAATGACAAGGCTTTGACTTTCATATTTTGGACACATCATGTGAAGAGAAAGATCATTAGAGAAAGACATCATGATTGGCAAGGTTGAAGGTCAATGCAAAAAAGGAAGACCAGTAATGCAATGGATTGACACAATAACAGCAGAGCTATGGATGTCAATCTTTCAACGATTTGCTGTCTGACTGATGACCAAACATGTTTCAGTGCAACTATCCGCAGGCTCACCACAAGTCAATACTAACTTGAAAGGAACTTAACAACAGAGGAGACACAGGGGACATATAGTACAAATGTTTAAATACTAGAGGAGTAGCCTAGTTGTTAGAGCACCTGGGAAGCCTAGTTGAAATCCCACCACTGCTGCTTGTGATTTTGGACAAGTCACTTAACCCTCCATTGCCTCAGGTACAAGCTTAGAAATATCTATTGTGTCTGAATATAATTCACCTTGAAATAGTCCTGAAAAAAAGTGTGAGCTAAATCCAAATAAATAAATAATGTACAATAAATTAACCTTTCCAAAGGGAAAGAAGCTGTGGAACCAGGGGATAGGGTTTGAAAATTCAAGGAGGCAGATTCATGAACATCAGGAAAAACTTTTCACAGAAGACAGTCTTTGGATGATAGAATCATGAGCTAAAAGCAGGCAGCTGGTAAAATCCTGCTTGCAGTCATGTACATACGGTCCCACAATGTTTAATAGTATTTCTAAAAAAGTGAGCAATTACCAGAATGTAGTTCCCATCGGGGACCTCATATGGGGATGTTCCTCATCCTAGAAATTCACTAAGAGGGTGGCCTGGCTGTTGTCTCAGATGAGAAGCTGGTTGTGACTTCATCTTGCTGCACATCAAAAAATGATAAAACATGTAAACGAACAAACCCAATTTATGCATTCTTGATTCTGTTTACACTGGCACATTTGGAGATGTTCATATCTTCTGATCTTAAGATGGCCAAACAGAAAAATCAATAGTAAAAGCCAGAAGGATACTTGGGTGCATAGGGAGAGGAATGACCTGAAGGAAAAAGGAGACGATAATACTTCTGTATAAGTCACTAGTGATACTTCCTTTAGAGTACTTTGTACAAATCTGGCTCAATCCATTCTTCTGATGTATTTTCCCCTAATCTTCATTTCTGGGAATTTTTAGAAGTTCTCAGGGTAGGGGGAATTTCGAATCATAAACTAAATTCAGATATTTACTTTTACCCCCTAATTCTGTGAGTTTATGTGCCCAATTCTGTGGTCAGGGTGCAATGTTGCACACACAACTTTTAGAATAACCTAAAGGTAGTTGTGCATGCAACATAATAGCTTAGGGGCCCTTTTACTAAGCCATGTAAGGGCCTACGTGCACCCAATACGCACCAATTCTGAGTTATCACCCGGCTACCATGTGTGCCTGGCGGTAATTTCATTTTTGGTGCACATCCCCTTCTTGCACCAGAAAATAATTTTTATTTTCAGGTGCGCGACACTACCAGGTGGTAAAAGGCATTTCATGTGCATAGACCATTACCACCCGGTTAACATGTTAGACCTTACCACTAAGTCAATGGGTGGCACTAAAGTCTGAGACCCAAAATGGATGCACATCAATTTTCATTTTGCCGCACATCCATTTTCGGTTAAAATTTTTAAAAAGGCATTTTTACAGGTGCGCTGAAAAATGATTCTACATGCGGCCAAAACATGCACCTATACTGCCACAGGCCATTTTTTCAGCGAACCTTAGTGAAAGGACCCCTTAATTAGCAATAAAAAACAGTTGACTATAATTGGTCTTATTTGGCTTTAATTGGCAATATTAGTAGTTATTCACATAGCTGCCCTAAGTTAATAATCTATATGCACACAAAATCCAAAACACACAACTGTAAGGGGGAGTGGTGTGGATCTGGAAAGGAATGGAAAATAAAAATGAGGACATTATGATGCCTTTGTATCGCTCCATTGTGCGACCACACCTTGAATATTGTGTTCAATTCTGGACGCCGCATCTCATAAAAGATATAGTGGAATTAGAAAAGGTGCAGAGAAGGGCGATGAAAATGATAAAGGGTTTGGGACAACTTCCCTATGAGGAAAGGCTAAAGCGGCTAGGGCTCTTCAGCTTGGAGAAAAGGCAGCTGAGGGGAGATATGATAGAGGTCTATAAAATAATGAGTGGAGTTGAACGGGTAGATGTGAAGTGTCTGTTTACGCTTTCCAAAAGTACTAGGACTAGGGGGCATGCGATGAAGCTGCAATGTAGTAAATTTAAAACAAATCGGAGAAAGGTTTTCTTCACTTAATGTGTAATTCAACTCTGGAATTCGTTGCCAGAAAATATGGTTAAAGCGGTTAGCTTAGCAGAGTTTAAAAAAGGTTTGGCTGGCTTCCTAAAGGAAAAGTCGATAGACTATTATTAAATTAAACTTGGGAAAATCCACTATTTGTGGGATAAACAGCATAAAATGTTTTGTACTTTTTGGGGGTCTTGCCAGGTATTTGTGACCTGGATTGGCCACTGTTGGAAACAGGATGCTAGGCTTGATGGACCTTTGGTCTGTCCCAGTATGGCAATACTTATGTACGTTCTTATGTAGGTTAGTGGTTTGCCCAGAACTTGCATACACAGAACATAGATATTGTTTATTGGTTTTTCTATACCGACATTATTTGCATAGCAAATCAAATCGGTTTACAATATAAAAAACAGGCAACATAAAGGAACTCCGTTAAAAACAAAGGAAAGAGGACCAAAATACATCATTTAAAGAAGAAAACTGAAATCAATTCATAATTACAATCCCAAAAAAGACTTAACCTAAGACAGCAATCATTCATTAACAGCACTCAGAGCCCTATGGGAAACCAGTTATTGTATCTTCTGTTGCAGAATCTGTAGCTGAGAAAGAAAAAACTTAGGAAGTCTGGAATGTTAGCTGAAAGAAGTATGTTTTCAAAGCAGTGCGAAATAGTGTATAATGCCTAATGTAGGCATTTAGGGTCCCTTTTACCAAGCTGCGGCAAAAGGGGGCCTGTGCTGGCATCGGTGCGTGTTTTTGACATGCGCCAAGGCCCCCTTTTACCGCAGCAGGTAAAAGGTAGATCTTTCTTTTTTTAAAGAAATGGTCATGCGACAAGTGAAACACTTGCTGCATGGCCATTTCAGGGGAGAGCCATTACCGCCACCCATTGCGGTGGCAGAAAGGGCTCCTGCACTAACCCAACGGTAACCGGGCAGCGCACGGCACTACCCAATTCCTGCTGGGTACACACTGGTGCTACAAAAATAATAATAGAGTCTTTTTTAAAAAATCTTTATTTAGAACCAGTAGGCAGGATGAACCAGTGGCTTAGCAAGGGTGGGGCGGTGGGGGCGGTCCGCCATGAGTGCACTCTGCTGGAGGGTGCAGCCATGAGTGCTCTCTGCTGGAGGGTGCAGAGAGCAGTCGCACGCCTGTCAGCTCCGCTGGTTCCCTGCTCCCTCTGCCCCGGAACAGATTACTTCCTGTTCCGGGGCAGAGGGAGCAGGGAGCCAGTGGAACTGACAGGCGTGCGGCTGCTCTCTGCACCCTCCAGCAGCCAAGAATGCACCCGGGGGGGGGGGCTTGATGTGCCGGGGAGGGGGGTGTCATTGTGCTGGGGGGGGTGTCGTGCTGCATCCTGGGGGGGACGGACGGTGTTGCACCCGGGGGGGGGTGCAACCGAAAATGGATGTGCACAGCGGCGATCCGCCCTGGGTGGCAGCCGACCTAGGATCGCCACTGGGATGAACAATCAAAAGTTAACATGAAATATATCAAGAACATCAAGATTATACATAGAATCTATATATGGCGCCCAAAAAGCACTATTTTATAAGCTGTGCTTAAAGTTAGGTGTGGTTTATAGAATAACGCTTATGCCTGGGAATCGCACCTTACTTTAGATGTGACCATTTGCACCAATTGAAATGTGGTGTAAACATATGCACCTAATTTAGGCATGTATTCCCCCTTATTCTATAAAAATGCACATAAATGCTAGGAATGCCCACATTCTGCCCATGCCCCACCCATTTCCATGCCCCCTTTTTCCACTGCACATAAAATTTAGGCGTGGATTCCGCAACTAAATTTATATGCATAAAGTCCAATTAAATTTTTAAAAGCCAATTATTGGCACTAATTAGCTTGTTATTCAATTAAAGTGTGTGTGCAGACTGGGCACATGCCCAAATTTATGCATGCAATTGTTGGCAGCTTTTATAGGATTAGGAAGTTAATGTACAACAATGAGGTTTTGTTATGTTGTATTTTTATAAAACAAGTTTAAAATTTGCTCCCTTAAAAGGCAATTTTCATAACCATTTCCATGTATAAATCGAGGTTTATGCACAGAAATCAGAATTTACAGAATCCTTATTTTGTTACATTAGATAGGTGATGTAAGATTGGAAGGAATCTCAGAAGCGGTCTAACCACACACCTCTCTTTGCATTTCAGTGACTATCTCAAGCAATACGAATTCTACTTTATTTGCGGGATTTCTTCTACAAGCAAGGGAGGCTTCAAATGGAAATACACCTGTGGGCTCCTTTCTGATCAGTAACTCGGATATGCAGGCATTAAACTGCTCTAAAACATTTGTAAGTCCTGACTACATGTGCTATGTAAATAGAGAACTAATGCAGTACATGGTATATTGAGAGACTGACAAGCACTGTGGTCCCCACTGTGGTTTATTATAAGAGATGGTGTGAAATCATTGTAGGGTACAAGAGATGCCCAACAAATTTGACCCCTGCCTGTTTAGAAGCTGCGCAGCAATGCCAACACAGCCCATTCAAAGTGAATGGGCTGTGTTGGCATTAATGAACCAGCAGCTGTTAGTGCAGCTATGTAAAGAAGGGGGTTCATGTGCTACTTTGGGTGATGCTGAAAATAGATCTCTTTTTTTTCCTTTTTGTTTTTGTTATTTCCTCTGTTCTGCTGCTTAATTTAGAATTGGTTAGCTCAACTTCTGATTCTTTGCTCTGACTCAAGGTGCCTATGCAATAAATTACATTCTAAACAAATTTCAGCTTACAAAATTTCAAGATTACAAAGAAAAATCCATCTATTGCAAATTGATCTCTCAAAAAGAAATAAAAACATAGGCAATGCACAGGCCACAAAACAGGAGAGGATCAAAGAGAATTTCGTCTAAGAAAGGTGAAGAACAAACCTTCCAATTTATGGGAAAATAAAGAGGCATCAGTCCACCTCATGGAGATTACAACTGTGCCAATACATCAAGTAACTTAACTGGAATCAGCTTTGACCACCTAAAGCATTGAGTCTAGTCCTCTGACCAAAAAAAGGAATTGCCCTAGTTCATTAAAAAAAACGTATTACCTCCTAACTTTATTTCACTTTTACAAGGAAAATGCACTCAAAAGGTGGCCCCTAAGGAGATCACCTCATGCCTCTTTAAAGTGCTAAAAATAGCAAGCTATGCAAAAAGACCTTTCATGCATGTTGAAGTGGTCCTAGAAGACATTAGTGTGAACATACAAAAATTTGTGAGCTTGAGTATGCAAATGAAGGAATGTCATATTCAAATGAGGAATTAGTGCTATGTACATAGTGATAGGCCAGCAGGATCTGAATTGGCCACTGCTGGAAAGAGGATACTGGGCTTGATGGACCTTCGGTCTGTCCCAGTAAGGCAATACTTATGTTCTTAGGAGGGGACAAAGGGGGCAATTCTATTACTGGAAACCGGAACTTAAGCACCTAGATGCAGTCCATTGAGCACTAATTCTATAATGGCATCTGGACGCCAAGACTCTGTTATAGAATGCTAGTATAAGTCGGCATTTATGGCCCTACATTTGGGCGTAGCCAGACTTCGGCGGGAGGGGGGTCCAAAGCCTGAGGTGAGGGGGCTCATTTTAGTGCCCCCCCCCCCCGGTGCCAGCGCCACCAGACCCAACAACTTTGACCCCCAACGACGACCCTCTCGACCCCCCTCCCGCCGCCAACCCGCCGTCGCCTACCTTTGCTGGCGGGGACCCCAACCCCTGCCAGCCGAGGTCCTCTTCTTCCAGCGCAAGGCTTCATTCTGTTTCTGAGTCTGACGTACAGCGTGCAGGATGAAGCCTTGTGCTGGAAGAAGAGGACCTCGGCTGGCGGGGGTTGGGGTCCCCTGCCAGCAAAGGTAGGCAACGGCGACGGCGGGTTGGTGGTGGAAGGGGGGGTCAAGAGGGTCGTCGGCAGGGGGATCCAGGGCCAAATCTACGGGGGCCCAGGCCCCCATGGCCCCACGTAGCTACGCCACTGAGGCACACCCACTCATGCCATCCCTATGACAGATGTAAAAGTGCACATCTAAATGTAGCACTTACACACACAGGTTACTGTAGTTTGTAAGTTATGTGCATAAATAGGAGACGTGCCCATGACCCAACCATGCACCTTCTCCTGTGAATGCCCCCTCCATTTATACACTAAGGCAGTTGTGCGCATATGTTATAGAATACCACTGAGTGTGTACCTAGCACATATGTGTTTAACTGTAGCAGGTCATCTAACTTTAGGCGACCTGTTATAGAATGAGGGGGATAGTGAGCATATGCTTCCTGTCTTCCTAGCTGCTCTTTTGCTATATTGCACATGTCCTTCATAATAAGAAAATATACAATTGAGAAAACGGAGAAGAAGAGAGACTGAGTGCTGCCAACCAGCCATCACTGGCCTAGTGGTTAGGGTGGTGGACTTTGGTCCTGGGGAACTGAGTTCGATTCCCACTTCAGGCACAGGCAGCTCCTTGTGACTCTGGGCAAGTCACTTAACCCTCCATTGCCCCATGTAAGCCGCATTGAGCCTGCCATGAGTGGGAAAGCGCGGGGTACAAATGTAACAATAAAAAAACAAAAAAAATGCCAGAAAAAGGGAAAGCCAACCTTTTAGACATGGTAATGTTTGCAACAGCTTTTATCAAGTGGATGCCCTATATTCTGGAAATATGCAATTGGCCACCCTACTGTAAAGCAAGAGCCAACATGTGGGGCTGTTACCACTAATAACAAGGGGACAACGCATGTAAAGCATGGATCATAGAGCTCTTTCCAACTCCTCTGTGTGTGTGTGTGAATGCACGCATATATCTGTGTGTGTCTCTGACCTTGGTAAGGGGAGTAGAGGAAGGGGCAGCCTGAATGGAGCAGTTCCTAGACATTCCATTAGTTTGGAAAGAATAATAAAATGTCACAAACTGTGATAAGCGAGGAGAGACCACAAAAAGTGGAGGAACACTCGATCCCTACGTAAAGGCAGTCCAGCAAAGTAAGGAGTAGGGTGGGCTGGCTCTTTCAAAAGACCAAGGGAGACATATATGCGATTATAAGTCTTTATTTAGGGAGCACCAAGTGACTCGACACAGCTGCTGTGTTTTGGCGCTTCTGCATCTGCCTCAGGAGTCTTGTAATGTTTCCAAGGTCTAATACAAAATAAAAGCTGTTGTTTCTCAGTTCTAGCACAAAGAACAGAACTCAAAGCAAACGTCACAATCCAAAAACTCGAAAATAGTACTTTCAAAGGCTACCGCAGCATTCAACATATTTATAGTGGAGTTTGGTTGCTGTTATAGATATATTTTCTTCATTATTCTTCTGTTATATTGCTAACAGTAGACTTTTCTGGCATCCCCAATCCAATCCTGCCCATTTTCAAACCTGACATTTCTTTCCGCAATTTTCCACCCATATTACATTTTGGTGCAGTCTCATTCAGGGAGTCTTTAACAAAGGTGTGCTAGCATTCTTTGCGTGCGTTAAGTTTTAGCATGCACTAAATGCTAGAGACACCCATGTGGGTGTCTGTAGCATTTAGCACATGCTTATTTTTAGCGCACGCTAAAAATACTAACGAGCCTTTGTAAAAGGACACCTCAATTTGTGAAGAGTTATTTTGTCAATGCATTGTCATTTTATCATATTGTTAACCCCTTAAGTATAATTAGTTTCCAATGTTCTATTGGGTTGGAATGAATAAAAAGTGAATTATTAGAAAGGGGTCCCTTAATAATAAGAGACACGCTTCAATGTACTTTTATTCCCACTGAGATACTATTAGAAAGTAATTTAATAATAGGGCACCTATCTCTCTGATCTCCTTTCCTTTAGATTCTTCTATACATAGCTACATAGATGTATATGTTGTGCCTATTTTATAAATTAACGAAGTTCTACCTGCAGCGAGGCAGGAGTACCTTTGTGCATATATATGCTAGTAGAAATTGGGACATGTGTCTGTGTTTTATTAAATGCATACATAAGTGCCTATCCTGCCACCAGTCCACCCAGATTGAACTTGTGCTTTCCATCTTGTGTTTTTTTCCTGACAGGATGCCGTAAGTCATACATCTAATAAGAAGAAAACAAGCATTCAAGTGACTTGGATTGCTCCAACTGACATTACCAGTGACATTCTGATGAAGTAATTCATTTGTTCATGCATCCTACTGTGCAAAATACTCCTAGCTGTGTTATTGCTTGCTGTGACCTTGTGAAGGTCATTTTTAATAAGTATCCACATGTGGATTTAGCAGCAGCATTTGCATATAGATTGGATACATGTGTAAATGGTGATTTCAGAAAATGGCTATTTATGCCTGGAGACCCAAAGAACTAAGGTCAGTGCAGGGCACACTTTGTAGGTCTATGTTCTGCATTTGGTAATCCAGTTTAGGATGGGCTGGAAAGGGCTTCAACAGCAACTTCAGTAGCTGGACAAGATGGATTCGGATAGGCTGGAGTGAGCTTTGATGGCAACGCCAGTAGGTGGAACATAAGGACAGAGCTGGGTGAACCTTTATGATCCAGAAACGCCATAGAAAGACCAAAATCAAGTATATAATATCACGTTCATTGTTGATTTAATCATGAATCGATAACAAGTGTGATTGTTGGGCAGACTGGATGGACTGTTCAGGTCTTTATCTGCCTTCACTTGCTATGTTACTTTGTTAGAGATTTCAAAGGGATGTATTTAGGGTGTGATTTGTGCAGTCCAAAAAAGTATACATGTAGTTCCCAATTTATGGTTTATGGTTTACTTCATTTGATATACTGCTTTTCCTTTAATAATAACAAAGCAATGTACAATATAACAAATTCTTCCAACGTAAAGAAATGAATGCCAAATTTATGATAAGAAAGATAAAGAAGGAGGGTAGCATTAAGGGAATTGGATGGGGGGGGCATTAAAAGGGAAGTATGAAAGAGAGAGGGCATATACAATAAGGGTATAAGGAAGGAGGAGATTGCAGGATCTCTACTGTCACATAGCTGTAGAGGAAACATTTTTTCAAAAAGGTAAGTTTTCAGTAAAGATCTGAGTTTGGGGTAAGATAGTTCAAGTCTGAATGGCTGAGAGCGAGAATTCCAAAGGTGCCATACAGAGAAAGTTTTTGTTGCTTGTAGCTTCAAAATGGACCTGACGCATAGTAGGAATCTGAAGGCATTGGACATTGACAGAGGGAAGAGTTCTAGGAGGGAAATAGGAATGAATAAGGGAGGAGAGGTAAGGATGGGTCTCACCCTTATGAGTAAGGGTGAGAATTTTGAACTGGACACAAGAGGCAATGGGTAGCCAGTAATGATGGATAAATAATTGGGTAATTCAGTCAAACCTGGTGGCATGAAAGAGAATACGGATAGCAATATTCTGAATTGTTTGAAGGCAACAAACTTGGTACTGTGGGAGACCAGAATAGATAACATTACAATAGCTAATATTACAATAGCCTTGATGGAATATCAAGAGATGGTAGAGAAAGGTCTTTTGAGAGTCTTCATCAAGGAAAGAATGGATTATTCTGAATTGGCAGAGTGATAGAAAACAGGCTTTAGCTAGAGTTCAAATGTGTTGGTTGAAGTAGAGTTCTTGTCAAGAGTAACACTCAGGTATTAAATAAGAGACAAGTAAGATGAGGATGACATATAATTTTGGAGAGCGTAAAGGTGCAGTGAAGTGCAGTTGCTGGCGATCCAACGGGCAGTGGTTTTCAATGGGTTAAGAATAAACTGGGTTTTATGAAGCCAAGAGGAGATTTCTGCTAGGGCAGACTCATGTTTGTACAAATCAAGGGAAAGTGGGCTGGTGTAATGGAGAATGAGAATGTCATTTGTGTATTAGAATTCATGTGTGCCAAGATCCTGTATAAGAGTAGTCAGTGGATTTAAGAAGATGATAAAAAGAAGAGGAGCCAACACGGAGCCCTGTGGGACACTGCACAGAACTGGATACTTCTCAGAGAGGGAAGAAGGATGGAGTTTGCTGAATGTATGGTTCTTAAGAAAAGAAACAAACCAAGAGAATACTGAACTGTAGCCTTCATCTTAAAGTGTATGGGACAAACTTAAAGATCTCAATATGTATACTTTGGAAGAAAGACGGAAAAGGGTAGATACTTTCTATACCTATCCGCCTAAATCTTCTCTTCTTTTCCTTATTTAATATTTTCACATCACTAATTGTATCTGACATCCTGGAATGACAAAGCCATAACAGAACTCTGTAAGCCACGTTGAGCCTGCAAATAGGTGGGAAAATGTGGGATACAAATGCAATAAATAAATAAATAGAGACATTTAAATACCTCTGTGGCATAAATGCACAGGAGGCGAGTCTCTTTCAGTTAAAATGACATGGCCAGTGCATATCCATAGCAAAAACAAGATTTGAACTAAGGTCTCCTGATTCCCAGATCCAATTATTAAGTAAATTCTGCATATCAAATCACCTGCCAGTTAGAAGCTTTCGGCAGCAAAGACTACCTACCAGTACTGAGTCCTGGGCTTCAAAGACTAGCCATTGAATAAAAAGTCATAAGCCTGTCTTTTTCTTATATTTCTACTCTTATGGAATTTCTGGTAATTTGGCTTTATACCTTTATAAGAATCCAACAAAAAAAGCACTTAGCCTTTCAAAGTTCCATAGAAACCTATGGAACTTTGGAAGGCTAAGTGCTTTGAAAATATGCCTCTAAATGTCTCACACAGACACACATGGACACAGCTTATAGGTGTCTTCTTTTTCTTATTCAGGGGCCCTTTTACAGAGCAGCGGTAGTTCCGGGTCGAGCATGTGCCACTTCTGGGGGATAAAACCCCCAGAAATGGTTAGTGTGGCAGTAACCCAGTGGTAATTGGGCATTACCACACATTGCCTGGTTACTGCCGAAAGCTCTGGAATGAGGGGGCATAGGATGAAGGTGAAAGGGGGCAGACTGGGGAGTAACCTAAGGAAATACTTCTTTACAGAAATGGTGGTGAATTTGTGGAACAGCTTCCTGGTGGAAGTGGTAGTGATAAAGACTGTATCTGAACTCAAGAAAGCTTGGAACAAGTACATAGGATTTCTAAAGGAGAGGGAAGGATAGAAGATGGTATGGATGGCCAGACTGGATAGGCCATATGGTCTTTATCTGCCTTCATTTTCTATATATCTATGTTTTCAGTAGTAGCTCAAGATGAGTTATATTCAGCTGCAGAAGATATTTCTCTGTGCCCAGGGGCTTTACAATCTAACCACCCTGTTTACTAAGCCATGCGGCAATGCCGACACAGCCCTCGTTAGGGGGAGTGTATTTCTCATGTGCTCCTACTTTAATCTGGCCCATTTTCTAACTCGGTGTGTTTTCACCAATTTTCCCACTGTCAGATTTGGTCCTATTCTTTTAAATTTTTTGAGAGTTACAGACAAAGAAACATTCTCAACTCCTTATGTATTATTTTGGATACCACTCCATTTAAATCTTTCAGCCTCTCTTCACTCTCCCATTTTGGCTCACAAGAGAAAGATGAATAACAAGTGAAGAAACTCTACAGTAAAATCAGGACTGAGAGCTCCCATATCTTAACATGAGGTAACATAACATTTTTTTTTCTTTTTAGGGCCACTGTTGTAGCTGAGAAACCCACTTACTGGACTAATGTTCAAGGACCAAGGCTCTCTTTCAGTGGGGGAAGCATCAGTGGGGGAAGCAGTAGGCCCAACATCATGGTAGGTATCACCTCTTTTGACTTAAAACTGAAGCTTCCATTGGAAAGGCTTTTGATAACAAAAGTCTCATTACAAATTATGCTAGGAACATAGATAGCTTAATTTGGATTTAGCTCAGGCCTTTTTCAGTAGTAACTCCAAGTGAGTTACATTCAGGTATCTCCCTATCCCTGGGGAGCTGAAAACCTAAGTTGTACCTGAGGCAATAGAGGGTTGGAGAGGGGGTGGGAAATTCTATAAATGGACACCATAATTTAAGCACCCAAATTATCTGTATTTATTCTGCCCTTATCTAGCACCGAGTACAATAAAACATACACAATCGAACACATAAATACTTCATCGACAAAACAGTACAAAAGGCAGAATCAAGCAAAGCAGTCCAACTGAGACAAAAAGTGAACAAAGGCAGGTCTCGTGCTGTGGGTGTAAAATAGGCTAAGCATCAAAGGTGTTCTTTGAGCTGCCACTTAAACAGCGAATATTGTGTCTGATTTTTCAGTCGAAGGGGCAATGTATTCCACTCAATGGGTCCAGTCACTAAAAATACTTCCTTTGATGTCAGTCCCAGGCGCAGGTGGTGCAAGGGTGAAACAGCAAGATCACCTCCATCTTCTGACCTCAAAGGCCATGCTGGAACATACTGGTGTACACAGTTTCACAAATAAGCCGAAGACTCTACAGTGAACCATAGACAATAACTTAAGTGGACGGTGAGCCTATTCTATAACAGCAATTATGCATGTAATTTCTGTTATAGAATACTAGCATAAGTCAGCGGCACTATGCCTATATTTAGGCACGTCACTTACACCATGTCAATAGCAGGCAAAAATGTGTGTGCTAAGTGCAGCATTTATGCATATAACTTATAATATGTCCACGCTGCTTCCCCTGTGAATGCCCCCTTGTATCTACACTCTACTGCTGAGCACTTAGGCATGTAATTCAGGGGTTCCCAAACTTTGTCAGTTTGTGGCAACCCCCAAACCACATGGGTCTCTGTGGCACCCCCTCCCACGGCTACATAGGTCTCCGCGACACCCCCCAGTCACATGGGTCTCTACACCTCCCCGGCCACATGAGTCTCTGTTTCCCCCCCCCCCCCACACATGGGTCTCCCTTTCCCTGCAGCCCCCTCCTCTCACACCAGCACAGCTCTGCCTCCCTGCAGCCCCCTCCTCTCACACCAGCACACCTGTTCCTTCCTGCAGCCTCCTCCTCTCACACCAGCACACTGCTACCTTCCTTCCTGCAGGTCCAGGATCACTGCCTCTTCCTTCTCCTTCCCCCGCCACCGCTTCAATGCTTGCAGCTTACATTTTCAGGCCATCTGCAATTCACACAGGCACTCTGGGGCCTTCACCAGTCTGCCACATTCAGCCCTCTCTGATGCAACTTCCTGTTGCGAGGGCCGGACACGGCAGAGGGAAGTCCCCATAGCGCCTGTGTGAATCGCAGATGGCCTAAAAATGTAAGCTGCAAGCACCGCAGCAGCGGCAGGGGAAAAAGCAGGAAGCAGCCAATGCCGGACCTGCGGGAGGAGAATTTAGGAGCGATGTGCCGCGGCACCCCTGAGAGTTCACTGTGGCACACTAGGGTGCCTTGGTACACAGTTTGGGAACCACTGGTATAATTGTTGCAGTTACACGTGTTCTAGTGCTCTATAACTTAAGGGTCCAATAATTTAGTCAGTGATGCTCAGCATTTTGCTGACGGCTGATGACTTTAGTCCCGGATATTCAATGTCCAGGTAGCGACATTCAATATCCAGGCATACGTGGCTGGATAAAACATAGCCAGTTAAGTGCAGTATTCAGCACTTAACCAGCTAAGGGGGTCCTTTTACTAAGGCACGCTAACAGATTTAGCACACACTAATGATTAGTTCATGCTAAATGATAAGATGCCCACTATATTTTTATAGGTGACTCATCCTTAAGCGCAAGCTAAATCTGTTACTGCATCTTAGTAAAAGATCCCCTAAGTGCAAACTCTGCCCCCAGAATGCCCACAAAGTAGCCAGTTTCGACTTAGGCACTAGCCAGGCATTTTTAGCAGTGCTGTTTGGTTAAGTGCTGCTGAATATGCCCAGTTAGCCCTAGGCGAGCAATTTAAACAGCCAGGAGTTGGTTTTGGCTGTTTAAATTGCTTTGAATATCAACCACTAAGTGTGCAATCAGCACCTAACTTTTGGCAACCTGTTATAGAATGAGGGGGTAAGTGAGTGATGCCCAAGATCACAAGGAGTGTCAGTGGGATTTGAACCTCGCTTCCCTGGTTCTCAGCCCATTGTTCTACCCCTTAGACTATTCCTCCATTAGAAGTCAATATTGAGATAATATACTGACATGGTGGCAAATTAATGGTTTATGTCAATGGATGTACTTTAAACCCCTAATTCTATTTAAAAAAAAAGTCACCCAAAATTGCATGTGCAAATTTGGTCATGCGCCCAATTTGCACCACAATTTAATTGAATAATGAGCTAATTAGCACCAATAATTGGCTTTTAAACAAGCAATTATTGGCACTAATTAGATTTAATTGTCATATTCGTGACTAAAATTTACGTGTGATCTGAAAAAAGGGACGCAGAAATGGGAGGGTCATGGGTGTAATGAGGGCATTCCTAAAATTAACACACATTGTTATAGAATACCAGGGATATGCATGTACATTTACATCACTTTTCAGCTGGTGCAAATGGCTGCAGCTAAAGTTAGGCATGATTCCCGGGTGTAAGCACTATTCTATAAACCACGTCTAACTTTAAAGCATGGCTTATAGAATTACGTTTTTTTTCAATACCGATTTTTTTTTATGCCATATATAGAATCAATTCCTAAACCTTGATCTTGTATTGCTTTCTTTCAGAGTCCTGTTATCTATTGTGGCTTATTCATGCTGACTGCTCTGCTGAAATGATTGGAAGAATGCTAACTTTTTCACTGACTGGAAAAACTCAACAAATCTTTTTTCCTCCATTTTGCACCTGTGGTTTTAAATATTTGTGAATAAAATTCCATTGATGATACTACTGGTTTTAAGAAGTATGAATACAATCTATAATTGAGTCTTGCATGGTAAAGATACTGTATTTTGCCCCACAGGCCAAATTAATCACAAATGAGCTCTTTTATGAGTATTGTAAATTGGTCCGAGAAAGCCAACAAGGCTGTCCCCATCACTTCTATAAATTAATTTGGCATTGGAACTGCTGTCCATTGCCATCAGAACAGATGTGTGAATCACAAGTTTTCCATTAGGTCATCGAGACCACAAATTGCCAACATATGAGACAATATTTTTATATATACCACTGTAGATTTCATCCCTGCACCGTTAAAAGACCTGACTGATTTTTAACAGATATTAGATTATATAGTAAATTGGAACAAGATGAAAGTACTCTCAGGTACAAGGATGTGATCAAATATGAGTTTGGTGTAGAACTACTACTGCAAACACAATACAACACAACAAGGCAACATGGTAAAGGAACTGGTGATCCACTGGTATCCATTTCATCTGTCATGGTGGAGGCATCTCTTCTAATCTTTTCGTGAGAGCACTTAGTTCTTCCCCCCCTCCCCCCCACCTCTCGTACTCATCTAGAAACTACTCACTATTCAGCCTTCCTTTTTCTCGCACCTATGCTTTGAAACACTCCTCCTGTTCCACTGCGAAAAGAATTGTCTTTGAAGAAGTTTGTTATTGATGAAAACCCATTTTTTTCATTGGCCTTTGCCATCTAATACCCCCCCCCCCCCTCTTTCACAAAGCCATGCTAGTGACTGCCACACAGCCCATTCACTTTTATTTATTTGGATTTTGCTCACACCATTTTCAGTAATAGCTCAAAGTGGTACACTGGGTATTTCTCTGTCCATGGAGGGCTCACAATCTAATTTTGTACCTGAGGCAATGAGGGTTAAGTGACTTGCCCAAGATCATAGGAAGCAGCAGTGGGATTTGAACTGGGCACCTCTGGATGTCAAGACTGGTGCTCTAACCACTAGGCTACTCCTCCACTCCACTCCACTTTGAATGGGCTGTGTCGGCATTACCGCACTGGCAGCCGCTAGCGCCACTTTGTAAAAAAGGGAGGGGTTATAAGTGGTTGGAGTGTGGCCAACGGATCTGGAAGCATGGGTAATAACGTGTTTGCCTTCCTTTTCCTGTTTTAAATTTGTAGGCATTTTTATTGTACAACCACTTTAATCCGCATGATAGAAAAGGCGGTATATAAAGTCATTGTAAACATTGTAAAGAATTACACCCCAAGCATGTTGTCATTATTCCTTTTGTCTAAATGTGATAGACATAGAGTCATACCTTGTTAATTTTCTCTGAAATAATAAAACTTTTCATATCTCTGTCGGCAAACTGCAAGCTGAAAAGGAACAAGGAGAAGTCACATTCCTTTTCTCCAGGAAATATCATATAGCCCAGAATTGAGTCAGTGTGCCTGTTGGATGCAGATTCAGAATACTCATGATCTTCCTACCAGGGTAGAACTACAGCATGGACACACAGAACCCCTTTCTTTAGAACTATCGGCCAGAATTGTCATTTCTTCAGTCTCACCAGGTCATTACATCATCCCATATGGCACTAAAACACTAGATGAGAACATGGAAACACCAGGAGTGTCTTCCAAATTGACCTCCTTATGGCTTAACAAAAATTTCAAAATTCAAGGAAAATAACTCAGCTGGACCATGTGGCAAAACAATAGTATTAGGACTCTAGAACATTTAGGGGCCCTTTTACGAAAGGTTAGCATGCGCTAAATGCTAAGAAGCCCATTAATGAATAAAGAGGAACTATCATTCTTTCAGGACATGCAGGCTAAATATAATCTACGTCCTTGTCACCATTTCAGTGGTTAAAACTGACCCACTACATACACACAGCCAATCTAAAACACAGGGACTTAGACCAGATATCTCACCAACATGTGAAAAGGTTCTGTCTTCCAAGAACGTCACCTCCATCTTGCATTATATTCTCAGGCAAGATATTAAGCAACCCAGCTTGGGGCTTCAGAAGGATTGGGAGTGTGATCTCCAAGAGGTATAGGAGCAAAAGGTATAGACATATTTCTGGAGTAAATCGATCTGTGTTTCTCAGACACTAACAGGGTGCTTAGATTTATGTGCATGTCACACATGCGAATGTTCAGAATAATTGCAATGACAGGCATGTGCACACATATGGGCATAAATGTCAATATTCCAACTAAGCGCTATTCTGTAAGAGCACACCTAGGTGGAATAACATATAAATGCAAGAGGCGAATACACAGAGATGGAGCATGGGCACCCAATTACATGTGTATCTTATAGAATACTGTAAGAAATGCAACTCCCTGCCACATTTCGGCAACTGCACTCCAATGTCTTAGCCAAAAGTGGGCCTGGGCTCAGGCCCATCCCAAATTTGTACCCCTTTAGTGTGGCTGGTGAGGATCCCCAAGCCCTGCCAGCTGAAGATCTCTTCCCTGCCAAATGAACTTACATCTTTGACAGTCAGCAACAGTGCCCTGGGGCTGCTGCTGCTAGCCACCGTCACCCCTGTGTATGCTCAGTTTTCACACATGAACAAAACTGAGCATGCACAAAGACCAGAACACTGCCACCAGTTACTCAAGTTGTAAGTTCATTCAGTGGGGAGTAGGTCTTCGGCTGGCAGAACTTGGGAATCTCTGCCAGTTTAAGTATTTTAGTTTGGGGGCATAGATTATTATTATTATTTATTGCATTTGTATCCCACATTTTCCCACCTTTTTGCGGGTTCAGTGTGGCTTACAATACATTATGAATAATGGAAATACAATTTGTTACAATTCAGGTTATGGATTACATTGTGAAGAGTTAAACGAGTCAAAATCAAATTCGTTAAGGAGTAAATCAATTGAAAGAACATTGAGACATTGGAAGGAGACAACAGGAAATTAAGGGGCGTTATATGAAGCAAATGGTACACATTTTTCTGTGAGTAAATGTTTGGGTGTAGTGAGATTAGGGTTAAGAATTCATAAGTAGATGTATTGATGTATAACTGAACAGTGAGTGTGAGCTTTATGTGTTGTGGTTTCTTCCGTAGATTTTATCAAAAAGATGTGTCTTTAGTGATTTACGGAAGTTGGTTTGTTCGTAGATCGTTTTCAGGTTCCGCGGTAGTTCATTCCAGTACTGCGTGCTCATGTAGGTAAAGGTTGATGCGTGCAGCGTCTTGTATTTCAGGCCCTTGCAATTAGGGAAGTGGAGGTTGAGGAAGGTTCGGGATGATCTCTTAGCGTTTCTGGGTGGTAAGTCGATTAATTCAGACATGTAGGCTGGGGCTTCGCCGTGAATAATTTTGTGGACTAATGTGCATACTTTGAACGTGATTCGTTCCTTGAGTGGAAGCCAGTGTAACTTCTCTCGTAAGGGTTTTGCACTTTCATATTTTGGTATTCCAAAGATGAGTCTGGCTGCTGTATTCTGGGCCGTTTGCAGTTTCCTCAAGATTTGCTCTTTGCATCCGGCGTACAGTGAGTTGCAGTAATCCAGGTGGCTGAGTACGAGGGATTGTACTAGGCTGCGGAAGACGGATCTTGGGAAGAATGGTCTTATTCTTTTCAGTTTCCACATGCAGTAGAACATCTTTTTGGTTGTGTTGTTTGCATGGGTTTCGAGTGTTAGGTGTCGGTCGATAGTAACTCCAAGGATTTTTAATGTTTCTGAGATTGGAAGGCTTAGGTTAGGTGTATTTATTGCAGTGAATTCGTTCGTGTTGTATTGGGAGGTGAGTATCAGGCATTGGGTTTTTTCTGCATTTAGTTTCAAACGAAATGCATCTGCCCAGGTGTTCATGATGCGTAGACTTTGGTTGATTTCATTGAATATTTCTTTGATGTCTTGTTTGAAAGGGATGTATATTGTTACATCATCGGCATAGATATATGGGTTGAGGTTATGGTTTGATAGGAGTTTTGCCAATGGGGTCATCATTAGGTTGAAGATGGTTGGTGAGAGAGGTGATCCTTGTGGTACCCCACATTCAGGTGTCCATGCGGCAGACGTGGCTGAATTTGATGTGACTTGGTATGAACGTTGGGTTAGGAACCCCTTGAACCAGTTTAGGACATTTCCTCCTATGCCAAAGTATTCAAGTATGTGTAGTAGGATTCCGTGGTCTACCATGTCGAAGGCACTAGACATGTCAAATTGTAGGAGGAGTATGTTGTTGCCGGTTGCAATCATTTGTTTGAATTTAGTCATGAGGGTAATTAATACTGTTTCCGTGATGAAATTTGGGTATTTCTTTTAGATTGGGGGGGCACCAGGTGGGGTGGAGATTAAATTTTAAGCCGACTTACTTTGGTCTTAGACCTAAATGGGCTGTCTGGCTTTCCACTGCTGCACTTATGCCAGCCCTACGGCTAGAGTAACTGCGAGCACCTATATGTTAGACATGCTAGTAATTCTATAATGGAACCTGGGCACCCATGTACCATTACAGAATAGTCTCTCACCACACAGCATGGGGACATCTAAATATAAGTGCCCTCTATTTAGCCCTCCTTCCCAATTTCCTGGAAATGATAACCAGTAGAAGGCTGTATGGGCTAAACCTTCAGGAGGTGCTTCTACTTTGATTCACTCTTTTTACACTTTAAATCTTATCTGTTCTATTATCACAGGAAGAGATATACTCTGAATCAATTTGTAAAAGAAATTTCTTTTTAATTTTTTTTTTATTTTAGACACCAATCAGACAAAGCCAATTACATTGCAATTTCATAAAACATATATTCTGTAACAAGCAATTGGGTCTCTTCCTTCCTGTGAGGGGAACTAAAGCAAAGTCTTCAGCAAGAGGCTGATCATCTTTACTAAAGTTCCTCCACTCCTCTTTCTTTAGCCTTATTTTTATATCCTTCTTTTTTCACTTCTAGCTGTACACACGAAAAGCTCCACATCTGCTGACCCCCTCTCACCTTTCCTAGTTTCTGCTAAATCTGCAGTTAATTACTTACTTCTACACCCTACCCCCTTTACTTTCTCAGTTCCATTCTTATCTAGCTTCACATTCCATTCTTATCACTGAGCTGCACATTATACCCTAGAGTCCATAGTCCATCTTCACCCTTCTGGTATTCTGCTGATGTCTTCACTTGTTATCAGTTTTCCCTGGCAGGCTGCTATTGTTATCACACAACCTCCTAATGAAACAA
The DNA here is from genome assembly GCF_901765095.1 of Microcaecilia unicolor. Classification (NCBI taxonomy): domain Eukaryota; kingdom Metazoa; phylum Chordata; class Amphibia; order Gymnophiona; family Siphonopidae; genus Microcaecilia; species Microcaecilia unicolor. The sequence goes on from NC_044036.1 coordinate 81,329,429, forward strand.
AGCTGGCCAAACTCTGCTTCACTCAGGGGTTAAAGAATACACAGATTCCATTTTTCATAACAAACAACTATCATATGCACAGAGATTTCTACACCACTTACAGGATTATCCCTCTATTTTATAACTCATAGAGCAATTTTGATACCCTGCAAAGTTGCCAAATTGACTAGCTCACTCTAAGCCAACTATTGGTTTTGTAAAACAGAGAAAGGTACTCCCTACATGATGTTCTCTTGAAATAATTTGTGGGTATACTGTCAAGAAGAAATGGAGAAAGTTAGCTCCATTCTCCACATACAGGAAGAGCTTAAATTGAAACAAATTTGAAAATCATTGGGTTTAGCACAGCCTCTTCCAAAACATCATTCCGGGCTTCTAGATGTGTTGCTTTCTGTGACACTACAAGTAATATTACTTAACTGGAAAGATATGGTGAAATATATATGATATGTCACAAAACAGAAGAAACTACCCCCATGGATAAAAGTATACCACGTAGAAAACAATAGAGGAAAAAAACTCTCTTGCAGATCGTATCCAAAGAGCTTTTATTCCAAAAATCTTCAGGAACATTAAAAGAGACCCAACATGACTCGTGTTTCGACCCTACTGGCCTGCATCAGGGGTCTAGGAATTAGTATTGTCATATGTATTCCCAGAAGAATCATCAAGCAAGTCTCTTATTAATAGTCCAAAACAATATGTAAAACTGTGAAAAAGTTCATGCAAAAAGCACTGACTCATTGCCATATCCACCAAGGAGGTGGTGGTAAGGGCTCCTGCGCTAACCTGGCAGTAACTGGGCAGTGCCAATTACCACCAGGTACACACCAATGCTACAAAAATAAATATACTTTTGTAGCACCGGATATGATGGCACACTGTGGGTGGGAAGTACATCAGCAGCCCAGCGATACTTCCTTTTTAGCAAGCTGTAAGCCCGCATTGGGCTTACCACCACTTTGTAAAAGGAGCCCTAAGGTTGCCAACTGTTTCCAGATTCGCCAAGCAGGATTAATCCAGTTCAGGTTTTACCCCATTGCATGCAGGGACTTGTAATCTTGCTTTTCTTACAGAATCCACTTTGAAAAATCAGAACTACAATTCCCTGCAAACAATGGGGTAAACTCTGGACTGTATCAACCTTGTCCGCTGAATCTGGATTCAGTTCAAACACTAGGATGATCAATTCCTGCAAGACCTTAGATTACGGTCTGCTTGTCTTTGCTTATGTAAGGGTAGCAGAAAAGAGGCAAAATACTCTTTTTCACTCTAAAACTGGGTCTTAAATAATCAAAGGAGCCCCCTGGCTCCTCCTTTGGGCAATTCTCACTTGGGGACCCAGTTCCAAGCTTGAGAGTTTTGGCCATTCCTAGTTTTAAAGTTACATCCCAAAGCAGTGAGTGGGGGGTTTGTAGTGCCTGATCTTGCCCATTGAACTCAGTGCTGCAAGTGCTATAATACACTAGGATAGGGTGGTCAGAAATTTCATTTCATTTCATTTTTACCACTTAGAAATCCAGGTCTGTTCCAAAATCTCCAACCTGGAACTGGTAACTTGGTGCCTCTGCAATTATAACAAATCCAAGGAGTTCTCCTCCCTATGTTCAATCCAGAGCAGTTTCACTTCTGATAAGCAATGAGTTCCAGAGTTTAATTATTCATTGAGTGAAAAAATATTCATTGAGTGTACCCTAGTCTTTGTACTTTTTGAAAGAGTAAAAAATAGATTCACTTTTACCACTCAGGATTTTGTACACTTCAATTATATCTCCCCTCAGCCATCTCTTTTCCAAGCTGAAGAGCCTTTCCTCATATGAGAGGAGTTCCATCCCCTATATCATTTTGGTCGCTCTTCTTTGAATCTTTTCTAATTTCGTTATATCTTTTTTTGATATAGCACAATCAGAATTGAACACAATATCCAAAGTGTGGTCGCACCATGAAGTGATACAGAGGCATTATAATGTTCTTGGTCTTATTTACCATCCCTTTCCTAATAATTCCTAGCAACCTGTTTGCTTTTTTGGCTGCCACCACACCCTGGGAGACGATTTCAGTGTATTGTCTACAATGACACCTAGATCTTTTTCTTTGGTGCTGACTCCCAAGGTAGAGCCTAGCACCAGATAATTATGATTCAGATTATTCTTCCCAATATGCATCACTTTGCATTTGTCCACATTAAATTTCATCTGCTTCTTGGATGCCCAGTCTTCTTGCAATTTTTCACAACTTTCAATAGTTTTGTGTCATCTGCAAATTTAATCACCTCACTTGTTGTTCCAGTTTCCAGATCATTTTTGAATGTGTCAGATAGCACTGGACCCTGTACAGATCCCTGCGGCACTCCACTATTCGTCCTCCTCCATTGAGAAAAATGGCCATTTAACCCTACCCTCTGTTTTCTGACCAATAACCAATTCCTAATCCACAACAGAACATTGCTTCCTATCCCATGATTCTTTAATTTTCTCAGGAGTCTCTCATGAGGACATTTGTCAAAAGCTTTCTGAAAATCTAGACACACTACATCAACTGGTTCACCTTTACTCATCCACATGTTTATTCATGCTTTCAAAGGAATGAAGCAAATTGGTGAGGCAAGACTCCCTTGGCTGAATCCATGCTGACGCTGTCCCATTAAACTATATTTTTATAGGTGTTCTGTAATTTTATATTTTATAATAGTTTCCACTATTTTGCTCAGCACTGAAGTCAGGTTTACCAATCTGTAATTTCCCGGATCATCCTGGAACCCTTTTTAAAAATCAATGTTCCATTGGCCACTTTCCAATCTTCAGGTACTATGGATAATTTTAATGACATGCTTTCTGTATCTGATGTACCTGAAAAAGTTGTTACTGTGTTTTTGTCTCTGAAGCAAGTTTCTCTTCATATTCTTTTTTAGCCTTCTTTTTTCTCCATTCAGGTCCTTTTTCCATTCATTGAAGGATGCTCTTTTGGCTCTAATAGCCTCTTTTGCTTCACCTTTTAACCATGCTGGGTGTTGTTTGCTCTTCTTTCAAAAGGCATTTGACAAAGTACCTCATAAAAGACTCGAGGAAATTAGAAAGTCATGGGATAAAAGGCAATGTCCTATTGTGGATTAAAAACTGGTTAAAAGATAGAAAGCAGAGTAGGATTAAATGGTCAGTATTCTCAATGGAGAAGGGTAGATAGTGGGGTCTGTGCTGGCACCACTGCCTTTTAATATATTTATAAACAGTCTAGAGATGGGAATAACTAGTGAGGCAGTTAAGTTGTTGATGACACAAAGTTAATTAAAGTTGTTAAATCGCAACAGGATTGTGAAAAATTGCAAGAGGACCTTACGAGACTGGGCATCCAAATGGCAGATTACTTTTAATGTGAGCAAGTGCAAAGTGATGAATGTGGGAAAGAGGAACCCAAACCATAGATACGTGATGCAAAGTTCCATAATAGAAGTCACCACCCAGGAAAAGGATCTAGGTGTCGTCGTTGATGATACGTCAAAATCGTCTTTTCAATGTGCAGCAGCAGCAGCTAAGAAAACAAATATAATGTTAGGAATTATTAGGAAAGGAATGGAAAACAAAACTGAGAATGTTATAAAGCCTTTGTATTGCTCCATGGTGCGACTGCACCTTGAATACTATGTGCAGTTCTGGTCACAGCATCTCAAAAAAGATAAGAGTGGAATTAGAAAAAGTATAGAGAAGGGCAACAAAAATGATAAAGGGGATGGGATGACTTCCCTATGAGCTAGGGCTCTTCAGTTTGGAGAAGGCTGAGGAGAGATATGATAGATGCTTATAAAATACTGAGTGGAGTAGAACAGGTAGATTTGAATCATTTGTTTACTCTTTCCAAAAATACTAAGACTAGGGGGCACGCAAAGAAGCTACTAAGTAGTACATTTAAAACGAATCAGAGAAAGTATTTTTTCACTCAATGAGTAATTAAACTCTGGAATTTATTGCCAGAGAATGTGGTAAAAAGGAGTTTGCTTAGCAGGGTTTAAAAAAAAGGTTTGGCTAGTTTCCTAAAAGTCCATAAGCCATTATTAAGATGGACTTGGGAAAATCCACTGCATATTCTAGGATAAGCAGCATAAAATCTTGCCAGGTGCTCGTGACCTGGATTGGCCACTGTTGGAGATGGGATACTGGGCTTGATGGTCCTTTGGTCTGTCCAAGTATGGCAGTGCTTATGTTCACCTTTGTAAATACATGGAATGCATCTGGTCTGGGCTTCCAAGATGGTATTTTTAAATAATGTCCATGCCTGATTTTTTTAATTTTTGTTACAGTTGTACCCTGTGCTTTCCCACTCATGGCAGGCTCAATGCAGCAGGCAATGGAGGGTTAAGTGACTTGCCTAGAGTCACAAGGAGCTGCCTGTGCCAGGAATTGAACTCAGTTCCTCAGTTCCCCAGGACCAAAGTCCACCACCCTAACCACTAGGCCACTCCATTGAGTGAAGAAATACTTTCTCTGATTCGTTTTAAATGTACTACTTAGTAGCTTCTTTGCGTGCCCCCTAGTCTTAGTAATTTTGGAAAGAGTAAACAAATGATTCAAAGTCCTAACCTTTGCAGCCAATCCTCTTAGCTTCTTTTTAACCATTTTCTTAGTCGCCCTTTCAAAAATTAAATGATGGTACAATAGATTTCCTTTGTGACTTCACTCCAGATGTTAGCTCAAATTTGATCATGCTATGATCACTATTTCCCAGTGGACCCAACACTGTTACTTCTCAACCTATGCCCTGCATACCATTAAGGACTAGATCTAAAATAGCTCCCTTTCATGTTAGTTCCTGGACCAGTTGCTCCAAGAAGCAGTCATTTATTACATCTAGGAATTTTTCCTCCCTAGCGCTCCTTGATATAACATTTATCCACTCAATATTGTAGTAATTGAAATCACCCATTATTATACTGTTGCCCAATTTGCCAGCTTTTCTCATTTCTGTATGTATTTCTTCATCTGCCTGTTCGTTCTGTCCTGGCAGATGGTAGTACAGCCCTACCAGCATACGCCTTCCCTTCTTGGATGGAATTTCTATCCATAAGGACTCCACGCTGTTTAATGTAGAATGTTTATTTTGTTTGACTCAATTCCCTCTTTAGCATATAGTGCCACCCTCCCTTCAATTTGATCCACTCTATCATTGTGATATAATTTGTACTCTGCTAACACAGTATCCCACACCTGTGTACTAGGCTGCGCGTTTGGTCATGCTATTCTCTAAAAGGCTAAGTTAGAAGAAGAAAAGGAATCTTTATTTCTCACTGCAACAGCACAAGAAATAGTTTTGGCTCTTGGCATTAGTAGTTTTACAGAACAGAGTCTAACAATAGGAAGGAACATTTTATTCCTCACTGTAATACAAAGGTCACAGAACAGAGAGAAAGAAAGGAAGCAAGAAAGAATCTTAGCTATAGAGAATTAGTTTATACAAGGGGGGGTAAGAGTACCCCCCCCCCCCCCGGAAATAGGCTGTGGCAAGGATATGAAATTCTCCTGCCATCCAGACTATTTCAGAGTCTCTTTAGATGAGCAGTTACTTATATATCCTTCCCATCACAAAGAACCACTTCATATACTGTATCACCCAATCAGCAATCCTGCAAGTACATAGGAGACCTGTGATAGGGCCTTAGTGTCCTTGCCACACCTCTGCTCAGTAACAAACAGTTGGGATGTCATGACAACAGGGGGATCCAGGGGCATAGGCAGACCTGACATTTTGGGAGGGCCCAGAGTTAACCTGGGTGAGCCCTTCTCACCCCCACCCCTACCCCTGTACATACTACTACTACTTGACATTTCTATAGCGCTACTAGGGTTACGCAGCGCTGTACAATTTAACAAAAAGGGACAGTCCCTGCTCAAAGGAGCTTACAATCTAAAGGACGAAATGACAAGTTGGGGTAGTCTAGATTTCTTGAATAGTGGTTAGGTGCCAAAGGCGACATTGAAGAGATGGGCTTTTAGCAGGGATTTGAAGATGGGCAGGGAAGGGGCCTGGCGTATGGGCTCAGGGAGATTATTCCAAGCATGGGGTGAGGCGAGGCAGAAAGAGTGGAGCCTGGAGTTGGCGGTGGTGGAGAAGGGTACTGAAAGGAGGGATTTGTCTTGAGAGCGGAGGTTACGGGTAGGAACGTAAGGGGAGATGAGGGTAGAGAGGTAGGGAGGGGCTGCAGATCGAGTGCATTTGTAGGTTAGGAGGAGAAACTTGAACTGTATGCGGTACCTGATCAGAAGCCAGTGAAGTGATTTGAGAAGAGGGGAGATGTGAGTATATCGGTCCAGGCGGAAGATAAGACGTGCAGCAGAGTTCTGAACATACATACAATATAGTATTTTTTTTTTTTTTAATGACCTGACGCCTGCCCATTTCTCTCTGAACCCCCTCTCCCGGTCTTACCTCAGAAGTGACATCATTGAGGGCAGGACCTGATAGAGAGAAGCCTGCAGCTGGCGCAGGATGCCACCAGCAGTCTCTGAGGTAGACAGGGAGGGGGGGTAGAGAGACAGGCAGATGCCAGGCTACAAGTGGAGAAGAGGGCGAGAGAGTAGTGAGGCGCTGCCACTGAAGACTTTTGGGGAACTCATGGGCTGCTGACTGGGCGGGCCTGAGGCAAGAATGGGTGGGCCTGTGCCCACCCAGGTCCACCCTTAGCTACGCCACTAGGGGGATCTGGTCAGTTTGTTTGTAAGAAGACAGTTGGTTGGGATGTCATGACAATGGTCTTGTCAGTTTGTGGTTAGCCAGAAAGTCCTGTCTTGCCACTATCAGTGGAAACTCACAGAAACAGAAATAAGCAGACCCAAAAGAAAAGGCCAGAAAATTCCAGAACACCTGATGTTAGATGTTTTTTACTGTTATATCTTAAAAGCATTAGTAAAGAAAGTCAAACAAAAAAATTAATTCTGTTTCATTGTACATTTTGCACATTGGTTGTGAAACACTGGGCTAGATACTGTTGTAGGGTTGGCATTATGATGGGATGAATCAATGGAGAGGGTTCGTTAGTGTGTCTACTTACAAGTAATGCAGGCTCACCCCCCTCCCCAAGTCATAATAGGGAGAGGAATCATATATTACAGCATAAGTTGGTGTAGGTTTAGTCACTGAAAGGTGTGAACAAAACTGAAATTACAATTACAAAACTACTATCACAAAACTGGGGTGATTTGTTTACTAAAGCAGGCCTTGAAACAACAGAATGAAACTCTGTGTGTAATTTCCTTCTTTAGCTTTCTTGTAAGTGTTGTATTAAATTTGGGGGGAGGATTTTTATTTATTTGGATTTGGATTTTGCTCACACCTTTTTCAGTAGTAACCTTTTTTTTTATCCTGCAGAGCTTTAGAAGTTTATGGAAGTTTAGGAGAACCATGTAGAAATGGCCACTAAACTCAAATCAGGACTAAAAACTATTTTCTTTAAGTTATGACATAAGCTGGCATCAGGATTAGGGTGAATCAGCTTAGGTGGGCCGGGGTCAGGAACAGGGCCGCCAAGAGGGGGGGGGGGCAGGGGGACAAAATTCCCCAGGCCTGGGCCTCCAAGGGGGGCCCGGCGCTGGGGTCAGGCCGCCGGTGCTGCAGTCCCCGGTCTCACCTGCCTGCCTCCTCGGCTCCAGGCCCTCTGCATTCGAAGCGGCAGTCACAGATCGCCTCCTTTCGGGCTTCCCTCCCTGTGTCCCACCCTCGCGGAAACCAGAAGTTACATCAGATGAGGGCGGGACACAGGGAGGGAAGGCCAGAAGAGAGGCGATCTGCGACTGCTGCTTTGAATGCAGGGGGCCCGGAGCCATGGAGGCAGGCAGGTGAGACCAGGGACTGCAGCGGCGGGGGGAGTGACGGGTGGGCAGCAGCGGCGGGGGGAGCGACAGGGGGCAGCAGCGGCAGGGGGAGTGATGGGGTGGCAGCGGTGGCGGGGGGCTGAGGTGGGGTGGCCTTGCCCCAAGCCCGGCCTAGTCTCTCGGCGGCCCTGGTCAGGAATGATAAATTGTGTTGCTCTGTCTCTCTCTCTCTCTCTCTCCACTTGTCTTTTTTTCAGCTATCTTTGTATGTGTCTTTGTTTATATTTTAAGTATTGTAAACCCAGTACTGTTCAAAGCACTAGTCAAAATACTTAAGTAAAAGAAAATTAAGTAAAATTTTTTATGCATTCCTCGCTTTAAGTTAAAGTAAAAGGATATTGTCTAATATAATACTTTGGAGAGTGAATGCAACTACTATTAACAGTTTTGTCCCAACAACTTTATTGGTCTACTTTATTAAAGACTGTCATTCGTGTAGGTGTGCTTGTGAGTCATTATTAAATCAGTACAGCTAAAACGGTGTTCTGCAACTGCACTGTGATAGAGACATATGTCTATTCAACAAGAATTAAAATTACTTTAATCACGCAACTTGAAAAACAATCTTCAAAGAATGACCCGACATGGGCCGTGTTTCGACGCTTCAGCACCTGCGTCAGGGATCACAAGGGTCAGAAATACTGTGTGCAATAGCATGGCGTACTCTTCCGCATGTGTATCAACATAAAAACGCTGTCCTATTTATTAACACTTTAACATCAGGGACAGCACTTTTATGTTGACACATGTGCGAAAGAGTAAGCCCTGCTATTGCACACGGTATTTCTGACCCTTGTGACCCCCTGACGCAGGCGCTGAAGTGCTCAAACACGGCCCATGTCTGGTCATTCTTTGAAGATTGTTTTTCAAGTTGTGTGATTAAAGTAATTTTATCCCGATTTTGAAGGTTCCTAGTTCTTTCTTTTGCTATTTGGACTTTGTTTGGTACTTTGTACCCTCTCTTTGCTGTGCTGTATTCAACAAGAATTGCAGTCAGCTTCAGTGACCCAACTTATCACTGTTCTGTTTGGCTGGAGACCAGTAACCAGTTCAACAAACACAGATAACTCCACTATTCTCATAGGTTATATTCCCTAAGCAGCAAAATTTAAAAAGAGATAATCTGCTGATGAGGATTAGCATAATCCTCTCCCAGTTTTTGCTGCTTACATTGTTTACATGTCACTTCTGCTTTCACTTTCAACTGCAAGCATCAGACTAAGGGGTCCTTTTACTAAGCTGCGATAAAAAGTGGCTTGTGGGTGTGTGTTTTTGGTGCGACCTGGGCAACGGCTGGGAAAAAAGGCATTTCTCAATGGGGCAGTAAATGGCCATGCACTAAAATTAAAAGTAGCATGTGGCTGTTTACTGCCTGAGTCCTTACTGTCACCCACTGACATAGCGGTAAGGGCTCACATGCTACTCACGCAGTAATCATGCAGTGTATGCAGGAACCAGTGCACGCCAACTTCAGAATTACCGCCGGGCACCCACACTACCCCTGCCAATTTGGCATGCACTACTCATACTATTAGCCCTACAAAGACCCCTAAAAGTGGTAAAAACTGGTAAAATTAGTACTTTGATAAAAGTAAATGTTTCCTGTACTTCTTTACAAGATAAAAGTAAAAAAAACTTTTACTTAAGTACAATAATTAGCTACTTTTACATATGAGTAGTTACTATACAACACAGTATAAACCATCTATATGCATGGCTGATATGTGGTATATAAACATAAATATACAAAATATTGAAGAGTCCAGTATTATTGCAAAATATTTATCACTACTCTTGCTTAAAACGAGGAAAAGACCTCAAAACACCCAAACGCTTACTTGGATTTTAGCGTCTTTATCTGGGGTTCTGGTGATCATCATCGGTCTAAAAACCTCATAGTATTTATTTTCTATTTTTTTCTCAAATTCGTTTTTATTTGTTACATTTTAATCCTTAGTTTAAAACATATATTTTTTCTTATTTCTTTTCTTCTTAATTTTTCACTGGACAGCATTCCTTTATTATTTATTCATAATCAATTTATATTAAACTTATTTTTAAAAGAAAAAAAGTCGAGCACTTAGCTGTTTTTTAGACCGATGATGATCACCAGAACCCCAGCTAAAGACGCTAAAATCCAAGTAAGCGTTTGGGTGTATTGAGGTTTCTTCCTCGTTTTTTTTTTTTTTTTTAATATTTTTTATTGCATGAGGAGTCAGTCACCATACAGCATATGTCTCCAACATAACAGAACCTATACAGTCATAATAAAACTCTTTATACAACTATATATAATAAGCAAGAGTAGTGATATATATTTTACAATAATACTGGACTCTTCAATATTTTGTCTAATTTGATTTTTTTAGAGCCATAGTTATCTTTCTCCCTTTTTTTGATACTGAGTAAATTATATAAACATAAATAAACATTTGTCGGATACACTGCTTTTTCTTCCTAATGGATTGATTTCTCAAGAACTGGAGAACTTTTCTGGGATTCCATTTTTCTTTGTTTTTCTTTACGGACTTGTTATAGTTACTAGTAGTTAGTTTTGGTACTTAGGGTTCGTTTTACTTGGAGAGGCATTTTTGTTATGAATTCTAAATGCAATTTTGGACATTTTGTGAAAAACACACAAAAATCCAGTAGTGAACATTGCCATTTTCAAACCTGAAAAAGGTCAAATTTTTTGTTTTGAAAATGGCCATTTGCTAGACATTTTTATGCTCAGTGCATCTATCTTTTAGGACTATTTTCAAAATAAAATGTCAAAGGGAAAAATGCACGAAAACATGTCATTGGGATGTATGGGAGGCACCAGCATTCTTAGTAGACTGGCCACACAGACATCCCAGCACAGCAGTGGGGCCCCTTTGGGGGGGGGGGGGGGCATCACAGTGGACCACATAAAAGGTCCCAGGTACACATCTCATCATTAACCCCCTGGAGGAGTAGAGCAGTGGTTAGTGCAATGGACCTTGATCCTGGGGAACTGGGCTCAATTTCCACTGCAGCTCCTTGTGACTCTAGGCAAGTCATTTAACCCTCCATTACCCCAGGTACAAATAAGTACCTGTAGATACCATGTAAACTGCTTTGAATGTAGTTGCAAAAACCAAAGAAAGGCAATATAATCAAGTCCTCTTTCCCTTTCCCTCATATCGTATGGTGAGCCCACCAAAACCCTCTAGTATCCAACTATACACCACTACAATAGCCCTTATGTCTGCAGGTGTCACCTATTTGAAGGTACAGGAGGTTTTTGGTAAGTTTTGGGGGGCTCACATGTTAGAGTGGGATATGGACCTGGGTCCCCTTTTCTACAGTGCACTGAACCGACCACTAGATTACTCCAGGGACCTGCTTGCTGCTCTAATAGGACTGGCCATAACATCTGAAGCTGTCATAGAGGCTGGTATGTACTGTTTCTTTCACAGATTTGTGATTTGGAGGGGTCCGTGATCACTGGAGGAGTAAGTGGGGTCGTGCAGAACCTCAGACTCAGAAACAGAACGAAGGAAGAAGAGGACCTCAGCTGGTGGGGGTTGGGGTCCCCCACCAGCAAAGATAGCAGACGGCAACGGCGGGTTGGCGGCTGGAGGGGGGGTTGAGAGGGTCGCTGGCAGGGGGTCCAGGGCCAAATCTACGGGGGGCCCTGATCCATTTACACCAAGTAAACTTGGTATAAATACCAGCACCTAAATTAGGCTCAAAGCAGGTATATTCTGTAACCCAACACGCCCCCATGAACTTTGGTCGTCCCCACGACAGAAAGCGGTTGGGGACACCCAAAATCGGCTTTCCATTGTACCGAATTGGGCGACCCTGTGAGAAGGACGCCCATCTTTCGAAAATAAGCCTGATAGTATACTACTTAAGTCAACACAATATGTAATAGAACATTTTAATTGATAGTGAAGGGTATAAGCAAAGATGGAACATATCGATAGGTAAAAGAATAAGAAGAGTTAGAAAGTAAGGTGACTAATTTAAAGAAAATTGCACATGAGGTCAGAGAGATGAATTTAGCTCACACCCTTTTCAGTTTTAGCTCTAGATGAGTTACATTCAGTTACACTCGGTATTTTTCTGTCCCTGGAGAGTTCACAATCTAATTTTGTACCTGAGGCAATGGAGGGTTAAGTGACTTGCCCAAGATCAGAAGGAAGCATCAGTGGGATTTAAACCAGTCACCTCTGGAGGTCAAGACTGATGTACTAACCACTAATCAGCATTGTACGAGCACTGACGATTACCGTCTGGTTAACGCGTGAGACCTTACCGCTAAGTGAATGGATTGCGGTAAGGTCTCAGGCCCAAAATGGACGCACGGCAATTTTTATTTTGCCGCACATCCATTTTCAGCCCCCCAAAAAGGCATTTTTTGCAGATGCGCTGAAAAATGGACCTGCGCACACCCAATACACGTGTCTACACCAAAGCAAGCTACTTTTCAGTGCACTGTAGTAAAAGGACCCTTTGTCCATTACACTAACATATGATCTAGGAGTAGGCTAATTTGCATATCAGAGGGTAACAACTGTGGCCTAATTCTCTTTAAGATTAGCCTCTATAGTCATTTAGGGAAAAAAATCCTTTTGGAAATAGACCTCTGTTTAAGAAAAGTTCTACCTTCTATACAGGTAATTACTGTGTAAACATTAATCTATTTATTCATCCATAATTTTGTGAAAAGGAAGAGGATGTAAAGGATAAGGAAGTAGGGAGTACTTTTTAATAGTCAGGTACAGATCCCTTCTTTCTCCTATCCCCATAACTTCCTAGCTAACATAATTTTGATGAGGATAATTAACATGATATGCCGGAGGTACTAAGCATGTTTCCCAAATTACAAAATTGGACAAGCCATTTCTGGCCCGGTTGCTCTATCGTGGTAATCTGTGTTTCCACAAACCTGTAAAGTCCATTATATAACTTTGTATGTCTATAAGTGACACTCTCTTTCATCTCATGATCGCACGCACTGGAATATGAAACAGCTTTAAGTATGGTGCAATTCTTGCTTTCGGCAATGCGAGACAGCAAAGAACAAATTACACAATTTCCAGCAGCTTAAGCAGCTACAGTAGAGATGGATTTTTTTTCTACTGAAGTTGAAAAGAATGCAAGAAAATATTAGTAGACATATGGCAGTTTCTTAGTGTGACCTCTACAACCTTTGTGCCACTGTGGAACAGAATACCAGAGGAAGTTAAACAAACCTAACTTTGGTAAAATTGAAGTGTGCATTAGAGAATGACACAGGGACAGGGATCCGTAGTAATCACGGGGACGGGGACAGAGCCCATGGGGATGGGGCGGGGACAGATCCCAGGTGGACAGGGCGGGGATTGGGACAGATCCGAGGGGGACGGGGCGAGGATGGGGACATAGCCCCGTTCCCCTGGGATCTGACCCCATGTCACTTTCTACTTTGAAGCCTGTTAATGAACTGGACTGCTATTTATGTTTGAGTGATGCAGATGACAATATTTTTATTTTTTGGAAAAAGAAGCAAACATGCTGGCCACAGCTAGCAAAATTTGCATGGGGGATCCTGTACATCAGTGGCGTAGCCAGACCTGAGATTTTGGGTGGGCCCAGAGCTAATATGGGTGGGCACTGTGTATATAGTAGTGTTTCTTGTGATACTACAAAATAATGCCTTAGAATGCCCTCGATAATGGATTTCTAAGTAGTCTGCCCAACAGCTGCCCTGAATCAACATAACCACATACATATTTACACTTGTGATGGTAAATGTGAGCCCTCCAAAACCCACCAAAAACCTACTGTATCCACATATAGGTGACACCTGCAGCCAAAAGTGCTATTGTAGTGGTGTACAGTAGGGTACAGTAGGTATAAAGGAGTAATGGTGAGATATATATACCTGGGAGCTTTTAGGTAAAGTCCACTGCAGTGCCCCCTAGGGTGCCCCACTGCTCTGCTGGGATGTCAGTGCGGCCAGTCTACTGCTGGCTCCACCTACATTTTGTGCATTTTTCACTTGGTTGTTTTTGATTTTGAAAATGGACCAAAAGGATAAATGCACAGAGCACAAAAATATATAGCAAGTGGTCATTTTTGAAAACGAAACAAAAAAAAAAAGACGTTTTGCTGTTTCGAAAATGGCTATATTTACTATTCGGATTCTGGCCGTTTTGAGCAAAACATCAAAAATGCACCTAAAAGTCTTCACATTTCTCTTAAATGAAGGGAAATTAGACAAAACATGAAAGCACGGCTGCAAATTCTGGAAGCCTGATAAGCAAGCAGTTTCTCAGTTTAAATCTTTTAGCAGCTCTTGAAATAGGAAAAGCAAAGGGAGAATTATGTAATGCTGTTATAGATCTAATTGAAGTCGTGAACAACAAATGATGTAATAAATACTCTGTTCATTTACCATTTATGATCCTATACAGTACACATGGAAATTTAAACAAATTACTTCTACAGGTAGCTAATGGAGCTCTACAAAACAAAGAGAAATTTTATCATATTTCTGCAAGGAAAAAATTAATCTCACAGAAGTGTTCTGGACAGTCTACAATTTTCAAATAACTTGTTTTGAAGAACCAACGTATATGAGATTATAATAATCCAATTTAGCCAGTAGAAGTGTTTGTACCAGCAACCAAAATTGCTCAAAATTTGAAGAATTACCCAGCACATCTCAGATTTCTTAAAAGAAAAAAAGAACTTTTAACCAAAGCGTAGAATCTTAACCAAAGAAGAGAGTGAATACTACCAGGTCTGACTGATGATCATATGATCCAATAATGGATCCAGATTATTATCATCAAATAATAGAAACTTAGTTTTATCACTGTTTAACTTCAATGTATATTGTACCATCCAAAAATGTATCAGTGCTATACATTTCTGTATTACTGTTTTAATTTCAGCATGCAAGTATGCTCTTTTTTCCATCTTTCACCTTGTCAGAATCACACACTTCAAGCTTCACAGCATTTATGGCATTCATAATTTCTATGCATTTTATTCAATTGTAACCTTTCTTCACGTGCTAATTTTTTTAGGACTTTGATTATTCTAATACCTTCTAGATTCCATGTCTTGCATTCTGCCTCTCCAACTCCAACTGAAAACAGAGATCAACCAAATTAGCTTCCTTGCTTACCGTGCACCTCCTTGGTCCCGACAGTGTCCTTTGACTGCCGCGTCCTGCCTGCCTACGCGGAAACAAGTTGAATCACAGGCGGGACGTGGCACCAGAAGGACCCCGACGCCGGCCCGCCATCCTGTCCTTACCATTTCCTGCAGGCCCACCCGTAGCTACGCCCCTGCTTGTACATTCTGCTACCAGCACATCTTCTAAGAAGACATTTTCTATTGCAGGAGGGACTGTGGAAGACAGGAGAACTAGACTGAATCCTGAGATTGATGATGACTTCTTATTCATCCACAGATTAAAATATATGCTTCATAGGGCATATTTCTCCCCTCTAGGTCATACAGAACAGGTTGTATTTTGTACCCCTGGGCATTTTAACAGGGTGGATTAGGATTCCTTGGGGTAGTAGAAGTCAGCTATTGTTGGGGTTGGAAGGGTAGAGGGTGGTGGTGGTGGTGGTGGTGGGAGGGTTTATTATAGCTGCTCATTGTTATTATTGTTTTCTGTTTTGTAATTTATACACAACAGTTGCACAGCATACTGTTCCTTTTTATGCTTTAATAAAATGATTTAAATATAAAATCATAAGTGTTTGAGGCTGCTCAAGATGAGACCAGAGCCCATGGGGATGGGGACAGAACCTGCGGGGATGGGGTAGGGTTGGAGACAGGGCCTGCGGGGATGGGATGGGGATGAAGACGGGGCATGCAGGGAAGGGGTGGGGATGGAGACGGAACCCATGGGGACGGGGACAAATTTGATCCCCGTGTCATTCTCTAGTGTGCATGAGATAGACAGAGGGTAATTCTGTAAACAGGTCCTATTATTAGGCACCACAAATGCTATTAAATGGCTATATGTGCATTTCCACACATAAGTGTCAATGTTCCAACTATGTGCTGTTCTATGAAATGGTGAGTAAATCTGATGGCATGTAGTTTGAAGGTGGGCATACACTAGGGCAGAGTCTAGGCAGGCAGATAAAGACCCTATGGCCTATCCAGTCTGCCCATCCATACCATCTACTCTACCTTTCACTCCCTTAGAGATCCTGTGTACTTGCAGTGACTTGGCCAGGGACACAAGGAGCTGCAATGGAAATCAAACCCAGTTCCCCAGAATCTCAGCTCATTGCACTGACCATTAGGCTACTCCTCTACTTTTCTCACTGCTTCCGATCCTTCAGTTTTGCTCCTAAGTTTTCTTTTTTTCTTGCTATCAAGTTTTATTTCAGGCATTAGTTGTTATCATATAAATTCAGCCCTGGAGGCCATGGTAATAAAATTAAGCACTTGTACCAGAGCTTAAGTTTACATGCATATTCACAGCACTATCCATTTAATTAGCATTGCTGAAAATACATATAAATTAATGCTCTACATGGTGCTTGCTCACACTTCAATCACCAAGGTATCCTCAAAAAGCAAGCTCGTGGTAGGCGGAACTTTTGTACAGTAAAGTAATTAAAGTGAGCCTAGAAGGACTAGGTGGAGATCAAGATGGCGGCCTGAAGGGAGGGCGGCGAGGTTGCTTGGAGGTGCATTTTTTTTCCTGAGTACCGTTTCCTGCGGAATGCCGAAGAGGAAGGGCAAGCGGGTGCCTGGTCCTGTGGCGCTCGCGGGACCCGCTTCGGGCACGATGGACCGCTTTGTCGTGGTGGGAGGAAGCCAGCGGAGTTCGGAAGTCTTGTTGCCAGGAGGGGTGGAGAGAGGTGAAGCGTCCCTGCTGCCTGAGACGGAACTCAGCCCGGAGGTGAGGGAACCGCCTCCCATGCCTGCATCAGTGCGAGATGCACGCGGACAGGGCTTCCTGGCCTCCAAGGAGGAGGCGGACGGCCCTGTGACAGGATCTGACTCGGGCAGGAGAGTGCAGCATACCCCGGAGGTGGGATTTACCAGCGTGCAGGGTGGCGGTGCTCCAGGGGGACGACATCTGGAGGAGGAGGCCGGTTTCTCCCTGGGGTCCGAGAGGAGTGCTGAAGTTTTGAGTAAGTCTTCACTTTTGCCTAAACCTCTGAATTTTACCTTGGAAACTATATGGGATGCGTTACTTACTTTGGAAACTTCATTGTCCAAGAAAATGTTATTACTATCGCAGGCCTCACAGCTTCCAACTGAGACTGTTTCAAAATTGGGACAGCAATTAAAAATAGTAGGAGAAAGATCTGAGGCCCATGATTTGGCCATTAAGTCAGTTCAATCGGTACAAACAACCATTATTAAAGAAAACAAATGGTTGCACAGGAAGATTGAGGCCCTTGAAAATCGGCAGAGGGCAAACACTCTGCGAGTGATAACTTTTCCTAAACAACAGCTGACTGCACCGATTCTGACTTTTAAAAAATATCTCTTTGAGGTGTTAAAGGTGCCTGAACCGGCATGCCCGCCTATCTCGCAGATTTATTATTTGCAACCTTTTAAGCGAGTGGCTCAAGGCGAGCAGGCTGATCTTGTGGAGTCTGCTGTGCGGTTTGACACCTTGGACTTTATTCGGGAGTTGGAGGGCGAAGAGGAGCGGCGGGAGCGAGCTACTCTTATAGTGACATTTGTTTCACAGTTAGATAGAGATTGGATTCTGAAGTTATTTTTTAAATTTCGGAAAGAAAAGTTTTTGAATGTTCAAGTACGGATATATCCTGATGTGACCAAGGTAACGCAGAGGAGGCGACAAGCTTTTCTTAAGCTGCGCCCCACTGTGTTTCAATTGGGGGGCCTTTTTTGGCTCAATTATCCCTGTAAATGTATGGTGAAGTTGAATGCTGTAAAGTATGTGTTTTTTGAACCTTTGCAGTTGAAAGCGTTACTGGACTCCAGGGGGGGCGGGGGTGCTCCTTCTCTGTCACCTGGAGCGGAGATTGTATCTACACCTCAGTCTTAGTTGTCTTCCACATCTCCCTTCAGAGTCTCTTTTGTGTTGGAATGTGTTATAGTTTACTTTCTTTTCCCAGAATAGTGGCTTGGTCTTTAGCTTCTGTTGTGGACTAATATAGGAGGCGGGAGTGTAAGGTGGGGGTAACGGTTTCCTGTGTAAAGATGTACCTACTGTTCTCCTACGTTGTACAAGAGGTGTTCTTGGTACTGCATATATGAAATGTATAAATAAAGAAATAAAAAAAAATAAAAAAGTGAGCCTAGAAACAAAAGGATTGGCTCACTGAGCATCTGAAGCCTTTTCCTCTGCAGTATGGTAGTAGAGGGAAGTTGTCTTGCTTTTTGAGGATACCTTGAAAATACATATAAGCAATGACTAAGTTGGCTGCTATTCATTTAATTTAGGTCACCTACCATGGAGGCCTATAATTAAACAGATACCTTATAAGAACATACAGCCTCCTTTGTCTGCAGATTTGATGACAATGTTTTGGTTATTTTGCAGGGTTTTTATGGCCACTCTTTCTCGTGGAGAGAGGTTGTACAGAATTTTCTTTTGTTTGCTGAAAAGTTGTGATTTTACCCTATGTCGGAAACTTTCTATGTAGTTGTCTAATTTATTTTTTTGTCCATTGTGTGCGGTGAAATATACAAAACACCTTAAAACTCTCCCAGCTATTTCCTGAGCCTGAGCTTCAAAAGTGAGATTAATATCTGGCTATTTACTGAATTTAATGGCCTTGTATTATCAGTATAATTCAAAAATACATGAACATAAAAGTTATGTGTTCACTACCTGCTGGCAAACATAGAACTCGCTTTGAAAATTAAGCCCCATACTGCTAATTATTACAGATACTGACTGTGCTAATTAATCAGTTCATAATCTAAAGCTAATTAGTACAGAGAACATCAGCTGGGTCTCTTTTTCAGAGATTAAGAGACTTTCCAGCATTCATAGAAATGTCACAGTACTGGGGGTGTGGTGACAACCCAGAAGTGTGACAAACTATTTGTGTTTACTGAAGCTTTTAGTGGAGGAATAGCCTAATGCAGTGGTTCCCAAACCTGATCCTGGAGGTACCCCAGCCAGTCAGGTTTTTGGGATACCCACAATGAATATTCATGAGAGATATGTAAATCTCTACCATGAATATTAATTGTGAATATCCCAAAAAACTGACTGGCTAGGATGCCTCCAGGATCAGGTTTGAAAACCATTGGTCTAATGGTTTGAGCAGTAGATGGGAAAACCAGGATTCAAATCCCACCAATGCTTCCTGTGATTTTAGGAAGACATTTACCCCCCCCCCCCCCCCATTTCTGTAGTCACCAAAAATTGTGTGTGCAATTTAAGTAACAAGTGAATTAGAAGCTATATTTGGCATTTTAACAAGCATTTATTGGCACTAATTTAGGCGCTATGATATCAACTAAGCATATTCTACATACTGTGCTTAAATCTTATAGAATACACTTAGTTCTAAATGGGTATTTTTTAGGCCCCATAAGTACATAAGTATTGCCATACTGGGAAAGACCAAAGGTCCATCAAGCCCAGCATCCTGTTTCAAACAGTGGCCAATCCAGATCACAAATACCTGGCAAGATCCCAAAAAAGTACAAAACATTTTATACTGCTTATCCCAGAAATAGTGGATTTTCCCCAAGTCCATTTAATAATGGTCTATGGACTTTTCCTTTAGGAAGCCGTCCAAACCTTTTTTAAACTCCGCTAAGCTAACCGCCTTTACCGCATTCTCTGGCAACGAATTCCAGAGTTTAATTACACGTTGAGTGAAGAAACATTTTCTCCGATTCGTTTTAAATTTACTACATTGTAGATTCATTGCATGCCCCCTAGTCCTAGTATTTTTGCAAAGCGTAAACAGACACTTCACATCTACCCGTTCAACTCCACTCATTATTTTATAGACCTCTATCATATCATATATATATATATGGAATCTGGCCCATAATGCACAAATTATGCTCATAAATTTAGGAGCATATTCTTTATAGAATAAGGCACTAAGGAGTCCTTTTACAAAGGAACTAGTGGTTTTAATGCATGCTAATGATTAGCACGCGCTGAACGCTAGAGATGCCCATAGAAATATATGAAAATTCAAATTAATGGACCGTATATTGTATATGTGGGGACTTGAATACCAATACACTTTACATGGAGGGGCATTTTCGAACAGGGACAACCATCTCTAAGGGCGCCTAACTCTAAGGATGCTGCCGCGAAGGGGCGGGGCAACGCATATTATCGAAACAAGATGGACGTCCATCTTTCGTTTCGATAATATGGTTTTCGGCGATAATGGAAACCAAAGATATCTATCTCAAAAACTTCCAAATCCAAGCCCTTTGGTCGTGGGAGGAGCTAGCATTTGTAGTGCACTGGTTCCCTTCACATGCCAGGACACCAATCGGGCACCCTATGGGGCACTGCAGTGGACTTCAGAAATTGTTCCCAGGTGCATAGCTCCCTTACCTTGGGTGCTGAGCCCCTCAACCCCGCCCCCCCCCCCCCCCAGGACCGCCTGCCTGAAGTACACTGCACCCACTACAACTGCTCCAGGGACCTGTATACTGCTGCGATGCACCGGAGTATGGCATTTGAGGCTGGCATAGAGGCTGGCAAAAAAGTATTTTTAACTTGTTTTTTATGGTAGGAGGGGGTTAGTGACCACTGGGGGAGGATTGTCACTGCCACAACTGTGAATACCTTGGCTGGCGGAGATCCCAAGGCCCCGCCAGCAGAAGACTCTTTCTCCAGCATTGTTCTTCTTCACTCTGCCGCGTGGCCTGCCCCTGCAGCTGCTTGTACTCTCAGGTCGCATATGCTCAGTTTCAAAACCGACCATGAGCGGCCTGAAGGGAAAGCGATGCGGCAGACTATGAAGAAGAGCAGCGCTGAAGGAAGATCTCTTCTGCTGGCAGGGCCCCCCACCAGCCTGCTGTGTCTGCTCCTCTGGGTCCTCCCCAGCCTCCAAGGGAGGCCTAGCACCAGAATTTCCTTTCTCCTGCTCCTGTCAGGACGCGATCACCCGGGTCCCGTC
Organism: Microcaecilia unicolor; assembly: GCF_901765095.1. Taxonomy (NCBI): domain Eukaryota; kingdom Metazoa; phylum Chordata; class Amphibia; order Gymnophiona; family Siphonopidae; genus Microcaecilia; species Microcaecilia unicolor. Next base: position 81,350,370 of record NC_044036.1, read on the forward strand.
AGAAGCAGGAGAAAGAGAGAGACCCCGCCGCCGAGCCCTCCTTGGAGGCCTTGGCCCGGGGAATTTTGCCACCCCCCCCCCCCCCCCCCAACGCTCCTTCTCTCAGCGGCCCTGGACCAGGTTGGGTCCTGTTTCTATTAAAGTTGACATTTGGATAAACTCTTGCTGCGTTTGTCCTTCCTTGCATCGCTGCTGCTGCTGTTTGTTTGTCAGTTATATGGTATTACCTGATATTTTTTCACTTCAGACAGGCTGCTGGATGCGAAGCTTAATGTATAGCCAAGCCTGGAGAAAGCACACACAATGCAAATTCTTACCTGATATTGGATACCAACACGTATGAAGTACACAGAAATGCAGTATATATTTCTCTCACAGACATATTCATTAGCCATCGGCAGTGCCACTGGCAGCATGATAACAGTTAAAAGTCTGGTGCCCTCCTGCACCAAAAGCTTCTATGCTCTAGGATGAACCAAAACTAAGCAGCATACATTTCATTTCATTTATTAACACTTATATCCCACATTATCCAAAAGACATGTTTTCCTGTTCAATGTGGCTTACAGTCAACATAATAATTACAATATTCAAGAATACAAGACCGTTAAAGATCACACAAAAAAAGGAAACCTATGGGCCATCTATTACGAAATGACAAATAATTATTTATGAATCTAATATCCTTAGGAAGGGAGTTCCACCATTTAGTTCCCTGATAAACCTAGCAGAAAAAACTGATTTATTGACCAATTTCTTACAACTCGGAAACTGAAGAAGCAGATAATCCCTGGAGCCCAATACAGCATTTTGAATGTAAAGTTCCATTAAACCTTGCATATAACCTACTACTACTACTTATCATTTCTATAGCGCTACTAGATGTACTCAGCACTGTACATTGAATATGTACGAGACAGTCCCTGCTCGACAGAGCTAGCAATCTAATCAAGATAGGCAAACAGGACACATAAGGGATAAGGGAATTACTTAAGGTGGGAATGATAAAACAGACATTGTTACTGAATAAGGGGCCCTTTTACTAAGCTGTGTAAGCGCCTACACATGCCCAACGCACACCAAAGTGGAGTTACCGCCCGACTACTGTGTGGCTCTTGCGGTAATGTCATTTTTGGTGCGCGTCCGATACGTGCGTCTGAAAAATATTTTTTATTTTCGGGTGCATGTAATGGACATGTGCCAAGCGGCATTCGGCGCACATAGGTCATTACCACCCAGTTACCACGTGAGTCTTTACCGCTAGGTCAATGGCTGCCGGTAAGATCTCAGACCCAAAATGGACACGCAGCAATTTTGATTTTCCCACACATCCATTTTCGGCAAAAAAGGCCTTTTTTACAGGCGCACTAAAAAATGGATCGGCACACACCCAAAACCCGCGCTTACACTACCGCAAGCCATTTTCAGCACGCTTTTGTAAAAGGAACCCTAAGTGAATTGGAGTTGGGAGTTAAAAGTAGCCTCAAAAACAGTGGCTTGCAGTCTAGATTTGAAGATGATCAGAGCTGGAGCTTGACATACTGATCCAGGAAGTCTATTCCAGGTGTATGGTGCAGCAAGAGAAAAGGAACAGAGTCTGGAGTTCGCACTGCAGGAGAAGGGTACAGATAAGAGAGATTTGCCAGATGAACAGAGCCATACCAAATAATATTTGACAGAGCATTTTTCTTCGGCCACCACCAGCATTATTCCCAGATATTCAATGCCAGGCCATGACAGGACTGTGCAGGGGCGTAGCCAGACAACAGATTTTGGGTGGGCCTAGGCAAAACTTGGGTGGGCACCAAGTGTTCTCCCCCCCCCCCCCCCTGCAAAAAATAAAATCTCAGCTGGTGGGAAAACGCTTCTTTTCACCTTGGCAGCAGTATTGCACTGAAAACTGAGCATGCGCAGGTGCTGGTGTCGTGGAGAGTAGCTTTTTTGTTACCATCAGGGGAAAATCTTCAGCTGGCGGAGCTTGGGATTCCCACCAGTTACCACTAAACATGTGCTACTGTTGGGTGGGCCTGACCCATAAATGGGTGGGCTCTGGCCCACCCAAGCCCACCTGTGGCTACGCCACTGGGACTGTGATTTGTGCAGTCCCATATATCCAGTGAACTTGGGCATTTAAGTGCTGAATATCAGGACTTAACCACATAAGTACTGACTCTGCCCCTGGATCACCAGCAGATTAGTCGGTTTTGGCATGGGCAGTTAGCAAGAATATCTGGTTAAGTGCTACTGAATACCCCCAGAGAGCCCTGCATAATTTCAACTGCCAGAAGCCTCTACTGACCATTTAAATCTCTTTGAATATTGACCCCCCCAGATTTTCTGCTGTAGTAGGCCCAGATCAAGGCAGGGCAGCAGCAACAGTAGGAAATCTGCTCCAGGACCTATCACAATTCGGCACTGGAGGTACTTATCTACACTAACTGTTCCTTACTCTGGGCCTGGTAAATATACCGCCATCAATAGTGTTCTCAGTAACCCCCTACCCCTCATCTGCCTCAGATGGTTCCTGAGCTACACAAAAACCTATCCAAAGATGGGCCTTCACCCTCCTCATCCTCCCACCAGCAATTGCACTGCTGTTCTTGGGGTAAGAGGACAAAAGGGTGGAGGTGAAATTAAGAGAATGATGGGAGCAGGGCAGGGGAATAGAATGGAGGATGGGGTGAGGAAGTCAGAAAGCAGTGGAGACAGGCTTTTAACAAATCTCTCTCCCCTCCGAAAAACCACACTTTATACATCTACAAGAACCTCTAAGTAAGTTTACTAAAAGGCACTATCATGTCACTGTGTATTAACATGCATTAACTGGCATTATTTACTGTAGATCCCATTTTATACAAAGGGACCTATTTACTAGTACATAAACTTCATTAATGTGCTAACAAAGTATTGCACTTTAGTAAATCTAACCCTTAAATTGCTAAACAATAAGCACCAAAAGGCAGAAGAATGTAACTTCTTGCCTACAGATTCACATATTGCCAATGCACTTCAGAACAGAAGTGGGTGAAACGTTGGCAAAGAGATCCCATTATTCCTGGTGTAAAATGATGACGCCTGTCCTTTTGTGAATCAACAGTTATTTGTGCATCCCCTCTCTCTTATGCTGTCATGTGGAACAGAGTATGCAGGTTGGTGCAACATGAGACACTTCTTGAGAAACGGATGAAAGGGTTTGTAATGCAGTGAGAAATCCGAGGCACAATCAACAGGAATAATGAGCAGGTAGAAACTTACCTTCAGTGTCTGTTACTGTATTCATGACATGTCAGGGAAACCTTCACAATCCTGACATAGTACAAATTGCATCTGATACTTTTTTTTTTTTTTTTGGTGGAACCATACTCCTTTTTAAACTAAATATCAGCCAGGAGAAAGGTCATGCCCCACTCATTAAGAGCATGTGGATGATGGTGCTGGTGGTGCTGGTGTGGTGACCATGTTCTTCCCTCTACACATCAGCCTTCCATAATTGGGTCTAGTGACATCCTCTGTTATCATCCATATTTTCAAAGATAGATACATATTCAGTTCCAGGCCATGTCTGGGTGCCAGCATAAGAAGTCAGGCCCCGGTAGACCTTCAGGTTTCCGGGGTTTGGTTTTATGGGACTGAGCTCTCTAGTAGCTAGAATCAGGGTTCCAAGACTTGTGCCTGCTGAAAGATAATTGGTACTTAATCAATTATCTGCACTAATTGGTTTTAATTAGAATGTGTGCACACAACTTTCTAGGTGTATTCCACAACACAGTGTGTGTAGTCAAAAAGAGGGCCTGGAATGGGCGGGTTGCAGATGTTCTAAAAAACCTATGTACAGTGGTACAGAATACACCTGATCTGCACCTATGGTGCAGGTATTTAGGTCTGGTTTTCGATGGCCTAAATGGGTACACCTAAATTTTAGTCACAAGAATGCTGTGTGAGCGTATTATATAAACTATGCCTAACTTTGGGCGTAGCATATAGAATCACGCTAACCACAAGTTTTTTTTCAGCGCCAATTATTTTAAGGCCCCATTTATAGAATTTGGCCTTTACTAATGTCATGGTATCAGTTTAATTGTCAGGATTATTGAAATATATGTAGCATAATTATTGATTATGCTGAATCAGATATACCAATATAAGAATACAACTTTAAAAGACGTATTGAAACTGCAACAGAGAAACTGGCTTTCATTTCAAGTCCTTATTCCCCCTCCCTTTTCCTTGGGAAACCTTTGATAAGCAAAAGCTTGGCTAGGCATTCACCTAAAACCATTAACACCTCTACTACTTGACAAAAGGACAAACAAGTAAGAGGCTGCTTCAAAGGTTTAACTTTCTTCCTCTGAT